>NC_056736.1:680732168-681049668 GCF_019279795.1 Protopterus annectens | reverse complement strand
AGAGGTTGTGAGGTGGGATCACAGCTCAGGAGCCTGACTCACCGGGGAAAGGGCAGCTCATACATGACAACTGCAGGGGTGTCTGTCAAACAGTTGTGACTGTGCCACTGCTAGGCCAGTTAATGGGATGTTTTCCATATCCATGTTACCTGTGATTATGAGTGTGACACATGTTAGCCTTGTAAAGCTAAGACACCTATAGAGGGCATGTACATAGTAGAGTACTGTTGCAGACATGTGTGTTGAACTGCATGTGATATAATGAATTAATAACATTCAACTGTACAGTGTTCTTCTGGACAATAAGCACATTTGTGACTGATATCTATAGTCACATACACAAATACCTGTTTTATGTCAGCCGAAACATTGGCAGGTCTGTGAGCAATGGCATTGCAAAATAATAGCGTAATTATGACTGTTGGTCTTCTTCCAGGTTATCACAGTAATGTCAAACCCTACTGTGCAATCAATGCACTAATGTATGGTGCAGCTATATTAATACAGTATCAATAATGATGTGCCCTTTGACACCCTTGTATGTGTGCCATTGTCCAGATGTACTGCTGTAACAGGTAGAGAAGTATGATTGAGCGGCAAGACTGTAACTACAGTGTGTCATACTAACATATAACAGAAATGTATACTAGGTATCCCGAGATCACATGTATGTATGCTTATGTTTAGCTTGAAGGCACAAAACTAAATCACATGGGTTTCAAGCAGTCAAGTACATAGGTTGTGCATGTTGCACGTGTGCAATATCAGTGTCAGTGCATACAACATACAGAAATCTGTACAGTTACTAGTTGTTGCACTGCCCTGACACTGATATGGGTACTAAAGTAGCCATGATATTCAGCTATTAATCAGAGAAGTGTCCACCTGTGTTATGACCCTCTGTCCATGCCTACCATTACCAACTATATCCACACCTATATACAGTGGATATCCCAAGTGTTCACACCCCTGTTAGACTGTCAGGTATGTGTGCTGTATGACAATCAGACCACAGAAGATCATTTTATAATGTTTCTCATCTTTATGTGACCCCCTAACCTGTAAAATTCCATTGAAATAGAATCAAAGGTGTTTCTAGGAAGGTGACAACTATTGCCAATTGAAGTTGTGCCATGATGTTAGAGTTCAGACCAGGATGGATGAATGCTGTAACCATCTCAAGAAATGCATGCACAACATATCAGTTTAAGGGTGTGTGCACTCATTCAATTGGCTTATTGTACAGAGTGTTATTTCCATATGTTTTCACAGACCTGACTGTTATGTTTTCAATTGAATTCTATAGGCTATTGGTCACACTACAGATGGGAGTTGTCATGAAATGAGATATTGTGGTGTCATGTTCCAACTGAACAGATACCAGGCAGTGTATCAGAGGTGTGTACCCTTTATATCCACTGTAGCTATATGGACACAGTAGTACCTGGCCTGTATATCCAGCCTCCACCAAGGTAGAATAATCCCCTTTGGTGGACAGCAGCAATACACAAACCACATAATGGGTTGCTACATTGGCTGTACAGGGACACATAGGTGCAAGCAACAGCTTTGAAGCAAGTCCATCTATATCTGAGCAAACAGGTAAGTTCACAGGTGACGTCCTGTAAGGCTGACTATGACTATGAGTCGGACATATCCACACCACCAAGGACAGTTGCAACCGTGTCTTCACATATGTTGTAAGTCTCAGATGAAACAACACAATTCACCATGTACTGGGGGTAAAGAACACCTCATACACACATGCCATGGATATAGGCAACCTGCATTACACAGGTTAGGTAGGAACACCACCACCCTGTCCACCCCAGTTGTACATAGAGATATGCACATCAACCACACTCCTCCCCTCAGCAGTGGTGAGCATGTACATATTGCCTACTGATGGCAACAACATCATATTTCCATGGGGCATAATAATATCAGTGTCTGCCTCCTACATGAACTCAAGCATGTGCCCAGAGCTCCATCACACACCACAGTCAAACACAGACCTGCCACCATACACACACCATCCACATGGAAAATGACCACTATCAAGATTCTACACAGAAATGAATGGAGGATAGAGGATTATGCAATCAAGTGTCCAACATTGGGGGAATAAGAAAGCTCGGGGACAGGCATGTAATGCACGCTGCTATAGTCATCATAGCTTGGAGGGATTTGGTGTAGTCTGGATTATTTGCAAGTAATATCCACTGTTGATGTGCATTTTGACAACTGTATGAGGTCATGTGACCTTTTTCTGTTTATGTCTTCCAGGTAACATGCAGAGTGCTCGCCTACCAGCATTCTCTATTAGGGAAACAGACACCATCACCCAATATGTGATTGGATATTATGCCCTATCATGTGGATGGAGAGCAGATGATGTGTGGGAGAGGACTGCCTGTGGAACAGTGTGGTTCACAGGGTAAATGATGCCGGCCTGCACAGCAAAACTTATGAGCATGTGCAGCATTGGGCCACCGACCTCAAATGCCATGCCTATCAATGGGCTGCTGGTGTAGCGAAGGACCAGCTAGCCACAGGTGGGGGCCCAACCATCCAGCCCCGACTGACACCCACCGAGGAGCTCCTCACCACACTTGGGCCACACACTGAATGCACAAGCTATGACGCAGAGGGAAGCATTGTGGAGATGGGTTGCACACACACACTGGATGAGAAGCATGCAAGTAAGGGCCCAGTGGGGATTAGTACACTAATGTATCAGACATACATGTATCTATATTGCATCTGCATCCATGTGTCATATCTGATTGCAGTTGTGGATGGGGTTTTCTAATGCACAGAGGTGCACCTCTATGGTGAGGACAGAACAGTGCTTATTATTGGGGTTAGTACTGCAAATGCTGCTTCCATCCTGCACCAAGGCCACATGTGCATCTGCTGACTATAACACCCTCTCACAACTACCTACGACCCTCTGGTCTGCATATGGGACAACAGCCTGAAGTTGGTGAGTGTGACATTGTTCTGTTGTTGCCTGGCAATACCCCAGGGATGTGAAGTGTTTTCAATTTACCATGCACACAACCATCAGTAATAGCTATATTGCTTTATGTAATAGCTATATTGCTTGTTGTGCATGTTCACTTGTGCTGGGCAGGGGTGGCTCGTGCTATAGGACTGTGGGACTGCAACCCTCCCACCTGTAAAATGAGGTCCCCCACCTGTGCATAAAATAAAGTCCCCAGTCCCCCCACCGTCCACCATAGAACATATAAAAATAAAAAAAATCTCGGGCTCTGCCCATGCATGCTTAGTTCCTAGCTGCTGTGTTAGGCAGACCAGAACTCCAAGCATGCATGCTCAGGCATTCCTGAGCTCCAGACTGCTCAGTTAGGCAGTCCGGATATGGAAGTGAGTTAACTCCACCCTTCCAACCCATGTATCTATGCGGTGACGACCACACAAACCGGAAGGTCACGGGACTGCATCACCCACAGGCTGGACCAATAACAGGAGGCTCCAGCCTCCTCGCATCTCGCAGGAGACCAAGACCACAGCATGCACAGGCTAGTATGGAGGACAGGACAGGATCACATTCATGCGGGCCAGTATGTGGGGAAAACAGCTGCAGAGTACAGGATCACAGTATGGAGGACCAATCGGGGAATCACATTCATGCAGGCCAGTATGGAGGACCGAGTACAGGATCCCCGTATGGAGGACCAGCTGAGTACAGGATCACCGTATGGAGGACCGATCAGGGAAACAGGATCGCATTTAGTGTGTTGCAGAGTACAGGATTGCATGCATGGCTGTTCTGGAGACAGGTAGGTGTGTGTGTGTGTGTGTGTGTGTGTGTGTGTGTGTGTGTGTGTGTGTGTGTGTGTGTGTGTGTGTGTGTGTGTGTGTGTAAAATGCCCCACTTGCTAAGGCTTGAACCCTGTAGCTTGGATCCAAGTGACAAGAGCCTGAATTCCCTACCCACCACCATTTCTAAAACATTTGCAGATTTTTGCCTCATATTTGTTCTGTTCCTCATAAAATCTGTGGTTTCTGTATTTTTGCTACTTAAAACAGATAGTGGTGCAGTGGTAGCAGTGTTGCCTGACAGCTATGGGTTGTCTGGTTTGATTCTTGGCTGGGGTGCCTTCTGTGTGGAGTCTTCATGTCCTCCCTGTGTTTGTGTGGGTTTGCTCTGGTGTCCTCAGTGGATATTTGTCCCTATTTTCTGGACTGTATTCACCCATTATTGGCTTTGTCCAGTTTTTTTGTGCCAAGGTTGAGAGCTATGGTGATAACTGAACTCACTGAATATGTTTGGGGGCTGATTCTCCCATTATTGGCTTTGTTCAGGTGTTTTGTGCTAAGATGTTGACAGCTATGGTGAGAACTGAATTCACTAAATGGTAGCCATTTAAGTTTCAGTCTTCCCTTTTTTCATAAAAATAGATGATTTGACATAGTGGTATATTGCTCTGGCTGTTTTGTACAGGGACCTGGGTTCAGTACTTGGCAGTGAAATGTATGGTGGTAACACAGCATTTTATTCTAGCAACTTTCCACCATTATACAAGCAATGTTTAAAATGTGCCCCTGGTTTTTGGACTTTTGCCCCCCCCAAATAAATTTTGGCTTTGTCCAGATATATTGTGCTGCAAAGTTCAGAGATACAGCTGAGTGTTGAGTAGATTTTATAAGGAACTGAGAACTGCAGGGGAACAAAAGTTTAGTGCTGCTTATGCCGAGTCTGCTTACATTGTAAATAGCACAGCAGGTAGTATACTTGCTTTTGATGCAGAAGGCTGTGGATTCTACTCCCACAGTAGGTAGATCCATTGCTGATACTGCACTCTGTTTTAAAGGGGATGGATGCTGCAGTCCTCTTTGGTGAAGATACCTAGTAACTATGAACCTGTTATCAGTTTGCCATCCATTCCCTATTGCGATATTACTAGCATTATATTTTTTTAATGCAACATAAGCAATTTATTCCTCAAGGGCAACAGGCACTTTATTTGTAGATGAAACAATGACATATAACGTTGTTTGCTAGCAGTAACCTCTTCATTAGTTACAGATTTCTTTAATGTGGAATTATTTAGATGGCTTTTACTTCTTCAGAGATCATGCATATTTACTGATACCGGTGGACTGTTAAAGTTTGAGTAGACTTTTATGATGGAAATGTTCTGAATTGGGCAGTTCAACTGTACTGTAGTGTACAAGGAATATAATTTAATACAGTCAGGAAGTTGTATCAAAGAGCATGTGTATGTTTCATGTTCAAGGGACCTATGATTTGAAAACAGCCCAAAATTAATCTTTATCTGCCACTGGCAAAATGTATTTTCTTTGAATGTGGGTTTCAATACTGTTTCAATGAATGTGAGTTTCAAGGGCAGAGGAGTTTTAATGCTAAGTCTATTTTCATTGTGAGACTGCATTGCTTTGTTTAGCAGATATCGATTAGGGTTTATGCTGTAAAATATAAAATAAAACTTTCAAATGAAATCCATATCATCGCAGAAGTAAAGCAGTATGCACATTACAGTGTTTATGGCAAATGAAGCAAAATAACCAAGGAATGGGACGTTCCAATGGCTGCAGGGGGGACGCTCCATTCGACCATGATTTTGTGAGGGGGGGAGGGCAGCAAAGTCAGACAGCCCCGGCTGAACTATACCTCTCAACTGTTCAGAAGTTTGCAGAATGAATAGATTTTTGCTTCTTATTTTTGGTTTGTTCCTCATAAAATTTGTGGTTTTCTGCCAAATCATTTAGGAATGAAGTCACTAAATAATGACAGACATTGAGTTTCAGACATCATAACCTTCAGAAAAATGCATGCTAAAGCAAGACCTGTTATTCTATCAACTGTCTTAAGTTTATATAAGAGCAATTTTTAGTACTGTTTGCATGTTCCCCCAATATATTTGGCCTTGTCCAGATTTCCTGCATTAAGAGGTTGAGAGGTACGTGCAAATAAATCGCTTTATAGAATTAGGAATATCCAAACCTCTCAACTGTCCCCAGTTTTGGCTCAAAATGTTGCTCTCCCCCTAATAATCCCTCTGCAAAATGGCAATTTTGGAAGAAAACGTGGAGGGTTTACAATTATAAATAACTGTAATGATCAGAGTTATAGATTACTTTTATTTCAGAAATGCATGTAGATGATCTTATTTTGTCAGCTGTTCAAGTTAACAGTACTAATTTTAAAAAGGTGTCCCTTCTTTGACAGGTTCCCAGCTGTATTGTGTGGCAATTTTATATTTTTGCATAACATTTTTGGTCTGTTTTTCATAAAATTGTGGTTTTCTGGCAAATTAGTAGAAAATCATTAAAGACTGAAGATAGAAAATAATGGCAGACATTTGAGGTTCAGATTTCATACCATCAAAAATTCATACTAATGCAAGATCTACTACTATTCTATAATCTTTCTAGGTTTATAAGAGCAATATTTAAACATTGTCTTTATTTTTGGGCCTGCGTCCCACTTCTATGTATGGCTTTGTCCAGATTTCTTGCTCTGAGTTTGAGAGGTATGAGTGTCAGCACCATCATTGTCAGCCAGAGACATTTCAAACTGTGACCTACTTGTTGCACCCCACTCCCCATTGTAGTGGCTCTGGATGTGTCCAAGCAAGGCAAGGAGCAATTATGCAGTGTAAGGGTGCAGAGTATTCCCCCATCCAAGGTAGACCACAAGTATGACTGTGGCTTTTCATCTGTCCTTGATTTTGCAGAATGTTCTGATTTTCTGTCATATTTTTATACTGTTGATTTATGCTTCTTATTATTTAGATAATGCATGATGTTGCAGTGGCCTGTTGCTCTGTATTAAAGTAGCAATGCTTTATTGACCATCAGATAAGCTTGTCGGAGATTGTAAGATGCAAGTAAACTTTAATAAGCATACTGTTAAAGAATTACCAACATTGAAAGCCTTTTCATTGGTGCCATGCAGAGAATATTTACATAACTAGATAATGTATAAGCCTTAGGTATTGAAATGCATATGACAGTATTTGAAATAAAGGACAGGATTACAGTATTTTCAAAACTCATTACATTTGTTGGAGACTTGCAGTTATCTTTCTAGGCATTACCCATAAACTAAACAGAATGCCAATCTATCATGTGTGGTCCAAGACTTGTGCAGTAATCCTTTAAGCTATTTATCTTGAGCTTGTTTCTTGTTCGCTGTTCATTTTTTACTTTGATCATGTGTTCCCCATGAAAAAAGTAGATAGTTGTTGTCAGGCAGCAAGTCTTTTTTGCATAAGAAACATTTTTACAAGTGGGGGTATCACAGAGATTGCTACTTTCAGCATGTTACTTGGTAATTTTATAAAGCTGAATATAAATTATAATTAAAATTGCAGTGCAATGAGAAGTGGTTTGAGCTGAGTGCTGCTTGTTTTAATTTATACTTGATTTTGACTGGCATTCCAGTAATGTATTTAAAAAGCAATTTCTTTTTTCATGCCTCACAACCTTTGTGTTTTCATCCAGATATTAGTAAGTTTTCATGTACAGCTAAGCTAGGGGTGTGTCTAAACCTGCCTAGCACACTTTACAAAGTGTAAGCAGGTGTGCGCACCGAGCACCAGGTTTTACAGGAAGAAAAAGGAAGTTAAACCAGGAAAAAGCAGCTCTGTGCACATTTGAACACTCCATTTGTGCAGCGCATACACGGGCTTAAACAGGGAGGCAATGGGAAGGGAAAACAGCAGTAGGAAGGTAATCAAGGAGAACTAGCTTAGCTGACAGGTGAAATGTATCAGAATCAGCCAGTTACACAGGCTGCAGACCAGACCAGCCCAGCACATCACTATAAACTATGCAAACACCTTCCCCCCTCTTTTTCCCAAAATCTCTGCACCACCGGGGTATACAGACAGAGAAATTTTACAAAACAAAAGCAAGAGAAAAAATGTTAGGGGCTGCTTTTGCTATCATAAACCAGCATGTGCAAGTGGCTGAGGGTGGTGAGGATGTGAATGCTGCTGAACAACCCACAGTGAGGAGATGGAGAAGAGTGTACAGACCCAGGTTAACCTACCAAGGGCTACATGAGCTGGAGATAGTGGAGCACTACAGGGTGGACAGGTACCTCATACAGCAAATTGTTGAGCTATGCCGGCCATGCCTGACATACAGAACTAACAGAGGGGAACCCATCCCAGTGGATACCAATGTATGTGTAGGCCTAAGAATACTAGCTGCAGGTACCTTCCAAAGGCCAACTGGGGATATGATGGGGATTTCACAGGCATCAGCATCCAGGGCACTCCACCAGTTCCTGGATGCCATGTCAGCACATGTCAGTGAGCACGTATAATTCCCCATCACCCTTAAGGCATTGGCCAGCAATATGCATCTCTTCCACCAAATATCAGAATACCCTGAGGTAGTGGGTGCAATAGACTGCATGCACATATGCATGAAAGCACCACCAGGTGAGTGGGGTAGGGTCTACATCAACCACAAGGGCTTCCCCTCCATCAACTGCCAGGTCATGTGCAATGCCCAGGGCAAAATAATGAATGTGTGTGCTGGCTGCCCTGGAAGCTACCATGATTCCCACATCTGGCATCTGATGCAGCTGTACCAGACATTTGCCAATGGGGACATCCCACACGGTCACCTAGTAGGGGATGCTGGATATGCACTGGGGCCATGGCTGATGACACCCATCAGAAATGCACACACACCCAAACAAGAAATCCATAATGAGGCACACGCACAAACGCGAATCATAATAGAGTGTGTGTTTGGGATGCTCAAGTCACGGTTCTGGTGCCTGGACACATCTGGTGGAGCCTTGCAGTACTCACCAACTGCATGTACCCAAATTGTCTTTGTATGTGCCGTGCTACACAATATGATACTGTGGAAACAGCTGCAGCAGGAACAGCATAGGGCAGGGCCACACAGCCCTCCACCAGTGGCAAGGCCTGCACAGGTGCAGAGTGACTCAGAGTAGGAACAACCTGAGCCTGCCCAGTAGGCAGAAGGAAGCGTGCCCAGTATGCCCTGGCCTTGGCAAAGAGGCAATGCATAGCACATACACTGACACAGTAGGGACCCAGGGAATGACACCTCTCGCCGACTCACACATACAGTAAAAGGGATGCCAAACATGACACTACCTGTGCTCAACCATGTATAGGTAGTGTACTATGTGCATCCAACCTAGGCAGCCCTGCAGCACCATGCTCAATACTGGGACACCCACAAGGTAAGTGACACACACATGCCAGTTGGGGGGGAACATACCCAACAACAGTCACGGCCAGCAGGATAGGTGTAGACAAACACAAACAAATGCTGTACTATAGCTTCTGAATGAGCCCTATGAGTAACCTCTCCCCCAGGCCTACACAGACAAACTACAGCAAGTCAGCCAGTTGGATGTAAGTTGTGAAGACTAGGAAGTCAGAAACTAATATGTAGGTAGTTAAAGCTAAGATCTGTAGTACACTGGTATGTCTCTAGCCAGCACGATAGGTAAGACCACAGATTGAAATGGTGTACCCGACATACCAGTACAGTCCTAGAAAATGTGTAATAGTGTAAGGTGTGCCCCACCATCCTATGTACACTTATAGTAACAGTCAGGTGTGCCCCCCACCCCTGCGTAGAAATGTAGAAACAGTTAGGTGCCCCCCGCTATGCAGAAATGTAGCAACAGTCAATACCAAATGACCAATGTATATCCTGCAGACACAGCATGCTACCTGCTGATGTACAACACAAAGGTCAGCACTACAGTACAAACTACCTGGACTTGATCTACACATGCAATATAGATGGCCATACTGGGCATGCTCATACACTTAGAGGAATGGAGGCAATGTCAGTCAACAACATACTGAAAGGTCATACTGGGCATGCTCACACATTAAACACATGAAGGCCATGTCAGCAAACACCAGTGGACCAGACATATTTGGCAGTTGCAGTTCTTAGTGCAGACACATGTCAGTATGCACCACTCCTGCCTTGCACACACAGTGGATAGGAATACAGACATATATGTAAGGACAACACACTATAAAAAGCCAAAGGTAGATGGACATAGATGTGTGGAAGAGGGTGAACATGACAAGGATCCATCTGGGCCTGTCCCACCCAGCAAAGAGCCAAAGGGCCCCAAACACATTAGTTGCGGGTGTCACTCACTGCAGATACTAGCCACCAGTATCTGTCAGCATGACGGCGTGTTGCAAGTGCCAACTGCACAACATGACTGTACAAGGAAGTAGTCACCCAGTAGCTGTATACACGTACCTGTGGCATATGACCCCGTGTGTGCCTACATGCGGCATGTCAACCCCTTACATGAATGGTTTACGGCTCATGCACACACCACCCTCCCCATAGCAGTATCATGACAAACCTGCTGAGGTCATCCAATGTGAAATACACCTTTGGGAGAGCTGTAGCTCAGTAATCCCCATGGCATGTCCCATAACTGTGTACTGCTGTAGTGATAAACTAGTTAGGTAGTAGTCCTAACCCCAGACATGGCAACTGTGTGAGTGTTTGTTTGTGTTCGTGTCTTTCTGTCTCTGACTCTGTAGAGAGAAATGCTTCTTATGCTACTCACACTCCATACAGTTCATATACACAGCTTTGGCAAGGCTGCTGATGTCACTCACCTAGAAAAACTTCTCTGGGGAAATCATAGGCCAGTAATCTCTGTAGCGTGACCTGTAACTGTGAGCTGCTGTAGTGTGATAAAGTATTTAGTTAGGTGTTCTTACCCCAGACCTGGCAACTGTGTGCTTGTGTGTGTCTGACTGAGTAGAGAGCAATGCTTTTTAGGCCACTCACACCACGTACAATATATATACTGAACTTTGGCAAGGCTGCTGATGTCACTCACCTAGAAATACACCTCTGGGGAAAACATAGCCCAGTAATCTCTGTACTGCATCCTGTAACTGCATACTGCTGTAGTGTGATAAAGTAGTTAGGTAGGTGTTCTAACCCCAGACCTGACAACTGTGTGCTTGTGTGTGAATCTGTATGTGTGCGTGTGTGTGTCTGACTGAGTAGAGAGTAATGCTTTTTAGGCCACTCACACCCCGTATAATACATATACTCAACTTTGGCAAGGCTGCTGATGTCACTCACCTAGAAATACACCTCTGGTGGAAATTATAGCCCAGTAATCTCTGTAGCACATCCTGTAACTGTGTACTGCTGTAGTGTGATTTAGAACTGTGGTAGGGTTCCATCACCACCCATGGCAGTTCTGGATGTTTTGTGTGTGTTTCAATGTCTGTGTATGGAGCAATGCATCATAGGCTACTCACTTGCAGTACATTTCAAATGCCCTAGTTTGCCAATCCTGCTGATGTCATTCATTGTGAAATACAACTTTGGGGAGAACAGTCCCTGTAATCCCTGTAGTGTGACCTGTAACTGCTCCAGGCTGTAGTGTGATATAGGCCTTGGTCTGGGGTTCTATACCCACACATGACAGTTGTGGATGTTTTGTGTGTGTCTCACTGGCTGTGTAGGGAGCAATACATTTTAGGCTAGTCATTTGCAGTACAGGTGAAATGCCCTACTCTGGTAATCCTGCTGATGCCAGTCACTGTGAAATACACCTTTGGGGAAGAAGTACTCCAGTAATGTCCGTGGCATGTACTACAACTGCATAGTGCTGTAGTGTGATAAACCTGTTAGGTAGGGGTTCAACTCCCAGACATGACAGGTTTGTGTGTGTGTGTGTGTGTGTGTGTGTGTGTGTGTGTGTGTGTGTGTGTGTGTGTGTGTGTGTGTGTGTGTGTGTGTTATGGTGGCCCTACTATATATATCACAATGTCAACCATACATGGATAACAGATGTAAATGAGCTGGGAGGCTGGGGTGCAAAGCCATATCCATACATGTGACATCAAGGCCAGCCAATCCACATTAGTAACCCCACTATTACAAAGAGCACACACTCAACCCATGTGTCATACACACACACACACACACACACACACATGCCTAAGCAACAGCCAATATGTGGGTAGAACATTGCATATTGGCCACGGATAGTAACTATGCAGTGATAGCAGTGGGCTACAGATAGCATGTCACTCTGCCCAATATGCACTACATGCAGACAGTGCACCTCCACCATGTTCCCCAGTGGACACCTGCACCACCTGTGGTGCCTTCACATGTGACTCACAATAGACATACAATGCCTGACAACATGCCCTGTATGGACAGATGACACTGACATCAGGGAATGCTGTTGGCATGCTATCAATGTAGGTGAAGGGTAAACCTGCTGCTCATTACCAGTCCCTGCCACAGGTGGGCAAGACTGGCACATCTGATGATAACATCAGAACACAACATGGGCCAGACACCCCAGGTACAGTTCCACATGTCATTGTACATGCATGTGGGAGGTGTGCACATCCCAGACACCATCCATGTAATGGACTAAGGAATACATACATGGCATGTGGTGTACAGCATTGGCCACATACAATAGTCACCCAGCTGACTGGATGGGGGATACAATACCCACCTGTGTGGGCAAATGCAGTAACTACAGGCCTGAGCCACAATGCAGACCATTATCATGTGGCCTGATGCCAACATATACCCATTGCCTACCCCTGTACAACCGTGCAGACATGCACCCATGCATGTCAGAGCTGGCATCATGTGTGTTTGTGTGTGTGTGCTGTATGGTGCATATGTCCACATCCACACTCACTACAAGCATACTGAAGCATGCTGTCTGATGTCTGACATCTCCTCATACTCCTTGCCCATACGGCCTCCGTATGACCTGTGTGGTGCATGTCATACCTGCACAGCTGTGGCAGTCCCATTAGTAATGAGTTGCTGTCCTGTCCCTGCCAAGTGTGTCAATGTGTGTGCGCCCCTGTTTGAGTGTATCTGTGTTGACGTTGGCAGCTGTTCATGCAGACAGGCATGTGTACGATACCTACTGTATATCTGCCGTATCACTGTTGCAGATATCACTCACCCTCACATATATGTTCTGAGTGCTCCACATCAGGTAACCTATGTGGTGCATCCAATAACTGCATAGAACTGTGATAGCACTACATAGTTGTCAGGGGTTTGATACCCTGTGCTGTTAGGTGTGTGACACAAACATGCTTCAGTTTTACTCTCCCACCCCTCCATGACATGTATCTGCCTCTGTCTGCCTCCCCCACTCCCTCTGTGGTGAATGTGGAGACCCACACCCCCCTTGCTTAGGCAGCAGCATATGTATTTTATGTGATGCTCATGATCAGCTGAAGGCCTCTGCATGGATTTTAGCCCTCCCCTAGCTAATTGCATGTGGAACAGCTGTGGTAACAATCCCATAGCAAATTGCATGACAACACACTCCAATACCTAGGAACATCATGGTGGTGTTGGGCCTTTGCAGTCACTGTGAGCAGGAACTGGATCTGATGTTTGGCAAACAGCATCCCAGATGGATTAGGGATTTACTTCTAACAACATACACTGTAGAAAGAGGGCAACAAACAGGAAGGGGATGTGCCTGACCTGACTAGAGACAGTAAGTGCTGGTATACTGCATTTAGAGTAATGTTGGTTTAACATTGTTCGTCTGGTTGTGCCTGTCGTATATGTCGCAATACCTCCCATGTCAGTTCCATGTATATGAGGAATCCCCATCTGCAGGATCATCTGCAGACTAGGCAGTGTTGTGCCTTTAGTTTCATGTGTTAACCATGGAGCATCTATCTGTGGACTGCAGAAGGTAGTGTGAGGATTGCAGTCTGTGGATGGTGAAGGCTGTGACAGTTACTGACTTCATATCCCTCATAGGACATATGTTGCAACAAACCCCATTACAATGGAAAATATATGAGGTTATCACAGCAGCATGTCTATACTGGCCCTGTGTATGTGCTGTCAGCCACAACTCTGTCAACCTTTGTACATATGGCATGCATGAAGTGGCACATATGTGCTGTACACCATAAATGCTGTCATCATATCTGATAACAAGCCAGTGATATATCAGATTGCTACACATGCCATGTCCAGTAGTGGTTATATTTCATGACATAAGCTGGACATTCTGTGGATGTTTGTACAGTACAGAGGTCTGTGTAGTGATGGTGAATGTCGGCAGTGTGTGTATTGTTAATATGTACTTCAGACTGTGTACAGACTGTGGTAGATGTCATTGTTCTAGCTCCCCTTCTATCAGATGTTACATGCTGCCTCACTGTATGGTACCATTTTGCCGTACATGTTTGTAGAGCCATACACACATATGTCCCATACCACAGACAGCCATCATACCAAACTGTGTAGCAACCCAGTATATGTAGGGTCATTCTGTGAGTGGCACATATGAGGATGGTGTAGAACAGATATTCCATATACTGTAATATTATGCTAGCTTACCATATGTGGCTGTGGCTTGGTTCACATTGGTTGTGGTTATGCACTGTCACACATTTGTATCTTACCCTGTGCTGTGACATGGCTGTTGAGCCTGCTATATATGCAGGTACATGTGCATTCCCCCATACGAGATGTTGGCCAGTGTTGAGCCAGTCTGCCTGTAGCCTGCACAGTGCATTATTACATGCCTAGCAGCTTAGTGTACTTAACCAGTGGGATGTTATGTGCAGATACTTGCCAGATGTACTGCTGCTGGGCGTCCTTTAAATGGCATGTATGTCAGACAGAGCAGTGGGATGCTGTACAGATGTATGTCAATATCAAGTGGGTGGTATGTGTCCATGGCATCCCTGTACCAGAAGTCATTATTTGTCAGGCCAGACAGGAGTGTGTGAATCCAACACCTATGGTGCCAAATGTATACCAGTCGTTATGTGTTATACCCATCTACATGGCTGTCTACATCCATATTGTCAGGCCTGGTACACATGTGGTGCACTAAGGGATTATGTGTATACCTCTGGACTGTACAGGGTGTGTCTGAAGTTCCACATATAGTGGCCAAAACTCTGCTGCACTCCACAGGGTCATTACATGCTAGCAGTGGCACCTTACAATGATTTCCTTAGGATGTCTGTCAGTAGCCAATAGCACACATGTTATAAGCAAATGGCAGCATCCACACACACCATGTCTGTGAAGACAATCCCAATGACAGTAGCAACAGTCTAGCAATATACCTGCTATACATACCTGTCATCCCCTTGCACTAAGATTTTGGGACTGTAGGGGCTGGTGTACGGCTACACTCCATGTCCAGGACATATGGTGGAAATATATGTACATATACTTATCCAAATAGCTATATATATATATATATATATATATATATATATATATATATATATATATATATATAGATATATATAGAGATATATAGATATATATACAATTACACGTGTACTACATTGAATTGCCACTGTCATGGCAACCACCCACTGTAAATCCCTACAGCATGTGGGCGTGGTCCCTTTACATTCCCTGTGTGATGGACATCCTTACTGTGTGTGGGCATCAGTGATAGAGACAGCAGGTAGCAATACCTCTTACAGGAGAACCTGCACACTCAGAGCGGCCAAATATTCGTAGGAGAATCAGGAACTACAGACAGACTGTAGGTAGAGTTGCATAATGCTTTGCATAGTACTGGTGTTACAGGGTGTGTGTGTGTGTGTGTGTGTGTGTGTGTGTGTGTGTGTGTGTGTGTGTGTGTGTGTGTGTGTGTGTGTGTGTCTGTGTACATACTAGTGTACCTTGGAATGCAGTCTGTCTGCATAGCTCACTACTGTGGGCCTATCCTCTTGCTGGACTGAGGTATGCCCATCATGTGTTGTCCGTCCACCACACAGGTCCTGTGTCAGATATTACACTGGCAGTGTGTGTGTTGCATGCTATCAGTACATGGCTACATGCATGTCTATTTCTAACCTCAATCCCCTGACTCAGGGTATATTGCAGACTATCCTGTAACTCCAGCACCTTGCTTAGTGTATGGTAACAGTGTTCCACATATGTGCCTTTGTTCCAGCCTCTGCCCCCCCTCTACATACCAAGCTTTGCACATTTGTCATGCTGTTGGGGGTTGTTCCATAGTGGGCTGTGAGTATATCACACTGCCATTGCTGCCATTAGTCCACTGCTGTTGTATCCCAGACACATACAGTGGGGCTGTGGCCATATATGTGTGGGCATCACCTACACAACACATGTGTGTCCTTATGCACTGCAGAGGCCAGTGTATGTAACAG
Organism: Protopterus annectens; assembly: GCF_019279795.1. Lineage (NCBI taxonomy): Eukaryota > Metazoa > Chordata > Ceratodontiformes > Protopteridae > Protopterus > Protopterus annectens. The sequence goes on along the minus strand of NC_056736.1, from coordinate 681,033,454 downwards.
TGGTATATGGGCCTGTATTATTGAGTCGGGGGAGCACCATAAATAACCTAGGCTGTTACAAAATGTGGGGGTATCAGGGGGTAAGCTGCCAGAAGGTATGTGGATATAAAGTACCATATACTCCACCTATATTGACATTACCTACATTACTTGGGGTACTGCAAGCCTACTGCCTCCTGCCATACAGACTGTTCTGTGCATTATGCCTTGTTATGTACCGGGTATAACCCATTTGATAACAAAACATCTTTACCTCCTACGGAGTTTGTACATAGGGTAGATAGAGGCTGCTGAACTACACACCTGCAGTAAATACTGTTGATTGTGTGGTACCCTGTGGTCCAGTCTGTCTGCACTATTGTACATTCTGAAGGGCTTGGTCTGGACAGCACCAGTTGTTAACCTTTCCAGACTACTGTATTAGTGTAACTGTTTCACAGTTGTATTACTCAGTTAATATGGTTGTCAGTATTTGAACAGCTATATGATATCGCATATAGAACTGTTATAGTACACAGTTAAAGGATTCCCATTTCTGCAAACCTGTGTGTGGTGTCTTTCCTATGACCTTTCTATGGGTATATATTGCAGGCAATGATTGACATTAGTATGTGTCAGCCATATAGTGTCCAGTTGTTCAGGTGTTAACTGTAGCCATAGTGGCTGTTCCATATTGTGTGCACCTCCTCCATATGTATGTTACTGTACATATATTGGTGTGTGTATGTGTAGTCAAATGTATACATATATATATATATATATATATACATATATATATATATATATATATATATAAAAATATATACATATACATCTATCTATATCTGTATCTGCATATATGTGTCTGTGTATCTGTATAGTGGGGATGTTGATGGCTTTCACATAGTACATGTCCTATGGGAGGCAGACTGTACTTGGTAGTGTATTGCAGGGCACATGTGTTTGGCTGTGTGGAGATGCCTATTCGTACAAGACATATAGTGTGTGGGGCCTCTCAACCCCATTAACAGTGCATGTGGACATAGGTGTATTTGTTAATCTGCAATTGCTATCTACAGATGTATGGCCATATATACTTATATAGATATATTTATCTGCTAACAGATATATAACTATATGTGCATACATAGTGATATGTATGTATATAGAGTTAGTAAAACAACATATATATTTATATATATGTATATCTATACATATATGGATATGTTGTGTCTGTTAAGGTTGCAGTATAGTTACACATGCAGACATCTAGATGTTGGTATACATTCTCTGTAGTGTTGCATGACAGGACTGTCTGATATGTTTCTGAAACATTGAATATCTGCGTATCTGTCATAGCTTAGTGGCACATCACCTTGTGTATGGTTGCATGGTCCTTGGTTTGAGCCTTGCAAGAGCTGTTTATTTTGTTGCTGGGCAGAACACGGCCTGTTGGATACAGAGTGATTAAGGCACCTTAAAGCAGTTGTAAGCAGGTGTGCATGGGTTTGTGCGGAGCTAAGCACTGCCTGCACAGGTTAAACTATTTAGAAGCTGAGTGTATGAAAACATAACCAGAGATTAGCAGTGCTTACCATCGCACAAACCCTTGCAAGCTCACTTACAACTGCTTTACAGTGCCTTACTCACTTTGTATCCAACAGGGTGTGTTTTGGCCAGCAACAAAAAAAACAGTTCCTGCAAGGTTCAAAACCAGGACCCTGCACCCCATACACAATGTGATTTACCACTAAGCCATGGCAGATATGCAAAATCATGATGTTTTCACATACATATCATCCAGCCCAGGTATACAACACTACAGGGAATGTATTCCGCCATGTTGATGTGTGTATATATTCATCTTTAAATGGATATAACATATCTATATATGTAGATATAGGTATAGAAATATATATATATATATATATATATATATATATATAGATGTACTGGCTTATATATATATATATATATATATATATATATATATATATATATATATATATATATTCGAATTTATGATAGTAAACCTATATATATATATATATATATATATAGATAGATAGCTAGATAGATAGATACTCAGACATCCATAGATATATACGTATACATCCACATGTCCACATATATACAGTACTAGGAATGCATATATGTCGGCATATATATGGCTCACCTTTCAAAGGGAGAAATCCATGTGTCCAAAAGCTGGAAGGGCAGATGTATGTTCTCAATATTGCACAATCCTGCAATACATACATTGAATGTGCAATGAGCTAATGTCACTATGCGTTTGCTCATTGCAGATTAGGCAATTTGGTTGCGATGGCACTATAGTGGGGATGGGGAATATTTGCCTATCCCCACTGTAGTGCAAACTAGGCATTAGTATATCACAGTAGGAGGGTTGTGGGGGGCCCTGCCCCCCAGATGGGGGTGCAGGGGGGGCATGCCCCCTGCATTATGATATGTATTCCACCTTGCAGTTCGAGAGTCAGCAAAGGTGCCTTTAGAACTGCTGTGTTTTGAACTGTGGTGCAGTTAGAAATGATGGGTTTGTCCTTTCAGTTTGCAGAAAGAGTCATTCGAAGAAATGATTGTCTCCCTGTCAAAGGTGAACACATATATATCAATATAGGTATATATGGACATACATCTGCAGATGGAAATGGGAACGTAAGCACAACATATATGTCCACATGCACCATTGATGTATTTGAGAGACCCAAACAACATACATCTGGCACAGATGGGTATCCCCCACCCCCAGCCAAACATGTTTGGCCTGCAATACAATACCAACCTTAGCAGAACCCATAAGCAGGATCCTACACAACAAGGGCAGTATATGTTAACAGTACTCCATCCCACCTGTAGGATGTCAGGCAGGCATTACTAACATATCATGCAGTACAGTCAAGTGACGTCTCATGCTTGGGGGAACCCCCAGGGCAGGTTCAGTAAGGTGCTGGGATCCCTCATATGATCCAATAGGCCTACACCTGACAATGGATTTACCAATGTTAGCAAGAACTACCACAAATCCATCATTTATTTTATTTTATTTTATTTTATTTTACATTTATTTTACATTTGTTGACCGGGCTAGTCTATCTGGAGATATTTCCATTTTCAGTAGAAGCCCGGGGAGAAAAGCTCCACAGAAGTAAATCCAAGGCATAAAACCAACATAAGTAAAAGTACTAGAATTAGTAAAAAAAATTGTAAAAAACTAAAAAACTAACACTCTACAATTTAAAATTATTACTACATGAATTAGTTACTAGACTCAGTTACAGTCCAAAATAAAATTACCCAAAGATAAAAATACCAGTTTGATAGAGGTAACAAAGGAAAGGAGCCAAGAAGGAGAAGACAAAGAGAGTAATAAGAAAAAGAGAAGTTAAGAAGGGAAGAGTTTTGAAAATGAGATCAAGTTAAGACTGTTAACAGACAAAGAAGCTGTGGTAAGATGAAGTGAGATAAGAAAAGAAAGGTAAGTGGAGGAAAGAGTCACACATGAGTAAGAGGTGGATTAAAGTTGCGTAATACAAGTGAAAGGTTAGTCAGGTTTACTGCAGGGACAAAGCCAGTGATTTTGGAAGTGCAGTTTAATTTTTTTTTTGAAGAGAGGCAATGATGTGATCATTGTTATGTTCCTAGGTAACAAATTCCATTTTGTACCTACTGAATTGGTGAATAGAGAGTCACCAGCAGTGTTATTTGCTTTTACAGAACTAGCCAAGAGTTTATTAGAAGAGCGGAGAGAGTTAAGGTTGTTATAAATGGTTATGAGTTGAGAGAGTATAGGGGTGATATTTGGTTGGTACAGTATTTTATGGGCAATAGTGAGTTGAGGGATTGCAAGAAAGTTCTGAAGCTCTAGCCAGCCTAGTAGTTTCAAGTTGAGACAGTGATGGGTTCTGTAGGGGTTACCGGTAGCGAAACGGGCAATGTTATTATAACAGGTTGCCAGTTTGTTGAGGTTGGTTTTCTTGAGGTTGGTGAAAATGGGTGAAGCATAAAGGAGAGTAGATATAAGATGGGAGTGAGCAATCCTAGTTCTAGTTCTAGGTGTAAGAAATGATCTAATACGATATAAGGACCCTATTTTTCTGTTGACTAGTTTTATGGTGTTGTTAATGTGTTGGTTGAAAGAGAGATTGTTGTCAATGGTAATACCTAAAAGTTTAGTTGTGGAGTCAGGTGAGATGACAGTGGCACTGTTAGAAGAGATGGTGAAGTTTAAGGGGGACTTCCTGGAAGTGGGGGTGAAGAGGAGAAGTTTGTTTTTTTTAGCATTTAATAGGAGGAACTGGCTGGAGAACCATGTTTCCACAGTGTTAAAGGTATTTTGAGTAAGAGAGATAAGTTCTGGGGTGGAAGATGCTGAGCAGATGAGTGTAGAATCATCTGTATATTGAATGCAGGTTGCTTGAGGGATTATTGTTTGAAGATCATTAATGAAGAGGGAAAAGAGAAGTGGGCCAAGAATAGAGCCTTGTGGAACTCCGATAGAAACAGGCAAAAGAGAAGAAATATGGTTATCCCAGAGAACTGCCTGTTTTCTGTTTGTAAGATAGGAACTAAACCATTTAGTGGCTGGGGTATCAAAAGAGAGGGATTCAAGAGTATTAATTAATAAAGAGTGGTTGACCATATCGAATGCTTTAGAGAGGTCAATGAAGAGGGCAGAAGAGAGTAGGTTGTTGTTACGGTTATGATTGATGGTGTCTACAAAGGACAGCAGGGCAGTAGTAGTACTGTGATGTGGTCTAAAGCCATGTTGACAGTTAGCAATTATGTTGTGAAGAGAGAGGTATTGTACTAGTTGATGATGTATACATTTTTCCATAATTTTAGCTAGAGGAGAGAGGAGAGCAATAGGTCTGTAGTTTGAGTAGTCAGTGGAGTTTCCACCTTTATGAAGTGGGATAATATGAGAGACCTTCCAGATATCTGGGATGGTTCCTTCTTTGATTGTCCTATTTATGAGAATAGATATAGGGTATGCGATAACCTTGGCAGCCTTTTGAAGAAAAAGTGAAGGGAGCTTATCAGCAGAGGGGGTACAAGGTTTTAGTTTGAGAAGGAGTCTGTATATGTAAGATGTAGAGATAGGTTGTAGAGAGAATTTAAAGGCAGAGTTTGTTAGGTTACTTGCTGGGTGGAAGTTGTTGGCATTAAGTTGTTTAGCTAGAGCTTGTATAGTTTCAGTGAAGAAAGAGTTAAAAGCATCTGCAGTTTGTTGAGGGGTATCAGGGTCAGCATTAAGTGGGGGAGGTGTTTTGGAAGTTCCTGGGGAGAGGAGTCTATTAACTGATGACCAGAAAAGTTTAGAATTGTTAAGATGAGTTTGTTGTAGTTCGCAGAATTTTTTTGTCAGTTATTATTGCCTTTTTAGTTAGATTTCTAAGTTGGCGGAAATGTAGTAGATCAGGGTTCTTTCTATGGGCTCTCCAAGTGGCCCAGACTTTATTTCTATTGACGATAAGTGTTTTGGTTTCATGGGAGAGCCAAGAGGCTGTGTTAGATTTCATTCTAATAGTACGTTTAGGAGCATGTATGTCAAGAATGGATAAAAAAGTTGTGTTAAAGTAAAATACTGCATCTTCAAGAGGAAGTGTTTTTAAGGGGTTCCAGTTACATGCACTAAGTTCAGACTGAAACAGTTCCACATTAAAATGTTTGATGGTGCGTATTTTTCTTATAATGCCTGGATTTATACAATCAGCCTTTTCCCTTGTTATGAATGTTAAGGAGTGATCACTAACATCATCTGGTAAGGTTCCTACTTTGTAAGTATTTTTGACTTTGTTTGTAAGTATCCAGTCTAATATGCTTTCTCTATTACTATGTTTGTTGAGCCTAGTAGTTGAGGTAATGGTTTGGGTAAAACCATGCAGGTTAATATGGGAAGACGGATTTTCAGCATTAATAGTATTCCAGTCTATGTTCAGATTGCCTAGTATAATAGTTTTTTTGGGGTAAGTGGCAGATACCCAACTAAGATAATCTTCTAGGATAGGTATATTGTTACCAGGTGGCAGGTACATACAGATGATATAAAGGGATTTTTTTGGAATTTAATAGGAATTTAGTAATGATGGCTTCTACCTTGCTATCTTGAGTTGGAGAGGCTGGGAGGGTAATGATATTTAGATGATTTTTAAAGAGGATTGCAACTCCACCTCCTTTGCGGTTGGGACGGTTGAGCCTTACTATATTATAGCCTTGGGGAATAATCTCAGTGTCCTTAGTGATAGGTTTTAGCCAGGTCTCTGAGAGGCAGAGAATATCAAATGAATGTGTGTGAAAGAGGGCATGCAGGTAAGGTACTTTGTTGTTTATGCTTTGAGTGTTAAAATGTCCTATTAGGAAGGTGTTATTGAGTTTGGGTATAGACACTAGGGGGGAAGTGAAAGTTGGACCAGGGTTGGGGTGGATATCACCATCTTGTAGGATAGGATTACTGGGTTTGTTTATGAGGTTACATTTTAGAAGGGTTAGTATTTTAGCTTTGTAATCAGAAGGCAAGACATAGTTGAGATGTGTGAGTCTGTGGAATTTAGCTTGTTGATAGTTAGGGGTAGAAGAAATATATGGATGTGATTTAAGTGGGTTGAGAAATGTTATAGTGTGTTTGTGTGGTAGGAAAGGTTGGACATAAAGTGATTTCTCATAGAAGGACAGAAGGTAAACTAAAGAAAGGGCTGATAAAAGCTGTCTGTCTGTAATACTGTACAGTGTATGTAATCAGTTTGTTAGTTGTTCTTTACACCATTCAGCTGGGAACTACCACCCAGTAGCCTGATGACCCTGGTTTGCAGGGACATGGAACATATCAACAATGAACCCATGGCCAATGTCACTGGTAATCTTAACACATGGGACCATGCCAATGTAGGACTTTTCAAAGGCAGAGAATACAAACTGAACCTGGTATGCCTGCTTTACCCAATCATGACAGGTGTAGATGAGGGTTTGGAGGTGCACAGTGCCAATGTAGATCATAGCAGGCTTTTGAACACCATCCCACATGTAGGAATGTGTGTAGTTGTTAAGGGATCTGCCCCCGTTCACAGAATATGTGTCCACCAGCACTGCTTGGCAAATGCCAACATTCCATAGGTGCTATCCCGTGGACATTCAGTCCTTCACAGGTCATAGATGTGTTAATGCCCTCCTCCACACTGTAGAGGTGTGCAGCACTACTGGGGTTGCTATAACTCACTGGGTGTGGCTGTTGTGGACACAACCACCATTATTGCAGTTACTATTGCTTTTGTCCTCCCACAAAGCTGTCTGTAATACTGTACAGTGTATGTAATCAGTTTGTCAGTTGTTCTTTACACCATTCACAGTAGTTGAGCACCTCACACCCTCCTAAGGGTAGAGCTATGTCACCGGCATTGGCACACACATGTTACTTAGGTGAAGATTGCAGTAGAGTGGGAACAGGCACATACACCCTGCTGTTAGCATGTTCACTGTCATCCACATTGCAGACTGCATATATAGCACTGCGTGGAATGCCTATCTTGTCTTAGTGGGATTACATGTGCAACAGAAGTGTTACCTGCACAGAGACATACGTCCATGTGTACAGTCTTTTACCAGTACTGCATCCAAACCAAAGGCTCTGTGTGTTGTACCCAGCCATGGCAAGTGTACCACCCACTACACTTACTGGTGTCCACTGTAGAAGGCCTGCTAACACCACTACATCCATCAGCCATGTGGCACATGGACAAACACAACACAATCAGAATAGATACTGGTGACAACAATACAACATTGTTAACTATAGCTATGATGCATCATGGCTGCACAGCTACACCTTCCAAGATATTAGCATTTCACTTTACTGCTGACAACATGCTACACATCATTCCATTGCTACACAGTTGTACAGTCACCCTGTGCATCAGCACCATGTTAGCCTGTCCCTGCATCGATGTTACGGATGTCAGGGAGTGGCACAGGTATCATCATATGCACAGGGTGTGTTGTTGGTTTGTCAGATGCCTAGGCTGAGCCATACAATTGACAACATGTGCGTGTGTGAGGGGGCTTAGTACTGTTATGGGCCACTGGTGATGTCGTGTGTGCAGGTATGTGGTTGACCTAGGTTTGTTGTTTATGTGTGTGTGTGTGTGTGTGTGTGTGTGTGTCTGCATGCACACAGTTCCCCAATGTGGCTGTCCTATACTGGGAGTTGTGAGACAGCTGCAGATTGTACCTGGCAGGGTTTGCAGTTCACCATCTCCTGCCACGGACACGGGACCTCTGCCTGGCAGGGGTGCTACAGGCAGTATCAGGTACAAAGCCAGATCATGTACTGTCGCCCAAGTTTGACAGACATCACCTAGATCCAAGTCCCTCCTGGGACTGGCCAGAGCCACGTGCACATGGTCTGCTATGACAGTCTGTGGACAGCACCCCCCACAGTGCTGGGGATGGTACTGCCACTACAGGAGCGGCTGTGACTGGTGGGATGTCCACAGCGACCTCCAGCTGCTGGTGTTGCTGGCATATGTCCACGTGGCTGTCGCAACCATCCCACCCTGGTGCATAGACAGGTCATTGTGAATGAGATCCAATGTTTCACCCCATCATCTATCCATGACCTTGGTGTAATTACAGATGGCACCTGCTAGGTCATGAATGCTGTCAGTTACAGAGGTGTGATGAGCTCTCTGCAACCTTAGACCCTCCCTGGTGTACCGTTCCATTCATACTTGTGCCTCCATGACAGTCTGGAACATGCTTATGGTTGAAATAGAAGTGGCACGTCTGCCAGGGGCATGATGACAAGCAGTGCTCCGACGAGCACCCCTGAACATCTGCCTATGTGATACCCCACCAGATATCTGGCTATGACTGCTGTGTTCTGACACATGTGCCATGGATACCACACTGTCCTAGCAAATGCCAACCATAGGCTGTCCCTCAGCCAAGGCCAATGGTGATGAGGTATGTAGAGGCAGTGTGACTGTGTGCGTGGATGGGGTGGATACATGTGGGTTGTCAATTGGTGGCCCAGTGGAAGCCCCTGATGACCCTTCCTGTGCCTCAACACACCTATCCTCATGGTCACTGTCTGTATCAGTGACATCAGATTCCCTGTGGGGGGGGTACCCAGCCCCACCTCGCCACCTGTGAGTGGAAAACAGGGAACAGACTGTAAGACCTGTAAGCACCTACAGACAGCTCCTGCACTCCCATAACACACTCAATAGCAAGTGATGGTGCAGTACAGTATCACACACAAACCTGTAATTGCACACATGTCAGCATGCAGGACATGTGGTGCTTAACAGCATGCTGTGCAACTGTAGTCAATTCCCATTACCAACATTATACATGGCTGTGATGCATGGCTTCTGTTAGTAGGTGATGGCTCTCCTCCTGGAACTCACTGCACCCATTTTTACAGTATTGCTGTGCATCTGTTCAGCACCCTGGCATGTGCTGTGCACCATACCTCACAGGTGTACACACCATTGCAGGATGTGTATCTGTGTGTCAGTTGTGTTTCTGCTGCTGCTCACAGCCTGTGTGTTTCAGGATCACATGTGGACATATGTGTTTAGTGAATGCTTGATATGTATTCACAGATGTCATCAGTGGTGCATGTATGAGTGATAGACTACCATTAGACCAACTACAGACATAATGTACTGTACCTATGGTGAATGTAGAGACTATTATTGACCATGACTGAGCCCTGGCTGATGTTGCCTGTGGTACACATAGGTTCATAGGTGAGTAATGGTGCATTGGTCCTGGGGCCTACATAAGCCTAGCCACAGGGGTTCCCAGCCATGCACCACCCACTAATGTTATTCCCCTGTGCCCCTGTCAGGCTGTGGCACAGATATACTACACAGGGTGAATTCCCCATTTCCCATCCAATTGCCAAGTGTTTCTGTAAAGAGGGCCAATGAGTAGCATTGCCTGACATGTATGGGTAGTCTGTTCCAGAGTGTGGGGATGCCCTATCCCTCCAGTATGTTCTGTGTAATGTGTTGATGAGGTTTAGGACCCTGGGGCATGTGTTAGCAGAGGGAGTGGGATGTCTTTATGTGTAGCATGTTCAACTGCTCTGTGTATGACATAGCTGGTTACCTGGGCAATGTGCACTGGAGTGTCGCCACAGTTGTTTGAGATGGACTGTGTATTGCATGTGTTTGAGGCTGGTAATCCCATTAGTGAGAGGTGTGCTCTGTCAGTGCACATGTACAGCATGCATTATGGGTAGGTGTGTTAGATGTGTACATGGCCTACACCTTAGCTATAACATGCACAGTGAATTGCCAAGCATAAACTTAAACCATACTCACCGTCATCCAGCCACTGCCTTGCTGGCATCCCAGATGTACCTACATTGACATGGGATAGAGTTGATGCCAGTGGCCACAGCTGTGGCATTGCTACAGGGTGGTGACAATATTACAGTACAACAACAGCTGAAGTACACAGTACTACAGATTATGCATTACTGCTTATCAGTAGTACACAGCAACAGACCCCACATCTCACATATGCATGATCTACCTGTACAGATGCATACAGTACAGTAGTCTACTGATATGCCCTGGAAGCTTACCTGCATGCTCCATGTCTGGTGTGTTTGTAGCACCCACCTCCATGACTGTATAAGTCTGTAGCTCTTGTGGGCAGGCAGGTGCTATAAGGCTCATGAGCAGCTCCTCCACTCTGGTGAGGGTGGATGGATGTTATGGCCCCCCCCCTTGCAAGGTGGTCACCCTGCATGGCAGTGGCACGGCAACGTACTTGACAGAGCAGGTCACCACAAACATGGTGGACCTGCTCATATGTACGGCTGTGCATCCCCACCTCATTCACCCTTTGGACCACATCATTCCACATGGCTGTTCTCTCCTGCTGGTCCTGGCTTGTCCATGAAAACAACAGCTGGTAGTTGTGGATGATGCTGGTGATTATAATTTCCTCCTCAGCGGCACTGTAAGTCAGATTCCTCAGGTGCGCCATACTCCCTGAAAGATATAAGGATGGAAATATGTCTGAGCAACTCATATGTCCAGTTTACCATAATACAATACACAGTCTCCCGCCACCATATCAGCTCCAACATAATGTTCACACAACGCTAGTGGTATGTGTCCAGTGTATGTACCATTGTGTCATATATTGTATTGTACAACACTTTCAGCTATGTGTTTATAGACATGCCCCCTGTGGGGATACTAGAGTTGTTGGGCTGTTAAAGGCTATTTCACCTGCATGCCATTGTCACTGCCACTATGTGTTCACATATGCATGTGGTAGGCCTGCTATGTGATTGCTACACATCTGCCATTCTGTGATATTGGGGATATTTATGCATGCTGTTGGGCATGTTCTGGGATTGTGGGGAGTTCTGTCTACATAGCTCTCAACTGTGGGCCTATCCATATGATACCAGGGGGATTGGTTGTTAGGTTTTGTCTGTGCACCACACAGGTATTGTCCCAGATATATCTGTGGCATTCTGTCTGTTGAGTGCTATCAGTACATGGCTACATCCATTTGTATTTCCATGTCGTAACCCTGCATAAGGGTATGCTGCAATGAATCCTGTAACACCAGCAATTTTCAGGGTGTGTAATAGCAATAATGTAAATATGGCCCTGTGTTCCTGCCTCTGTCCTCCACATATATGCCAGTCTTTGCCCTGCTGTGATACAGGAAGGTTTGTTAGATAATGGCCTATCATTATTTACTGCTAGCATTATTGCAATCATCCCAGTCATGTCATAGACTCCCAAACCAACTGTTGGGCCAAGTCCACATATATGGGAACAGCAGCTGGAGAAGATATAAGTGCCCTTGTACATTCCAGAGGTAAGTGTGTGGTACACAGTGTTCCTTGCCCTTGTACAGCCTTTTATGGTGGGGGGGTCTATGCCATTAACCTAGGCTATGGCACCTTTTCAGGGATATAACTGTTAAGATGAGGGTCATTCAGTGTGATAGTGAGATGTTAGGTTAAGCAATGTTATGTACAAGATACTGTGACATTAATACAAGTGCCACCTTTCCCCTTAAGGCTTGACTACAGGGTGTAATTGGAGGCTGCTGAACTACATCTGTAATTGTTGATTGTTACGTATCCTGAAGGCAAATCCTGTTTTTACTGTTATACTAATTGAAGGCCTTGACCTGGACAGCATAGTATGGTATATATACACTTTGCTTGCATCTACTGTTTTGTGTGTGCCTTGCATTTATGACTGATAACCTATTTCAAACCTTATGTGGTGTCAGTACTGGCATACATTGATGTATAGTACACAAATAAAGGTTATCTGTGTATGCATACCTGTGTGTCGTATCATGTCCTTTGAATTGTGGGAGGGTATATGTTTAATGTCAGTATTCTCATTTGTGGGAATGGTTGCCACACTACACATTTCACAGGTGCCAGTTACAGGGCTTGTAGCTGAGAGATATACTTTTTACCCAGTACTTCCACACTACTTCTACATATGTATGGCTACTGATACCTTTTGTGTGTGTATATGTGTATGTACCTATATATATCTCATATGGCTATATATATATATATATATATATATATATATATATATATATATATATATATATATATATATATATACATACATACATATGAACATATGTATGTATCTATATACAATTGATGTTATATGATTATTTGTGAGTCATACATTAATATATATATATCTATGTATAGCTGTCTATCTGTCTACATTTACAGATATATATCTGTCCATATGTCCATGCATGTTCGGCTCATATTTTGGCCTGTTCCTCATTCACTTGGCAATTGTCATGGATGATTGCAGCATTAAAGTCAGTAACTAGTGCCAACACGTTTGTGTTTCAGACTTCATCTCCTTCTACATATGTGTTCTAATACATATAACTGTATAAATAGCAACATTATAAATGTATTAGAGCATTAGTTGACATATATCCCTATTTGTACCCACAGCGTGTCATACTTTTTCCAGACTCCTTGCTTTAACACGTTGTGTGGAATTATATTAATACATTTCCTGTACTTGATTGTGCTGCATGATATGTTTGTGAAAACTTCAGGGTATGTATATCTGCCATGGTTTAGTGGTAAATCATGGAGCGCAGGGTCCTGGGTTTGAGCATTGGGGAGGCAGTTTATTTTGTTGCTGGGCGGAACAAGGGACATTGGCTACAGAGTGATTAAGGCATTTTTAAGCAGTTGTAAGTGGGTTTGCACAGGTTTGCGTGGCGGTAAGCACTGCCAACCTCCGCTTATGTTTTCTTACAGTCATTAAGCTTTAACTTTCTCAACCTGTGTAGGCATGGCTTACCCCAGTGCTTAACACTGCTTGCTGCCACTTACCCCCACACTAATTCCTTTAAAAGAAAAGAAAAAGGGGCTGATAGGAAAGTGATGAAAAACAGGGCACAAAGAGGGAAAGACAGTAGGGAAAATTGCTAGGCATGTGCAGGTAGGGTATAGGAAAGGTCCATAGCTGCCCATGTTTTCTACAGCAACAGCTGTGCATATACACTCTATTTGCAGGTACATTTGGACCCTCAAACCCCTGGGAGAGGGATGAGGACAACATTTATTCATTGTGATGCTAATTAGACCAGATTACATGTGTCCAGTGGACACGTGTGCCAAATGGACAGCTATGTATGGGGTGAGATTAATTTTTTTGGTACATATTGCCCTTTTATTTCAGGTGAGAGTGGGATGTTGGGGAGGGTTAGCAGGTATCTTTGTGGAGGGAGGTTGGGTAGGTTAACAGACAAGACACACAAGGCGCATACAGGGCCAGTATATGACACATGTAGGGGGTAAACATCTTGGACAGGGAGGGGTGTTTGGAAATCACAAGCCCATGAGCCCCCAACTGGTAACAGTGGGACAGAGGTCCCCACCCATGGGCAGTCACCACTGCACCTTCACGGCTCCGAAGGTGGCTGTGCTGCAAACTGTGTAGGAGGGACAGGCTCACCCTCTAATAGTGCCACTCTGCCCTCAAGCTGGCATAGCCACTCTCGATACTCCAGATCGCGGTCCCTATGCACTATGGCCCGGACCTGTTGACGGGTGACAGGTTCTCCTCTGCGCCTGCTCTGAGGGGGGGGTGAGCTCATCCCTTGCAGCGATTCCTCCCATAGGTGGCGCAGGGCCCATGGAGGAGGAGGTCCCAGGCTGGGCCCCAGATGTGCTGGAGCCCGGTGCCATGGCCAGTTGAGGTGGGACAGGTGGGTCCGCTGGGACCGGCCTTCCCATACAAGCTGTGTTGTCGCAGATTTATGGCAGATATGGGTTTGTAACCATCAACAACATTCAGGATTAGTTACAACAGCATACTTAGGTATTCCCATTAACCCGACACACTACATTTAACACAGTTGCAGAGCAAGGAGAACACATGCATACATGGAACAACAGTGGCCATTACAGGAGCATGCGAGTTTCACTGATGGCAACAGGCCACCAATATGATTGTATTTTAACATGGTACATGCATAGAAACAAATGTGAATATTTATAAATCATTAGGACATAAGTCCCAGAAAAGAGTGTACACATACCAGTTGAGGAGTGTCATTGGGTTATTATACACATATGGTAGGGGTGAGAGAGGGTTCAATTAACAACTAATGTATCCCTGTAGTTTTCACAACATTCTTAGTCACTGCAGTGATCTTTCCCTTACATGTATTATTACACTACACAATGGCCTTATATTGTACATTGGTATGATTATAGATTATTATATACGTGACCTGTGTCTTACACACAGGTGTGACAGGCTGCAGGTGTTAATGCAACATATTTTGAGAATTGCTGTCATACAGTTTGGGTGAGGTGCTAGAATGACAGGATTGTTTTCATACACATTCTCTGACTATGTACACGTTTGACTATCAGTTATATGTAATTCATAGCTGCCTACATTTCTTGGATCATCACACTGAATTTTCAGGGGAACAGGGTACCAAGCTGGTGATATGTGCCATTTATCTGGACATGCTGGACAGATTGGAACAGTTCTGGGGTATAAATATGCATACAACTTACAATTTGAACATTCAAGCAAATTCTGTACAGTTGTTGGGTATAATTATGCATACAGCTTTCTATCTGAACATTGTATCACAGTCTGTACAGTTGTGGGGTATGATTATGCAAACAACTTAGTAGCACTCCCAGGAGTCGAACCCCTGCTGTATGTGACAAAAAATTATTACTAACATCACAGAACACTGTGCTATCAGGGAATTGATGTAAAGCTTTCAATTGTTTTCTATCTAAGTCTTCATAACTTGTACGATATGACTGACCTCTTGGCACTTCCAACATTGTTATGCAGGACTTCATACACACTTTATCTGCATACCACGGTGTGGGTGACACTGCTTAAGATACAACAGTACTATTTATAGTATGGAACATATCACAAACATATAAGAGAAGAGTAAACAGAAGCACTCCAGGGTTATAGTTTTATTCATAAACTATTAACACATTTATTTGTACTGGTACAACACATTCTAAGGCTCTTATATTCTTTGTTATGACAGTACATGCAGACTGATTACTAACCTGCCTTGTGACACAGCCTTTGCAGCCTAGCTTCATGGGCTTACTGGTATGCAGCCCACTCATCTGCAGCTGTCAGAGAAATGCATTGATATTTAGCCATACCTATCCATAGTATACACAAGCTAGGCAATTATTTACTACTTAGTAGAATGTGTACTTAGTCCTGGGACATTGGCTATCTGCCAAAACTCCTAGATCCACTGTTCCAGTACATCCCCCCTCCACTGCTTTAGGTCAGCATGGTGGTGCCTGACCTGCTCACCAGTCCGGGGGATACCTGCGGCACTGGTGAGGTCACGGGCGAGACTGTCCCAGGCCAACGTTTTGTACTGTGAGCCCTGGTACTGGCCCTGCAGTAGTCTCTGATCATGGTGTTTTACCAGGAGCCATACCATGATTTTTGACTCCTGGATGCCCCAGTGCTGTGCTCTGAATCAAGTGCCTTCACCCACATCAGCCATTCTGCCTGCAGTAGGAAGCTACTACCAGTTATGAGGCATATTCCTGCCTGTGGTGTTTAAATATGGCCATTTTCCCACACTTTCCCATGATTGGCCAGTTTTGTAAAGGCTAAGCTATGGGCACACCTGCTTACATAAGGTTGGCACTGCTTAAAGAGGTATACCACTAGACAGATTAAACTGGCTCCCCTACACATTGCTTACACTTGCTAACATGAGCTGTGCTGTGGTTAGCATTGCTTCATAGTTGATTATCACTATATTTGCCATTTGGCAATGATTTCTTCTTCATTACAGGTTATATATGTGTCTGGTATTTTATTATTTTATTTTATTTATTTATTTAACATTTGTTGACCGGGAATGTCCGACTAGGTTCCACAGACCCTGTTTTCAGCGGAGGCCCGGGGAGAAATGCTCCAGATGCATGTCTTTGGAATCCGTGATACATGTGTACATACACTGTATGGGGACCCGGGGACTTCTACACTTTATTACAATAACACCTCAAATCTATGCTTACTGCTGTACTCCAGTTCACATATTTATGTTATGTAGCAGGTTATACCACTTCACACTGTACATAGATTCAGTTCACATGTTTGGTTTGATTTTCCTGTGGTGAGGATTAGTTTGCTGATACCTCATTCATATCGATTGCTATGATGGCTTAGTAGTTCACTACTGTAACTATAGTGTACAGGAGCCTGAGTTTGAGCCTTGGAGAGGCAGTTTGTTTTGTTGCAGGGCAAAGCATGGGCCGTTGGATACAGAGTGATTGAGGCACTTTAAAGCAGTTGTAAGCGGGCGTGCATGGGTTTGCATGATGGTAAGCAATGCTAACCTCTGGTTACAGTTTCTTACACTCAGCTTCTACTTTGCTTAATCTGTGTGGGCAATGCTTACCCCCACGCAAACACACTTAGACATGTTTACTACTGCTTATTTGTGCTTAAACCTGCTTACTAGTGCCTTATTCATTATAACACTGACACTTCACATGTGCATTTAATGCAGTACTCTAGTTCACATTTAAATGTTATTATGTAGGTTATATGGCAAAAAGATGCAAGAATATGTTCATATACAGATTTAACATGGAAAATTATATGTGTGGCAGTAGGACTCGAACCGAGAATGCCTGTTCATTAGGTGGGTGTTCTAATCACTGCACTATTGCTGTGTTGCTTCATTTGCATATATATTCCTTGTTATCCTCTTCAGCCTTTTCAGCTGATTTAACCATAGCTAAGCAATGGGCACACCCGCGCACCTATGGTTAGTTGTACTCTGGGTTTTAAAAAAAATAAATGTAAGGGTCTCTTCATTTTATTTAAATGTACTGTTGCTGTTGAACACATGATGACTGTTGATGTGGATATGTGGACACCTACGAGCGGTCTTGCTCATTTATTTACACTTTCTTCTGTTCTACTTTGCAGGGCTGTGTTTATTCTGAGAGCTCTGCTCTCAGACACTCCCCATGCACTCGTCCACACTCTGTGTAGGATTTGGAGCTCAGGCAGAGTGCCTGCATTAATATGCATGGTACGCTGCTGTCTTCCTCTTAAACTGCCCCTTACGTGCAGGACTAGATTAGTCCTGCATGGCAGATTAGTAAATCCGGGGGCTAGACTTATTTGTTGTATATTGGATTCTCTCCATTGGTATATTTCCCATACTGTGAGATCTTTTATCAGAGGGTAATTTAAGGGTTTATTGTTTATTAATAGGTTGGGATTTAGATGAAGTGATTGTATAAAGGCAAGAGCATTTAATAATTGCAATGATTTAAATAATTTCTGTGTAGTAAGAATCACGTATTTAATTAATGGGTGTATATTCTTCGTGAATATACCATTTTGATTTAGGTTTAAAAATGGTAGGGATATACCCAAGGAATTTCAGTTGTTCAGACCAGATTTTGGTCAGTTGGGGTGTCCAGGTATTAACATATGGGTCATTGCTTATTATCTGTATTAGTCTGTAGGCAGTAATTATACTATAACAGAGTTTGAAATCAGGTAACCCCAATCCCCTTTATCTTTGGTAAGTACAAGTTTGTCATATTTAATTCTAGTTGATTTGGGGTAACATAAGAATCTTGATATAACCTTTTCTATATCAAGGAAGATTTTTGGGGAATATTTGAAAAAGTAGCATTTTATTCATAGGTTCATAGGTTCATAGGTAGGTACTAGGCTATCGGCCCTGGGGTCTATACAAGCCCAGCCAAAAAGGTACCCTGGCTTTTGCCACCCAAGAAAAGTATTTTCCTGTGCAACTGTTGAGCAGAGTCACAGAGGTGATCTCATGGTGAATTTCCTATTTCCCATCCAATCATCAAGATTCTTCTTGAAGAGTGCTAATGAGGAGCTTTGCTTGATATAGATAGGTAGTCTGTTCCAGAGTATGGGAAGTCTCTGGGACAGGAATCTATCCCTCCAGCATGTTCTGTTTATTGTGGTGATAAGGTTTAGGTCCCTAGAGCGTGTAGCTCGGAGGGACTGGGATTTCTTTAAGTGGAGCATGTCCAACAGCTCTGGGTTTGACATAGCTTTGTATGTTAGGCAGAGATCACCTCTGAGTAGGCGATATGCGATGGAGCAAAGCTGGAGTTTTTTGAGATGGTCTGCGTAGGGCATCTGTTTGAGGCCGGTAATTCTCTTTGTGAGGTTTTTCTGTGGCCTTTCCAGTTGTTGTAGATGTCTTGTGAGGTACATACCAAAAGGGGAGTTGTACTCTATAATGTGTCTAATGAGTGATGAGTAGAGGAGAACAATGACCTCATTTTTTCTAGATGAGAAACCTTTTGTGATGAGGTATGCCACGTAGAAGGATTTCCTGACTACTGTGGCGATGTGATTATCAAAAGAGAGACTACTGTCCACCTTTGTCCCAAGGTCTCTTATCATACTTTCGGTGTTAAGTATACTACCGCCTATGTTGTAGTTCATGGGTACAGAGTTTTTACCAAAGGGGATGGCAGTGCACTTTTTGGCATTGAGCTTGAGGCCATGGCTTTGACACCAGGCATCTGTCTCAGTGAGGCCCTTTTGTAGGATGTTCACATTGTTAGGAGTTTTGATTATGGCTCCTAGTTTGCAGTCATCTGTGAACTTCATTAGCCAAAGACCTTCTGTGTTAGCCTGTACTTCAGAGAAGTAGATACCAAACAGGAGAGGACCCAGGACTGAACCCTGTGGTACTCCACTTGTCACTGGTCTGAAGTCTTTTTTGGAGTCTGCTACTTTCACAGTGTGGGTTCTGTCAGTGTGCCAGTTGGCAACACCCATCTTGTGACATAGGGATTTATACCTAGTTTAGTGAGTTTATCTTTAATTCCAGAGTGAGGGGATGGTGTTGAAAGCCTTGGCAAGACCTGTGTGAACCACTTTACCCTTGTCTACGCCTTTGTTGACTGCTTCAAAGAAGTCTATCAGGTTTAGGAGACATGATCTGCCTTTTACAAACCCGAACTGGGTGGGGTCCAGAGTTTGGAGATTACCAATGTCTTTGTTTATAAGTTCCATGATGATACATTCCATGGCCTTGCAGACCAGATTCATCAGGCTAATGGGGTGGTAGTTCCTGGGGTCCATGGTGGCTCTCCCTTTGTGGAGTGAGAAAACCGTCACTGTGCACCATTCAGCAGGCACAAAGTTGAAAGAGTATTCTCGGCAAAAGGTTCATCTTAACAACACTAGCTTTTGAGAGTAATGACATATTAATATTCTTCCAACTATTGATATCACTTTCAATACTGGTCCATGTACACAACAGGTTATTCTTTATCATATCCTTAAAGTCAGGAATAAATATTATTCCTTGGTATTTTATCTGGTGACTTATCTTGATCTCACTCATGGGCAAGTAAAATTCCTTATGACCTGTAAGATTCATGGGAAATATGTGGGATTTGTTTAGATTTAAATTATAGTTAGAGATTTCAGAGAACACATCTATAGCTTTAAGTATTTTTGGGAGGTCAGTAGTGGGAAGTTGAAAATATATATTTAAGTTATCAGCAAAAGCAGAGAATATAAGATTTGTATTATATATTCTATGTATGAGATGGAAGTTTTTTTGTGACATAAACAGAAGGAGAGGTTCTAGATAAAGATTAAAGAGGTATGGGGAAAGAGGACAACCTTGTCTTGTACCACTGGATAACAGTATAAGTAAGTTTTGAGCTTATTTATCTGAATAGTGGTAGAAGCTTTCTGATATAGAACCTTAATTATCCTTATGAATTCCTGGGGAAAACCATATAAAGGCAATATATTAGATAGGAAATGTAAATTGACTCTATCAAAAGCTTTGGTTGCATCCGCCGTGAGGACATATCTGGGGCATTTGTCACTGTTCAGAAGTCTGATAATGGTATCTAAAAGGAGGGTGTTATCACTTGTTTGCCTGTTTATCATAAAGCCCATTTGTTCTTGGGAAACTATAGAGGGGAGTACATTCTTAAGTCTATTTGCTATAACATTAGCTAGGATCTTAAGGTCAGTATTCATCAGGGCTATTGGTCTATAGTTTGCTGAATCTGTTGGGTCAGAATGTGGTTTTGGAATTAGCACTGATTTGGAGTTATTTAAATAATTATCTGTTATTCCATGTTGTATTATAAAGTTGAAAACTTTTAATAATACTTTGGAAATAGGTTCCATGAATAGTTTATAAAATTCAGAGGTGTAGCCATCGGGCCCAGGGGATTTACTCAGTTTGAGTTTGTTTATTGCAGCTTTTATCTCATTTAGTTGCAAGGGTGTTTTTAGGAGGTTTTTTTTTGATCTTCCGTAAGTTTTGGAAATATTATATTATGTATAAAATCATCAAAATTGTCCGTAGATGGTGATAAGGGTATGTTGTATAGTTTTTTATATATGTTTTCAAAAGCATCTACAATATCTTGGTCCTTATGCTTCACCAGTCCTTCATACACTATTTCTTTAATTCTCGGTGGGCCATTTTTTATGTTAGTCTAGCTAGGAATTTTGAAGGTGTTTGTGCCCATTCTGAATATTGATATATTGACCTTAATTCTAACAGGGAGATATTTTCTAGATAGTGTTTGTGTAATTGCTTTTGTCAGTCTATTACCTTTTTGCTCACAGTTATTTACCGGGAAATACAAGATGAATGAAGCTGAGACCAATATTCTGAAGCATACAGACTACACATTCTGGCACACACCTGCCATTGTGGAGGGGTCACTATAGACAATAGACTGCTGGTTCTGTGTAAATGGACCAGCACCTTGTTAGTATGCTTGCTGGGGTTTCCCTCCTTGTGCTTTTCTCAACTTCACAGAATGGCCATGTCCTGCTGGGTCCATACCTCTCAGCTGTACAGATACACCCAGGTTATCCAGAGGCAGGACTCATATATCTGTTCAGTTTACCTTCACATTGTGGTTTACAAGCAGTTTTGTGGCTATTCATTCATGGGTTTGCAGTCAGGAGTAGTATGAGTGGATATTAGAGTTTCAGACTTTACACTCTCCACGACATCCATGCTTTTACACACACACACCCCACCCCCGTTATTCTCTCCTCCTCCTAATATTATGTACGCAAAATCTCAGAGGTATCCCCATAGTTGGGCCTTTATCCCAGTAGTATTTATGGCCTGATCCAGTCCTTGCAGTAGAACATGGGGAGGCATGCTACTGGCATTTGTCAACATGGCCTTGCATTTGTTTTCTGTTTACAGTTAGGTTGTTAGTTGGAACCCCCTGACATTCCGTACATTGGCACTATGGGTGAGGCATGGGCCTATGCCAGAGGATTGTAGGCCATTTGAGAGTACTGCAGGCCATCTTTTACTGCATTTCTACATGGGATTGTGGGGCGGGGTGCACACCTGCAGACTTTAACATTTGAAATGACTGTACTGGTATTTCGGTTACTCTATTGGCTTCCATTTCATATTGTATTGTGACCTATCATGCAGACAGGAGGCATATCAGTAGAGTACACACGTTAGATCTTAATGGCATGTATATCAGTTTCAGACTTCTTACCCATCAGAACTGGAATGCTACTGGCAGACCTGTTGTTGTATGTCTGTGTAGGTCTGGGGGGGGGGGCTGTTCACCATTGCCATCATTTGGGGGCCTTGGCCCAGCCTTTCTTCATGGTCATCTACACCTGTCCTGCTGGGTGAGGCTGGTGGTGGATATGTGACCCTCACTGCCATCCATGTGTGTGACCTATTGACACCCACAGTTATTAGGGCCATCACATGTACTGCAGTGGGGGTTGTCACCTTGTGCAGTACTGCCTAGTATGTTGACACCAGTATTTGTTATGAATTTCCTGCTGTCCCATATAGCTGTCTGCTGCTGTCCCATTCAGCCACCCAATTCTCTTGCATGCTTGCATCCATATCATACATACAAGTATGAGAACATACTACTCTAGTCGAGCCAGTACTGAGGACAGTGCTGGAGGGCTTACTATGTTGGATGCACATAGTACACTCCCTGAACATGGGTAGTCTCAGGTACTGTCATGTTTTGCATCCCTTTTACTGTATGTACGAGTCAGAGAGAGGTATCAGTCCCTGGGTCCCTACAGTGTCAGTGTGTTTGCTATGTATTGCCTCTTTGCCAAGGCATGGGCATACTGTGCATGCTTCCTTCTGCCTACAGGAGCAGACTCAGGATGTTCCTCCTCTGAGTCCCTCTATGCCTGTGCTGGCATTGGCAATTGTGGGGGCTGTGTGGCCCTGCCCAATGCTGTTTCTGCTGCAGCTGTTTCCACAGGATCATATTGTATAGCATGGCACATACTATGAACATTTGTATACATGTAGCTGGAGAGCACTGCAAGGCTCCACCGGATATGTTAAGGCAGCGGATCCATGACTGGAGCATCCCAAACACACCTTCTACAATGATCCTGGTTTGTGTGTGTGCCTCATTATGGTGTTCTTGTTCAGGTGTGTGTGCATTTCTAATGGGTGTCATCAGCCATGGCTCCAGTGCATAGCCAGCATCCCCCTCTAGATGGCCATATGAGATGCCCTCCCAGCAAATGCCTGATACAGCTGTGAACAATGCCAGATGTGGGAATCGTGATAGCTTCCAAGGCTGCCAGCACACACATTCATGATAATGTCCTAGGAATTGCACACAACCTGGCAGTTGATGGAGGGGAAGCCCTTGCGGTTTATGTAGACCATGATCTGCTCACTGGGTGATGCTTTGATGTGGATGTGTGTGCAGTCTATAGCACCAGCTAACTCAGGGTATTCTGCTATATGGTGGAAGAGATGCATACATGTGGTCAGCGCCTCATGGGCAGTGGGGAAAAATATGTGCTCATTAGCATGTTGTGTCATGGCATCCAGGAACTGGTGGAGTACCCTGTATGCTGATCCCTGTGACACCTTCATTATATCCCCAGTTTGTCTTTGGAAGGTACCTGTGGCAAGGATTCTTAAGCCTAGACATACCTTGGTATCCACTGGGATGGGTTCCCCTTTATTAGTTCTGTGTGTAAGGCATGGCCGGCACAGCTCAACGATTTGCTGTAGAATGTCCCTGTCCACCCTATAGGGCTCTACTATCTCCAGCTCATGTAGGTCCTGGTAGGTTAACCTGGGTCTGTACACTCTTCTCCTCCTCCTCCTCACTGTTGGTCGGTTGTCAGTATTCTCCTCCTCACCACCCTCAGTCTTTAGCACATATAGGTTCATAGGTTCATAGGTTGGTACTGGGCTATCTGCCCAAAGGCATATATTAGCCCAGCCACATTGTGTGGTATTCAGCTCCCCTTTAGTAGTTCCCTAGACCCTTGTACTAGCAGCTAGTACCCTTGGCCCCTATCTAGTAGTGCTGTTGGTGTGATCCCCGGTGTGAACTTTCTGTTACCCATCCACTCATATGGATGAAGTAAAGCAGAAACAGCCTCTAACATTTTTAGTTAGTTTTGGCAGTTAAAAATCCCCCATCTGTGTACACCAGTGGTGAGGAGTTTGTGGGAAAAACCAGTCTGTAGGGTGTTTGCATAGTTTATATTAGTGTTCTGGGCTGCTGCATGTGTAATTGACTGATTCTGATACAATCCACCTGACAGCTATGCTAGTTCTCCTTGGTTGCCTTCCTACTGCTGTTTCCCCTTCCCAGTTCCACTCTATTTAAGCCCCGAGGTGCGCCACACATACCCAGTGCTCAAATGGGAACAGTGCTGCTATTTCCTTTTTTTTTTCTTTTCTTTTTTTTTTTGTTTAAAACCCAGTGTGTGTCGTGCACACCCATTTAGGCTATGTACACACTGCTCAGGCACATCTGACACACCCCCTTCCTTAGCTAAGGGCAAACACAGGCCCCAGAGCTCCCATGAGCTTACAGCAAGCATGACACCCCCCTTATGAAGTCATTCAGCTCTTACACTTGCACTGTTGTATTGCTGTACCTACACAGTTGGGTACAAGCTGACACTTTGAGGAAATCTGTGATTTAGTGTAACTCCCCTCATTTGCATACCCCAGTGTGCAAGTCTTTAGTTACTGCACTTAGACGGACCTTTTTCCCTTGACAACCAGTGCTCCCTGGTATTGTTTACATTCTGTATGCCATTGACTACAATGGCAAAATGCAGAATTCACTTAAAATTTACTTTTCTCATTTTTTTTTTTAATAACTAAGAGATGAGCTTAAACGGAATTTTGCTGAGCAAGCTTAAACGGAACATTCTTCTGTCTTTTTGCTCATTTTTTTTTTTTCGGCATGATCCTGTTTGCGCACCGCTGCCCTAAGCTTAAACAGCCATGATTGGCCAAAAAAAAAAGTTTAATTTTATAAAAATATAGACTATTATTAATCCAAAACATGCAAGCACAAACAGCACCAAACCACAGAAATGATGAAACTGGCTCCAATAAAGGCTGTCCCTTCCAAGGTTCCTCTGTTCAGAGGAATTGCTAGTGCAAAACACTTCCACAAAAAAAATGCACTTGTAAATATCCAGAAAAGTTTATTGATGTAGCATAAAATAAAAAATAATAAATAATGAATCAAAATGGATTAAGCGCTTTCATCTGCTCCTCGGGAGACTTCATCAAAATCAACTACTAGCAGTGCTTTAGCCAGTTATATTGTTGAACCTTCAAAACTATTGGCCAAAACATAAATTAGACCAAACTTTTAACTCATAAGGTGCTGTACTCAAACATTTGCAGCCACATCTTCTTCTTCTTCTTTCGGCTGCTCCCGTTAGGGGTTGCCACAGCTGATCAACTGTTTCCATTTCTTCCTGTCCATTTGCAGCCACATATTCTTGTAAAAAACACAATCTCTAATAACTATCCAATATATATGTATGGTAAAAATATATAAAAAAATATATATATATATATATATATATTTTGGTGCTCATACATATATATATAAATGTATATATGTAAGAAAATATAAAAAAAAATGATATAAAAAAATTGTATGTATAGGAGAAACTGTTTGTGTATAGAAGTATAAGAATATTTGTATATATGTCTGTAATAATAATACAATAATAAAATGCACCCAGAAGAAATTACTATATAAGAGCCATAAATATCAGCAACAGTAAAATCCTACGATCTAGTCCATATTAAAACCATTATTCTTAAAAGTGTTCTCATATAAAATATATATAAATATGTATAAAAATTGTATATAAAAAATTGTAGAAATATATATACAGAGATATGTAAAATATATAATACTTGATTCATAAAATTGATAAATGTAATACTTGATTCATAAAATTGATATATATATATATATATATATATATATATATATATATATATATATATATATATATATATATATGTGTGTGTGTGTGTGTGTGTGTGTGTGTGTGTGTGTGTGTGTGTGTGTATAGTTATGTACAGTTGTATCACCTGTTTGTACTTTTGGGGTTGGATGCTAGTAATTTGCTAGCAGATCGTAGGATTTTTACTAAAATGACTGCTGCATATTAGATGCCCCATTCAGAGATCCCACTTTGATTTCATTCATTCATTAATTCATTCATTTTGTGATTGCCTACTTTATCCGTTTTATGTTTTCAAGGGAGCCAAAGCTTATCCTAGCATCCAGTTAGCACAAGGCAAAGAAACTAATCCTTTAAGAGGCACAAGTCCACTGAAAAAATACAGACTCACTAAAGCACAGAACTCACACCTATGGGCTATTGGAATGATTGCTAATTAACCTATGCCATGCCTGTGAGATATGGCAGGAAACCAAATCATCCAGTAAAAGTTCACATGGAGGCATCATTGTGCACTGCTGTGCACATTTTTAATTCTACTGAAAACCTTTTTTTAAATTCAGTGCTAGCAAAATTTGATAAAACAGATTAACTAATTCCATGTATTCCTCATAAAAATAATTATTTATAGAATGTGTCAGTGAAGTTTTTGTTCGGATATATAACAGTGAAAAAATGGGGAGCACATTGCATATTTTCAGCTCTAGCTTGGAATGTGTTAGAATAGCAAGCACATGTATCTGGTTTCAGTTTACTATGTCCGAAGTGAGCACATGGCTCTCTCTGCCTGAGCTGGACTGGAACTGTCATTGCTCTTTGTCTTGAGAGGAGGAGGAGAAGTTGCCATCTTTACTTCCTGTTCTGCTGTGGGCATTTTCTGTGCTTCTCCTGTATGGTAAGCATCTGTTTCAGTAGGATCTTTTGTGCTACAAGTACAAAACTATTACATATAATAGCATTCCATTTGGAATCTGATTTATCTGAGATGTGGGCCACTGTATATACAACACAGAATGAATTAAGGGGGAAGAGATTTTTTTATTAAGCTCTTTTGTTCAAGTGGGTTCAGACTAGCCAGTAGTAAGGAGTCTTTTGCATCAAGGAACCAGTTACTAGGCGAGACATCTTTTTTGCTTGGCTTAACTAGTTTCTTTGCATTTATAGTAATGATTGTTGGAATGTCTGTTACTGGAATTGTACCATTTTATTTTTGCTAATCTTTCTAGGTTAACTTCTATTTGCCTTTTACATGCTTGCACTTATGAAGTTTGCTAAGTTGATGCTTTTCTACTTTTTTGGCACTTTACTTATCTTGTTGAATTTACTGATTTTCATTATTTCTGTTAAACTGTTCCCTGTCTCCCCACCCATAAAAACACACAGTATTTCATGATTATTCTAAAGCATGCTTATTATTTTTACAGATATTCTGGACAAACACAAATGACATATTCCACTGCCCAGCATCATTTAGGTTCATAGGTTAGGACTAAGCTAACTGCCCATGCAAGCCATTTTAAGCCTAGCCAATTAACCCTTGTGAGACTCAAACTCTGCACTTTATGCTTTCAAGGTAAGCACCTTAACCATTAGGCCACCCTCCCAACCCTCTTAATTTGTGGTTCCAGTCCTACTTTGACATACTCTTCAGGGTTCTTTTCCCTTATGAGTGGATGTACAGAACAGGTCAATCTCATTTGCCACAAGGATGGTAATAAATTCAAAAATAGTCCAGATCTACAGGAAAAGGGAAAGAAAAAAAATGCATTCTCACACTATGAAAGCAACTTAGAAGAACTAAGCAGGCACCTCAGATGCACAATTAGAGTGCAAGGTCAGTTATGGACTTAGGATTGCTTCCAGAACTAAAAACAGCCACAAAGCCTTCTTCAGTTATATTAATAAACTCTGAAGTAACATGCAGTTCATACATTTATAGGTGAACAATAGGTATCAGTTTGTAGATTATTACAAGCCTAGCCAATAACCAGAGATCAGAATCAAACCTGGTACTTTGTATGTGTAAGGTTAAGACTTTACCATTATGCTAACCATACCTTATTTAGAGTTTTTCTCTGAGCTTATCTCTGATGGCATATCCCATGCCAATCTAGAAGCTATCCTTAATATCCTCAATGATTAGTTTAGCTCCATAGGTTCACAGATTAGTAATAGGCTAACTGCCCTTGTGGGCCATTTTAAATCTAGTCAGTTACTGCATGTGAGAATTAAACCATGCACCTTGTGTTTGTAAGGTAAATACCTTTACCATTATGTCAACCTCCCACCGACTCCATACGACCTGCATACCCCATCTCATCCCACAGTTTTCCTGCAGGTTTTATCAACAGATATCACCCTTGATCAAGTAGCTTTCAAAACTAAAAACATTGAGCCCCAGAAATATACTGTAGGCTGTTTGGCTGCAGACACCTAGCACAACATACCACAGCATCCGTTAAATCTAGTTAAACTTAGTCTTTCCACAGGCTATGCAACAAAAACCAGCAATAGCCTTAGCCCCCCCCCCAATGCACAATGGCAGGCTCACAACAGACCTTGGCCTATCAGTCTGAGTAGCATTATCTGTAAAACTATGGAATGCATTACTGCCAGACTACTTAACAGTAACATAGGTGGTCATCAGACCTCGGTCTCTACTGATGGATTTGTTAAGGGGAGATTGTGCCTATTCGACCTAGTCAAGTTTTTCACAAGTTTACAGAAGCTTTACATGTAAACCAAATCTTCATTGTATATATCCTGACCTTCCTAAAACCTTTGACACCATTTCCCATACAGCTATCATAAGCAAACTCTCCAATCTCAACATTAACCCTTATATTGTACACCAGTTTACTACTAAATTCACATATTCCAAATAGGGATTCCTCCTCCTGTCACAAAAACATTACTAACAGTATCCCACAGGGCTCAGTATGGATGCCCTCCTGCTTGGCATTTACATCTCTGACACCCAAAATCTATGGGTAATCAAGTATGCAGACATCTACAAGCAGTGTTGTCAACTCAGATTATGATACCCAAATTTTCTAATCAGGCCTAGAGCATACCTACACCTGGTGTACTAATCTCAGATTTACCCTAAATTCCCAGAAGCATAGTATAGTTACCTTAAGTAAGACCTGTATCCCTTTCTGTTATAACATTGCCAATATTACCCTTAAAGTAAATTATTTACCACTGTAGTGGAAATGTGTTTTCAAACACCATTAGTTAAAAAATAATTTTATAATACATTTGAGTGGTCAGAGTTGTATGACCTGTGACACATGATAAGTTGACACGGTTAGTTTATCAGAGATTGTATTGTGTGCTCATTACTGCTAACAGTTTTGTAACTTTAGACTGGATTCTTTATAGCAAACCAACAACAAGGCCAAGACACAAATTTATTAAAACACGATCAAAAGACTCTAGTGCCTCGGCTCTAAAAGGCCTTCATGGAGTTTTGCATAGAGTCCTTTGATTATGTTTTAATAAACTGGTGTCCTGGCCTTGCTGTTGGGTTGATTTATAAGTTATTTTAGTTATTTTGTTGTTTATGGATTCTTTATAGCAAATGCAGTTAACAAGTCTTTATTTATAACACTACCTTAGTTCAAAGACCAAGGACTATTAAATCAAGAGCATCTGATGCAAAGTAAATAACACTTTAATTATTTCTTTGAAATAACAATAATATCCAATTAAAATTAAGTGACATCTTTGTAACAATTAGAATATCTTAAGATAACATAAGCCCAGTCTGTTACAATTGACCATAGAAAGGTCAAAGGCTCAGACTGCAGACTCTGGGTTCTTTCGAACTGACAGACTGATAGCTCTGAAACAATGCTTTCCTACTTGTAAAAAGGAAAATAGAAATTGTTGTTGATTATCTGCTTTTCTTATAATGAGTGTTGTTTCTTAATAATATTATCATTTCCAATACAGTAATTAGTGCCCCATGTGAGGACGCAGAATATTTAGACACAAATGGGACCCTCCAGTAAGATAACAAGACAAAACAATTTTCTTTAAAAGTATGAAGGGGGTCCTTTTGTTGGCATTGGTAAAGTGCAATTGCTCTTCCTGAGTAAACATTATGTTTTGCTCTGCCTCAGATATATATATATATATATATATATATATATATATATATATAGGTCCACTTTGTAATTTCGAAATTCCATAATCCAGACATTCTAAATACCAATGCTCAGAATCTTGAGACACACACACACACACACACACACACACACACACACACACACACACACACACACACACACCAAAAATAGTAAAAGAAAAAAAAATGTGATATTATATTTGTAAAATAGCAAACAGGTTCAGTCAGCCAGTGTTCAAATGAATGTGCAAATGGTGTATATGTAATCCTGAGACACTACAGGTAGCAGTGTGGAAGTCCTCATTCTAATGAGGCTAGTCATGAATGAAATGTGATTTGTGTAGTATGCAAGTTAAAATTTACTGAGTTTTAAATGGCACCAGGATAAAATGTCATGGTTATATGTGTATGAAAAGAACTTACATTGCAGTGCTAATGCTGCTACATTCGTCAGAGTAACTCTGCTGTCTTTTAAAATTTTTACTTTTTCTCCAAAATAATGATGAAAAGCATATGCATCTTTCAGTGTGACTTGGCTGTGAGACAGCTCCCTTGCTTTCTGTTTTGTAAAAGTAGTATAAATACATGTGCAGGTGTGCAAGTATGAATGAATTTGTGGGGAGGGGATTCTCCATGCATTTTGGAATACTGCCTAGGTTAAGAAATGGGAAGAAAAATGTATTAAGTGAAAATGCCCAATTCAGAAATATGAAATCGCTGATAATACTTCAAAAGTACAATTAAAAAACAAAAAATATAGATAAGCATTGCTATGTTTCCCAGAAAACAATATTATATAATTTTAAAATAGATACAAGTGTGTCTTGTCACTGATGCAAGAATATCATGTCAGAATTACAAGTATGTTATCACTGATTATTTTAAAACTATGCAAAATGTTTAGGTATAAACCACATCCTGTACACAAAAAGAACAATACATGTGAAACGATCATTCCTTTAGGTTGTATTATAGTTTACATTGTTTAGGTGATATTTAGAGTTTCACTTTATTCTTGTTCTGAATAACAATGTACATTCTTGAGTGTAAAGGTTTGTGAGTATTGCCAAAAGAACAGTAAAATAATTTACTATTTTAATTATTTTTTCTAATGTTTTCAGTATGTGTTCATTAGCCTCTGTGAGAAAATTATGATAAGGCAAACTATATTGCTGTTACTGCTTTATGAAGGTATATACCTGAGCAGCACTATAGCAGGCAAAACAAAGCAGTCAAGGGAGAAATAGTAATATTTGGAACTTACTGGCAATATCAGATTATAATATGCATTTAATTAACTACAGGGTATTTTATAGCCGTAAAATGGAAAACAAACGACTGCTGTATGATGTTTATGCTAAGCAGAACTACCCAAGGTCAGAAAAGGCTTCACGAATACTAAGAAAGTGCATGTTTATAAATCATGCTCAAATATTTCAAAATGCTAAGAAAATCTTAATTCATTTTCTGTTCAACCTGCAATGAGTGTTCATATTATCAGTTACTTATTGGCAACATGCCAAGACAGAGAACGTTTACCTCTGACTGCAGTATTGGTAAGAGTATAAATGTAGTTGCATTGCATGCAGTTTGTATAAAATATGGTTTGCAATTACTGTTAATAACATACCTCTCAAACGTCCCTGCTTTTGTCTTATATTTTTGCTCTCCCCCTCACAGATGTATTTATTTTATTTTTCTGGTGAATCACTAAAGATTGCAGTCAGACATTAGAGTTTCAAACCTCTTGTTGTACAGAAAGTGCATGTTGATGCAAAACCTGTTATTCTGTTGATTTTTAAATGAATTAGAGTGTTTAAAGAGTGACTCTGATTTTGGCCATTGTTCCTCCTATTGTGTCTGACCCTGTCTAGAATTCCTGAACAAAGTGGTTGAGAGTTTTGATTAATAGTAAAGACACAGATATACTTTTAAAGTTCAATAATAAACAAATGGTTGTATTTCATTGTTATACAGTTTTGTTCTACATTACAGCTATTATATAACACTTTTCTGAATACAAAACATATCAAAGACTATAAACTGTTATATAAATATACATATTTCGATACATAACGAGATACAATACCAAGTTGTACAAATTGAAGTCAAGCCATAACCAGGAGACATTATCATAGATTGACAATGCAATCAGTAAAGCTATACTAACCATAGTCTCTGAAAAAGGTACATTTGTTTTCTTAGGTAAAGTGTTCATTTCATTAGACAGTTGTTGCAAGAGGCTGGTACCAGTTCATAAAGAATTTTCTCACATGTAAACACAGCAACATGAGTTCTGATTAATTTAATTATCTCATAGTTTCTCAGAATGTAAAAGTTCAATTTACGTTTTATTTTATTTTCAAGGAAAGACAAAACTTTGTAGATTAAAAGCAGAATTTTAATAAGAGGTTTAGCTTTCCATAAATAAGTAGTTACTTCATGCTCGCAGTAGTAGAACAGTGATGTTCATTGGGAAGCAGAAGGTTGATTAGCCTTAAAATGTTGTTTCCATTGGTTTCAATTATTGATGTATTATACCCAAATAGTGAAAAATATACAATATTCATTAACAGCTACACAAAGCACAGTGACTGTGTTGGTGTCATGCAGCACTACCAACATGTCAGTGTGCTATTTATTATTCATTAAGCAGCTATACATGAAGTGTAAAACTACCAAACAAGGGGAGGCAGCAGAATATGCTAATGAAAGCATAAAGAGTTGAAGTGCATATTATTTAACCAATCAAATATGACAGAGATATTCAGGACATTATAAACCAATCATGTACACTTGGTACAGACATTTGCCATGTACACCAAAACCTTTTGGAATACAGGCATGATTACACTTGGAGAAACATGTTATGGATTACAGCTGCTATTGTTATGCTGTATGTGCAACAGACTTTAAATCAGGGTGCTGCTGCTACTGCCAGATGTCAGGCAAGAAGGAGAACGGTGTTTAGATCCCATTTAAATTATCACTGACTACATGAAACAGAAGCTGTTAACAGATTAAGTGTGGTCAGGGAAACTCTGGAGGAAATATACATCTGCCACCAGCAACTCAGGCCACAGGGATCTCTGGAGAACCCATCCCAGTGGAAACAAGAGTATGTTTGGCAATACATATACTAGCTACTGATACTTTCCAGAGAACTGCAGGGGATATTTGAGGTGTCACAGGCATCAGCCTCTAGAATATTACATCAGTTTTTAAATGCAATGCTACTACATGCAAGGGAGCATATCTGCTTCCCAAGAATACCACAACAGAGAGAGCAAGAACTATAGAATATCTGTTTGGTTTGCATAAATTGAGGTTCTGATATCTAGATATATCAGAATGTGCAATGCAGTGCAACCCAGGCACCTGTGCTGAAATACGTACAGTCTTTGCCATGTTACACAATATCTTTCTCAGGAAACAGCTTCAGTAAGAGCAGCAATGGACTGAACCACAGTTTCAAGACAACGGGCAGGTCCAGCAGCAGCAGGCACAGATAAGAGAACAACCAGCTGCAGATGGTGCTGGCAGACAAAGACGTGCACAGTATGCCCTGGCTCTGCTTAAGAGGCAAAGGATACCAAACACAGTCACTACTTAGATCAAAGCCAAGGATCCCATGAACATGCAAATAGCAAAACTGATGCATATTAGACACCACAACTTCTACTTAACCATGTAATGTCCGTGTTCTCACAGCATCAGAGAGGGACAACCCCCAAGGACACAATTGTTACCTGCAGTAATAACAAGATAAGTGTGAAACCTGTTAAAGATGTTATCTACCTGCTTATTCTTCTAAGGAAGTATGTATAGGCCTCTAAGCAGAGCTTTTTGTCTGATGGGTATAGTTATGTCAGTAGTATCTCCTCTGTAAGATGTTTGCAACAGAACAGGTATGTGTTTGAAGCAATAGTTTGAATGAAGCATTTCAATTCACCACCATTTATAAAATATAGGACAGATCAATTAAACCCTCATTTGCACAACTGTTCTTAGAAGCAAGATTGAGGAAACCTAATGCTTCCAATGCTGTAATAACAATTCTAGCTGAAATACAATGCTGCACAACAATATAGCAGTAACCTAGTCACAAATTAGTAGGAACAAGAAATCAGGAACTTTAGCTATGCAATACATATTGATAAATCCAATCTTGTGAATAAGCAAGTGTCTGCTATCCACTGTGTGTAACCCTAAGTCACAAAGACATGTGGAAAGAGCAGGTCACAGGCACCATCATTTGCACAGGCTGGGGGTAGGTGGCTAGGAGGGCAAGGCTGACACATCTGTCTCTAAGTGTATACAGTGTATGGGGCCAGTAAACACAGACGTGTAGCACTATACAGTGTATGGGGCCAGTAAACACAGACGTGTAGCACTATACAGTGTACGGGGCCAGTAAACACAGACGTGTAGCACTATACAGTGTACGGGGCCAGTAAACACAGACGTGTAGCACTATACAGTGTACGGGGCCAGTAAACACAGACGTGTAGCACTATACAGTGTACGGGGCCAGTAAACACAGACGTGTAGCACTATACAGTGTACGGGGCCAGTAAACACAGACGTGTAGCACTATACAGTGTACGGGGCCAGTAAACACAGACGTGTAGCACTCAGCAGTACCCTTTGGATAGTTTGCATGTGTATAAAGTGGTACGGGGGGCACGTGAATGTTTTATATGATTGTAGGTCTGCATGAACACAATCAAGCACTGTGCCAGCACTACACCATGGCATCATGGACAGGTCTGAGCCATGCATGGCAGACTACTCACTTTAGCATCATCACCTCCAACCACAAGAACCACCTCTGCCATGAGTTGCACTGCTACTTCCATGGACCTGGCTAGAAGTCGGGGTGCTACCTGAATGTGAGCAATGTCTGCTGGACATGCTCTCATCAGGACTACATCCGGAAAAATGACACCATGGCCTACCACATCTGGGAGTGGACACTGCAATTACTAATAGAGCAGAGGATGTAGTATCACTGCAAGAGTGGGATCTTGCATGGACACTTCTGCTAACACCAGAAGATGGAGTGGTTCTCTGGCCATGTAGATGCACACCCTCTCTCAACAGGCATTCCATCACAGAAAATACTTAATCCAATGTTTCATTCATCCTGTCTAAGGAGTTGCCCACACAGTTCAGGGAGTCACTCATGTCAGAATGCATGGTCACTCACATCAGAATGCATGGTCACTCACGTCGAAATGCATGGTCACTCACATTGGAATGCATGGTCACTCACGTCGGAATACATGGTCACTCACATCAGAATGCATGGCATTCAGTACTCACAGTATTACTTCCGAGGCCCTGGTGGAATGTTCGTGTGCCTCCACTATGGCCTACACATATGTCTAGTGGCATCTAATGACACACCAGCTACAGGAGGAGAATGCACAGCATGCTTCTCCAAGCATCCCTACCAACCCTCTTGTGTGGCACCATGCTCTCATGATGGCTACTGGGAGAGGCAACTGGCTCTGCAACTGGAGTACCCACAATAGCCTGATAAACTGCATCAACCTCAACCTGGGGCCAGTTTAGAATGTCCAGTCCACCTACTGCAAGTCTGTATTAAGCTTAAGTATACTTTCAACATTGAACATTGAACACTGGCCAATTAACAGATAATGTTCATGAAAATGAAATGACATTCTTTTCAAACGCGGTCTCTACAGAGAAAATTACCTTTTTCTGAATGTAAAAGGACCACTACATATTAGATGCCCCATTCAGAAATCCCACTTTGGTTTCATTCATTCATTCATTCATTCATTCATTCATTCATTCATTCATTCCTTTTGTGATTGCTAGCAAAATTTGATAAAACAGATGATGAACTAATTCCATGTACTCCTCATAAAAATAATTATTTATAGAATGTGTCAGTGAAGTTTTTGTTTGGATGCATAACAGTGAAAACATGGGGAGCACATAGCATATTTTCAACTCTAGATTGGAATGTATTAGAATAGCAAGCGCATGCATCTGGTTTCAGATTACTGTGTCCAAAGTGAGCACCTGGCTCTGTCTCCCTGAGCTGGACTAGAACTGTCGTTGCTAACTCTTTGTGTTGGGAGAAGGAAGAGAAGAAGTTGACATCTTTACTTCCTGTTCTGCTGTTGGCCTTTTCTGTGCTTCCCCTGTATGGTAAGTATCTGTTTCAGTAGGATCTTTTGTGCTACAAGTACAAAACTATTGCATATAATGGCATTCTGTTTGCAGTTTGATTTATCTGAGATGTGGACCATTGTGCATACAACACAGAATGAATTAAGGAGGAAGCGATTTTATTATCAAGCCCTTTTGTTCAAGTGGGTTCAGACTAGCCAGTAGTGAAGAGTCTTTTCTATCAAGGAACCACTTACTAGGTAAGATAAGTTTTTTGTTGGGGTTAACTAGTCTCTTTGCATTTATACTAAGCTTTGCTGGGCTGTCTGCTACTGGAATTGTACCATTTTGCATTTTTTGCTAATTTTATTAGTTTAACTTCTACTTCCCTTTTGCATCCCCACACTTATACACTTTGCTAAATTGTCTGCTATTCTGCTTTTTTGTCACTTTACTTATCTTGCTGAATTTATTGATTTGTCATTATTTCTATTAAACCGCATGTACAGTAAGGGCATGTATAAATGCGAAGCATGCCCTTACTGTAGATTCATTCATACAGGGACCTGTTTTCAAATAAGAGAAATGAGGTTCACATGTACAGGCAGATACAACTGTAACTCCAAGAGCATAATATATCTAGCAAAACGGACACTTTGGTGGAGGATTGGAGTCTAAAAGATTGGCTCCAACCTCTGCAGGGTTTGAATTTTGTGTCTAGTTCAGCTAACGCTATCTGCAGTGCCTCTCCAGTCGTAAACAACATAAGTACTAATTTAAAATCTTTGGACATGAAGTTTTTCAAATTAAAAAAGCTGCAACTCAAAATAAGATATTTTACTGAGTGTCTGTAGCGGAAATTTGTACCAAAGGGATTAAGGTTCTGGCGTTACCCTAAAGGTCTTATCCCAGATTCCCCTTTTCACCATGAATTGGTAAACCTGTTCAATAAGCAAGGACTTGATCTTCT
This sequence comes from Protopterus annectens, assembly GCF_019279795.1. Classification (NCBI taxonomy): domain Eukaryota; kingdom Metazoa; phylum Chordata; order Ceratodontiformes; family Protopteridae; genus Protopterus; species Protopterus annectens. The sequence goes on along the minus strand of NC_056736.1, from coordinate 680,996,379 downwards.
ACAACTGCTAATACACCATTACCAACTACAGGTACAGGAGTTGGACAATGAAATAAATACATTGGATAGTGTTAATAAAAATGACTCCGACTTCAACAGGTATAAATATGATTATGCCCGCATCTTTACAAGTATAGATGCACACATCAATAAGCTTAGGGCTACAAAGTTAAAGAAAATAAACCATGATCAATCAGATTATGCAAGGGGTGTTGCCTATCCAAAGCCTCCAACTTCTCAAAAATGGAATGGAGGCAATCAACCTATCAGCAACTCAGAAGGCGGTATTAACCAGGAGGTTCCTGTGGGCGATGACAGACATTGTTCTAACACGGCCTAGAGATAATGAAGCTCAGAGAACAATGGTGGAAGGCCCTCGCCATAGCGAGAGGTTATTAAATTGGAAAAGCCAGGATCTTAATGCCAATGCAGTTCAGAATGGTAACCCCTCTTCAAATTTTCAAAATGTACAGGGCCAGAGGCAGCAGAACAAAACTCGGAATGGGAACAGGAGGAAGAACCATCGGAACCGCGGACAATTCAGGAGATAGCATTTCCTGAAACCTCATCCATAGGTGAGAACATTCTAACTGTGACATATAGCACCACTAGAGACTTTAATATTTTCAACTATTCATCTTTTACAGTAGAAAAAACTTTAGTGGATAGTTTAGCGAAAGGATTGACTTTTGTACCTTCAAGGCGATGTGATTTAGCAAGAACACTAGTTGATTTAAATGAATTTGTTCGGAGACTTAATTTGAGTTTATTGCTTGCAGGGAGTGGCAATGATATGAATGATGAAGCCCATCGATTTAGAGTATCTAGCATTTACAACCCTATAGTACATCCAGTTTTTAATGTTTTTGAACGTGTATGTGAATTTGATATTAGGAATTTGCATATATCAAGGCACTCTGTTAATGAATCTTCGAACAATTTCATTAAAAATGAATGGGAAATGCTCAAAACTTTAAGAAATGGTGGATTGAGAATCATTAAACCAGACAAAGGTGGTGGCTTTGTGTTCACGGATTATGCACATTATAATAGATGTATGCAAGAAATGTTAAACACTGACAACTATGTCTTTATGTCCCTTAATGAACTCAATAATGCATACAGAAGGATTAGAATTTATTTAAATGATTTATTTATAGAGGCAAGGATTTATATTGAATTGTATAATTATTTTACCATGCCAGCACCACAAATTCCCATAATTTTTGGCATCCCAAAGGTCCAGAAGGATCTGCAAACCCCCCCTGTCAAATAGTTAATGGAAGAAATTCTATTACATGCCCCTTAGCCAAATATGTGGACCATATTTTAAAGGAATACCTGGATAATGAACAACAGATTTGCAAGGATTCTTGGACCTTCTTGGGGAACATCAATAATATGGCATACAGTGACGACTTCAATTTTGCTACTGTGGATGTCAAAGATCTTTATACTGTCATCCCTTATGATCTTGGCATCGATTGGGTCAGTCAGATGTTATTGACGAAGGGGGCAGACAATGATGAATTAACTTTAGTGCAAGAATTATTGGATTTGATTTTGTCCAATAACTATTTTCTATTTGATGGTAGCTATTACCTGCAAACAAAAGGGGTAGCCATGGGTTCCCCATGTGCGGGAAGTTTTGCTAATTTGGTCATGACCTATTGGGAGAGCGAATTTGGCCTCAAAAGTAATACTTTTTTAGAGTTCATCTATATTTATATACATTATTTGGAAGATATTTTTATTATATTCAAAGGGGAACGCAATCTTTTTCAAGACCTGGTAGATTGCCTCAATAACACTACTGATTTTTTTTGAATTTCACTAGTGAGTTTCAGCTTGATAGTATATCATATTTGGATGTACTTTTACATAAGGATAGAACTAAACAATGTTATACAACTACTATTTTTAGGAGGCAAACTTATTCCAACTCCTTCCTACATTATACTAGTTCCTATCCTATCCATCAAAAGAAATCAATAGTGAAGGGACAACTTGTTAGGGCAGCCAGAATAATTTCTAATGATTATGACTTTCTTCAAGAAGGTGAATTTTTGAAGGAACTTTTTCTAAAACTGGACTACCCTAACTCTTTATTGGAAGAATTACTTTCAGAGGTAAAGTCTAAAAGAGCATCAGGCCATTTTTGGGCTATTTTGAATGACCAAAATCAAACAGGAATATCTATTTCAATGGATAATCTAGAGATATCGAAACCAAATATTGGTTATTCTTTAACTTTTATAATGCCATTCTGTAAGGATGCTACATCACTGAGGCAGATTTTATTTAAAAATTGGAATTTAATTTCTGCAGATGAAGCAATAGGATGCAAATTATCTGTTTCCCCTAGGATTATTTATAAAAGAGGCCAACATATGAAATACTTTTTGGAACACAAAAATCGTGACCATTCCAAAGTGAAGGGCATGTATTAATGCGAAGCATGCCCTTACTGTAGATTCATTAATACAGGGATCTGTTTTCAAATGAGAAAAATTAGGCTCCCATGTACAGGTAGATACAACTGTAACTCCAAGAGCATAATATATCTAGCAAAATGTAAGCTCTGTCCAAAGACAGGAAGCTGAGGGAACGACTATACAAGCATCTGTATGCTATTAGAAATAAAAAAACAGATAACACCTTGGCAAAACACAACTTGGATCATTCCTTTCTCTTTAAAGTTACAGACCATGTGGAAGCCAAGGACGGGGGGGACCATTATCTTTGAGACTGGAACAGCAAGAACTCTTATGACAACTTAAATTAGATGCTTTTAGGCAACCTGTTATGAATGACACATGATCCATTACTTGTATTTTGAAAATGAAAAGTTTAATGAGATGAATAGTGAAAAGTTTGAATATTCATTTTTTTTTATTATATGTTTTATAGGGTCTACTTCAAAAGCACGAAAGCCCAGAAGATCGAAACCCAGAAAACCGAGACCAGATGCACGAAACCTCATAACACCGAAAGACCAGAAGCACGAAATTTAAAATCCAGACATTACGGGATTTTGAGTTAGCGCTTCTGGTGTTGCGGTGCAGGTAAGTATGGATGTGTAAGTGTATTTTTGAGGGGTATTGGTTTGTATAAGTGTGTGTTGTGACTGTGGTGTATGTGTATGAGGGACTGTAATGTGTGGGTATGAGTTTGCCTTGTGCGTCTGTCTGTGTGATCTCGGAGTTAGAATATTAAAGTAGGGGGGTGTAGGGGGTGCAGGGGGGCTTGCCCCCCTGCCTATCTCTATTGTAGGTTGTTGTGTTAGGGTGTTTGGGGCAGGTGTGTGTGTGTGTGTGTGTGTGTGTGTGTGTGTGTGTGTGTGTGTGTGTGTGTGTGTGTGTGTTTGTGTTTTGTATGTGTTTTACAGTTTCATGACTTTGAGTTTCGTAGTTGTGAGTGTTCGGTGTTATGTGGTTTTGTGCATGTGGTCTTGGTGTTTTCGGTTTCGTTGTAATATATATATATATATATATATATATATATATATATATATATATATATATATATAAAATATATATAAAGATATAAAAATTCAATATTTTTTCAAGTCAGAGAGGTAGATATGTCATTACTTTTTAAATTTTGAGTGTTTAATGATCAGCTGATTATATCATGTAACTGCTTTGTGTGCATATATAAGGTTCTTACATCAGTGCTTTACTTCTATCTGATGAAGTTTAGTCATATTGTCTTCATGAAAGCACTAACTATATTAAATTATAGTGAGTTTTAATGTGCGTCTGTGGTTCTTGCCATATTTTTTCTTTTTTAAGTAGTGTTTGTTTTTTGGTTGTTGGTTTATTATGGTTATATTATATGTTTCTGAAATGAACTTAAATTGTAATGCTAATGCTGCTGCATTTGTCAGAGTAACTCTGTTGTCTTTTAAATTTCTTATGTTTTCTGCTAAGTAATGCTAAAACGTATATGCATCTCTCAGTGTGAATTGGCTGTGAGACAGCTCCCTTGCTTTCTGTGTTTTAAAAGTAGTATTATACAACGACCCCCCCATTAATATTCCAAAACGGGGACGCTGATTAGTCAGGTCAGCGTGCACATTGTAAATCAAAGACTTATACTAATGGAAAAAGGTCCGGTCGCCCAGACTTTTTCCATTAGTATAAGTCTTTTTTTTTTTTTTTTTTACAGCAACGGAGAAAGCAAGATCCCTGTTGCTTTTTAGAAACTGTCTTGCTATGTTAAAGGAGTTTAACATAGCGAGACAGCTTTAAAAAAAGTAATGGAGATCTTCCTTTCTCCGTTGCTTTTTTAAAGCTGTCTCGCTATGTTAAACTCCTTTAACGTAGCAAGACACTTTGTAAAAAGCAACAGAGATCTTGCTTTCTCCATTGCTTCCACCCACAGCTCTGATGTACTGCGTAAGCATACGCATGCGCAGTACATCAGAACTGCCTTAGAATACCAGACAGCTGCGGAAGGGCAGCATGGAGGCATTATACAATGCCATTATTTAAGAAAAGTAAGTTTTTTTTTTCTTAAATAATGTCATTGCATAATAGCAATAACCCACTTCTAGGTGTGGGTAATGCTGGATTTACCCATGGTTGTCTTTGTTTGGCCACTCGGGCTTCTCCATCGTGACTCAACCACACCAACCATGGTTAAATTCAGCATTACTCACACCCAGGTGTAGGTTATTGCTTAATAAATACATGTGCAGGTGTGCAAGTGTGAACGAGCTTATGGGGAGGGGATTCTCCATGCAGTCTGGAATACTGCCTAGGTTAAGAAATGGGAAGAAAAATGTATTAAGTGAAAATGCCCAATTCAGAAATATGAAATCACTGATAATACTTCAAAAGTACAATTATAAAACAAAACTTAATATAGATGAGCATTGCTATGTTTCCCAGAAAACAATATTATATAATTTTAAAATAGATACAAGTGTGTCTTGTCACTGATGCAAGAATATCATGTCAGCATTACAAGTATGTTATCATTGATTATTTTAAAACTATTCTAAATGTTTAGGTATAAACCACATCCTGTACGCAAAAAGAACAATACAACATGTGAAACAATCATTCCTTTAGGGTGTATGATAGTTTACATTGTTTAGGCGATATTTAGAGTTTCATTGTATTCTTGTTCTGAATAACAATGTATATTCTTGAGTGTAAATGTTTGTGAGTATTGCCAAAAGAACAGTAAAATAATTTACTTTTTTAATTTTAATTTTAATTATTTTTTCTAGTGTTTTCAGTATGTGTTCATTAGCCTCTGTGAGAAAATTATGATAAGGCAAACTATATTGCTGTTACTGCTTTATGAAGGTATATACCTGAGCAGCACTATAGCAGGCAAAACAAAGCAGTCAAGGGAGAAATAGTAATATTTGGAACTTACTGGCAATATCAGATTATAATATGCATTTAATTAACTACAAGGTATTTTATAGCTGTAAAATGGAAAATAAAAGACTGCTATATGATGTTTATGCTAAGCAGAACTACCCAAGGTCAGAAAAGGCTTCACGAAAACTAAGAAAGTGCATGTTTATAAATCATGCTCAAATATTTCAAAATGCTAAGAAAATCTAATTAATTTTGTGTTCATCCTGCAATGAGTGCAATATACATAGACAGATAACATTTACCTATGACTGCCTTATTGGAGCGAGTATAAAATGTAGTTGCATTGCATGCAGTTTCTATGAAATATGGTTTGAAATTACTGTTAATAACATACCTCTCAAATGTCCCAGCTTTTAATCACATTTGTACCCTCCCTCTCACAGATTTATTTATTTTATTTTATTTTTCTGGTGAATCACTGAAGATTGCAGTCAGACATTGGAGTTTCAAACCTCTGGTCGAACAGACAGCGCATGTTGATGCAAAACCTGTTCTGTTAATTTTTAAATAAATTAGAGTATTTAAAGAGTGACTCTGATTTTGGCCATTGTTTCTCCCATTGTTTCTGACCTTGTCTAGAATTCTTGAATGAAGAGGTTGAGAGTTTTGATTAATAGTAAAGGCACAGATATACCTTTAAAGTTCAATAATAGACAAATGGCTGCATTTCATTGTTATACAGTTTTGTTCTACATTCCAGTTGTTATATAACACTTTTCTGAATGCCAAACTTATCAGAGACTATAGACTGTTATGTAAATATACATATTTTGATACATAAAGACAGATACAATACCAAGTTGTACAAACTACAAACCATAACCAAGAGACATTGTCATAGATTGACAATGCAATCAGTAAAGCTATGCTAACCATAGTCTCTGAAAAAGGTACATTTGTTTTCTTAGGTAAAGTGTTCATTTCATTAGACAGTTGTTGCAAGAGGCTGGTACCAGTTCATAAAGAATTTTCTCACAAGTAAACACAGTAAAAGGAGTTCTGATTAATGTAATTATCCCATTGTTTCTCAGAATGTAAAAGTGCAATTTACTTTTTATTTTATTTTTAAGGGAGGACATAACTTTGTAGATTAAAAGCAAAATTTTAATAAGAGGCTTAGCTGTCCATAAATAAGTAGTCACATCATGCTGTCAGTAGTAGAACAGTGATGTTCATTGGGAAGCAGAAGGTTGATTAGCCTTAAAATGTTGTTTCCATTGGTTTCAATTATTGATGCATTATACCCAGATAGTGAAAAATATACAATATTCATTAACAGCTACACAAAGTGCAGTGACTGTGTTGGTGTCATGCAGCACTACCAACATGTTAGTGTGCTATTTATTATTCATTAAGCAGCTATACATGAAGTGTAAAACTACCAAACAAGGGGAGGCAGCAGAATATGCTAATGAAAGCATAAAAAGTTGAAGTACGTACTATTTAACCAATCAAATATGACAGAGCTATCCAGGATGCTATAAACCAATCATGTACACTTGGTACAGACATTTGCCATGTACACCAAAACCTTTTGGAATGCAGACATGATTGCACTTAGAAAAATGGTTTACTATCAAATGGTTGAAGTTCAGAATGTAAAGCTATCATAATGTAGAATCATATTATTGAAATTCAGAATGCAAAAACATTCAAATGGTCGAAAATCAAAATGTTTTAACATTTTTCAACCATTTTCAACATTTTTCCACCCTTTGCGAAACCAAACCTCCACCAAACCAAACCCAGTGTTATTAAACACTACTTACTTACCCTCTTAACAGAAACTGGTCAGTATGAAACCAAGCTAGGTGGGGGGCTGTGCCCCACACACTCCCCCAACTATATATTCTAACTCCAGGATCGCACTACAGTGGGGGAAATGGCATATACACTGCCACTACTATGTTTAGAAGAAATGATATTCGGCAAAATGAGTTTCTGGCAATTTGGGCTTTCGATGAAGACAATGAAGTGATCAAGTTCATTTATTCGAATTGCATTGTAGTTTAGACATTTTGAATGGGTGTTTATGACAGTCGACCAAAGGATTTTCACATATATGGTATTCAGGTATGTTACTTTCAACTATTGGCCTTTCAACCATTTGACAGTAAACCTGGAAAAATATGTTAGGGGTTACAGCTGCTATTGTTATGCTGCGTGTGCAACAGGCTTTAAATCAGGGTGCTGCTGCTACAGCCAGACCTCAGGCAAGAAGAAGGGTGATTAGACCTCATTTAACTTATCACGGACTACATGAAACAGAAACTGTTAACAGATTAAGGGTAGTCAGGGAAGCTCTGGAGGAAATATGCACCATCTGCCACCTGCAACTCAAGCCCAAGGGAAATCATGGAGAACCCATCCCAGTGGAAACAAGAGTATGTTTAGCATTACATATACAAGCTGCTAGTACTGTCCAGAAACCTACTGGAGATATACTAGGGGTGTCACAGGCATCACCATCTAAAATAGTACATCACTTGTTAAATGCAATAATACTACATGCAAGGGAGCATATCTGTTTCCCAGGAATACCACAACAGAAAGCAAGAACCATAGAATGTGTGTTTGGTTTGCTTAATTCAAGGTTCAGGTGTTACAAGACAAAGGACAGCACACACACTCACTATCTAGTTTAAAGCTTAACACATACACATAAGAAGACTGATGTCTGTTAGACACCAGAACCTTTACTTAACCATGCAATGTCTGTGTTCTGACAGCATCAGACAGGGACAACCCCCAAGGAAACAGCTGTTACCTGCAGTGATGACAAGGGTAAGTGTGTAACCTTTTAAAAAGCATTATGTGCCTGATTACTCTCCTAAGGAAATATGTATAAGCCTGTAAGCAGAGCTTTCTGTGTGATGTGTATAGTTATGTCAGTAATATCTCCTTTGCAAGATGTTTGTAACAGAACACGTACGTGTTAGAAGCAATAGTTTGCATGAAGCATTTCAAATGACAACTGTTCATAAAACATTGAACATATCAATTAGACCCTCATTTGCATGACTATATGAAGAAGCAAGACTGAAGTACCTAATTCTTCCAAGGCCATAATGACAATGTTAACTGAAATACAATGCTGTACAACAATATAGCAGTAACCTAGTCACTGATTTGTAGGAACAAGAAATCAGCAACTTTAGTTATGCAATACATATTGATAAATCCAATCTTGTGAATAAGCAAGTGTCAGCTATCCACTGTGTGTAATTCTAAGTTACAAAGTCATGTGCAAAGAGTAGGGCACAGTTATCATCATTTGCACAGGGTAGGGGGTTAGGAGGGCAAGGCTGACCCCAAAGAAGTGAGTGCAAGCAGGTAATAAATGCATGTATCTCTCAGAGTGTACATTATTTATAGGTTCATAGATGTTTAGTAAGCTAACGACCACAAGGGCCTTTTTAAGCCTAGCCATGTATCCCAAATCTCTGACAAGTTCTGATACCCTTGATAAGTCTAAGCATGGGCCTGGGAGATCAACCAATTACAGGTTACCTGTATCCATTAGAGACATAGGTTCCAAACCAGGGATGAATTTCCCAGTTTCCCATCCAATTGTGCAAGTTTCACTTGAATTGGCTTAGGGAGGAACTCTGCTTCACATGGATGGGGAGCCTGTTCCATAGAGAGGGTAGTCTCTGAGATACATACCTATCTCTCCAGCAGGTCCTATTTATATCACAGGCAAGGTTTAAGTCTTTAGAATGGGTCATTCTGGTGCTGTTTGTTTTGTGGATATGCAGTAGGTCCATCAGAGTGGGGTCTGACAATACCCTGTATGCCAGGCATATATCTCCCCTCAAAAGCCTGCAGGAGACAGAATACAGGGATAGGGCCTTGACATGGTCTCCATAGGACATTCTACTTACACCCTGTATTCTTATTGTGAGGAACTTCTGTGGATGTTCAAATTGTTGGATATGCCTGTTAGGTACATACCAGTAAAAACAGATGTGTAGCACTCAACAGTACTGTTTAGATAGTCTGCATGTGTATAAAGTGGTATGGGGGGCACGTGAATGTTTTTATATGATTAGGGGTCTGCATGAAAATAATCAAGCATTGTCCCAGCACTACTTCATGGCATCATGGACAGGTGTGAGCCATGCATGGTAGACTACTTGCTTCAGCATTATCATGCCTAACCACAAGAACCTCCTCTGCCATGAGTTATGCTGGTACTTCCATGCCCCTGGCTAAAAGTCAGGGGGCTACCTGAACTGAGTGATGTCTGCTGGACGAACTCTCATCAGGACTACTTCCAGAAAAATTACCCCATGGCCTACCACATCTGGGTGTGGACACTGCAATTACTAATGGAGCAGTGGATGTAGTGTCACTGCAGGAGTGGGATCTGTAATGGCCATGTCTGCTAACACCAGAAGATGGAGCATCTCTCCAGCCATGTGGATGCTCACCCTCTCCCAACAGGTGTTCCATCACAGAAACTGCCCAATCCAGTGTTTCATTCATCTTGTTTAAGGAGTTGCTCACACAGTTCAGGGAGTCACTCACGTCGGAATGCATGGTCACTCATGTCGGAATGCATGGTCACTCATGTTGGAATGCATGGTCACTCACTTCAGAATGCATGACATTCAGTAGCTGCACTCTTTCTTCCAAAGCCTAGGTGGAATGGGCCTATGGCTCTGCTATGGCCCTATACATATGTCTACTTGCATCTAATGACACACCAGCTTCAGGAGGAGAGTGCAAAGCATGCCTCCTCCAAGCATCCCTACCATCTCTCCTGTGTGGCACCATGCCCTCACAATGGCTACCAGGACAGGCATCTGGCTCTGCAACCAGAGTAACCACAATAGTCTGATCAACCATGTCAGTCTCAACCTGTCCTATTTCAGAGGTCTCTGAGTCCTTGGTATGCTTAGGTACATACCTCTCAACTGTTCAGATTTTCACAAAATATCCAGAATTTTGCCTCATGTTTTAGGTCTGTTCCTCATAAAATTTGTGTTTTTCTGGCAAATCACTGGGATGATCTGAGTACTGAAGCCACCAAATAATGCCAAACATTTGAGTTTCAGACTTAAAATCTTTTATAAAATGTATGTTAACACAAATCTTACTTTAGCAACTTTCTAAGTTTATAAGAGCAATATTTAAAATTTGTCCCTATTTTTGGACCTTTGCCCCCCCCCACCTCAATTTTCTAAGCATTTGTCCAGATTTCTTGCAATAAGAGGTTGAGAGATATGCATAGGCATACTGGCCGTGTCCAAAACATTGGCAGGGGGTGCAGATGTCACAACCTCAGAGTCAGACTAACCCTCTGCAGCCCCAGATTGTGCCTGTTTATCACCACCATCAACATCATAAGCTAGCAATACTCTAACATCAGGTGGTAGGAGTTCCACAGTGCCACATGCAGCGTTACCTATAATAACCAGCAACACACACAACAAACAAAAAAATGGAGAATAAAACTGATCACAAATTTTCCTTAAAATTAAGTATTTTAAACATCATAATACATACTAAAACTACAAAAACATTACTGTCATATAGATATGACTCTACCTTTTGTGCAGTATTGACAAAAATGTGTGTTTACCAAGTGCAGGGGGGCTGACAGCCTGCAAGTACCTCTCAACTGTCCAGATTTTTGCCTTATAGTTTTGGTCTGTTCCTCATAAGATTTGTGGTTTTCTGAAAAATCATTGAGGATTGAAGTCATTAAATAATGACAGGCATTTGAGATTTAAACGTCATATTCTTCAGAAAATGCTTGCCAATGCAATACCTATTGTTCTAGCAACTTTCTAACCTTATAACAGCAATATTTCAAATCTGTTCATATTTTTGGGCCTTTAACTCACCAATATAAAAAAATAAAAAAATGTACAATAAGCTGGTTGCATAAGTGTGCACACCCTTAAACTATTACTTTCTTGAAGCACCTTTTGACACATACCAGTATCGCTCACAGTATCACAATGTACTTTAAGGACAGTTTCTACACTGCATTATCATGGTATGTCATTACATGTGACATTCATAGTTACGTTACATTCTCCTGTGGACAAGTAAAAGTATCACTCACAGTATAACAGTGCACAGTAAGGACAGTATGTACATTACATTGTCATGGTATGTCATTGCATGTGACATTCATAGTGATGTTATATTGTCCTGTGCACAAATAACAGTATCACTCGCAGTATAACAGTGCACAGTAAGGACAGTACGTACATTACATTATCATTTATTTATGTATTTATTGATTTACATTTGTTTATCGGGAAATTCCTATTGGACACAGGTCCTTTTTCTGCATATGCTCTGAGACAAAAGCTCCACATTAAGTACATGATAAATAGAGATACAAAGTTGCAGCAATAGTAAACAATATTACAGGTTGTTGGCTTTAAAACAATAACAAGATATTGATTATCAAGTGTATATACAGTAAATGTTGCAAGTTAAGATAGTTTCTTATCGTGTATAATATTAGTAACAAAGTTGTCAGAAAAGATGTTAAAATATGTAAAAACAACTAGTTATTTCTGCCTGTGGTTAGTAGTGGTGGTAGTATAGTTGGGTCAAGAGTCTAGGTGGGGGGGGTAAGGGTGGGGGTTTTAGTCTGGATTAGAATAAGGACAAAACCAGTGCAAATTTAAGTGGAATTTGAGAGCAGTCTTGAAAAGATGCTTGAAAATCATGGTATGTCATTACATGTGACATTCATAGTGATGTTGCAATGTCCTGTGCACACATAACAGTATCGCTCACAGTATCACAGTGTACAGTAAGGACAGTGTGTACATTACATTACATTATCATGGTATGTCATTACATGTGACATTCATATTGATGTTACATTGTCCTGTGCACACATAACAGTATCGCTCACAGTATCACAGTTTACAGCAAGGGCAGTATGTGCATTACGTTATCATGGGATGTCATTACACATGACATTCATAGTGATGTTTCATTGTCCTCTGGGCACATAGTATCATTCACAGTATCACAGTGTACATTAAGGAAAGTATGTACATTACATTATCATGGTATGTCATTACATGTGACATTCATAGTGATGTTTCAATGTCCTGTGCAAACATAACAGTATCGCTCACAGTATCACAATGTACAGAAAGGGCAGTATGTACATTACGTTGTCATGATATGTCATTAAACGTGACATTCATAGTGATGATAAATTGTCCTGTGGGCACATAGTATCATTCACAGTATATCACAGTGTACAGTAAGGACAGTATGTACATTACTTTAGCATGGTATGTCATTACATGTGACATTCATAGTGATGCTGCATTGTCTTGTGCACACATAATAGTATCACTCACAGTATCACAGTGTACATTAAGGACAGTCTCCACACTGTATTATCATGGAATGTCATTACATGTGATATTCCTAGTGATGTTATATTGCCTGTGCACACATAACAGTATCATGCACAGTATCGCAGTGTTCAGTAAGGACAGTACGTACATTATATTATCATGGTATGTCATTACATGTTACAGACATAGTGATGTTACATTGTCCTGTGCACACATAACAATATCACAGTGCACAGTAATGACAGTATTTACACTGCATTATCATGGCATGTCATTACAGGTGACATTCCTAGTGATGTTACATTGTCCTGTGCACACATAACAGTATCGCTCACAGTATCACTGTGTACAGTAAGGACAGTATGTACATTACATTGTCAAGGTATGTCATTACATGTGACATTCTGAGTGATTTTACATTGTCCTGTGCACACATAACAGTATCACTCACTGTATCACAGTGTACCGTAAGGGAAAAATGTACATTACATTGTCATGGTATGTCATTACACGTGACATTCATAATGATGCTACATTGTCCTGTGCACACATAACAGTATCGCTCACAGTATCAGTGTGTACAGTAAGGACAGTATGTACATTACGTTATCATGGTATGTCATTAAACATGACATTCATAGTGATGCTACATTATTCTGTGCACAAATAACAGTACCACGCACAGTATCACAGTGTACAGTAAGGACAGTATGTACACTACATTATCATGGTATGTCATTACATGTGACATTCATAGTGTTGTTACATTGTCCTGTGCACACATAATAAAATTGCTCATAGAATTACAGTGTACAGTAAGGACAGTATGTACATTACATTATCATGGTATATAATTACATGTGACTTCATAGTGATGTTACATTGTTCTGTGCACACATAACAGTATCATTCACAGTACCAAAGTGTACAGTAAGAACTGTATGTTCATTAAATTATCATGGTATGTCATTACTTGTGACATTCATAGTGATGTTACATTGTACATTGCACACATAACAGTATCACTCACAGTATCACAGTGGACAGTAAGGACAGTATGTACATTAAATTATCATGGTATGTCATCACAGGTGACAATCATAGTGATGTTACATTGTCCTTTGCACACAAAACAGTATCACTCACAGTATCACGGTTTACAGTAAGGATAGTATTGCATTATCAAGGTATGTCATTATATGTGACAATCATAGTGATGTTACATTGTCCAGTGCACACATAGCATCACTCATGTATAACAGTGCACAGTAAGGACACTATCTACACCGCATTATCATGGTATGTCATTACATGTGGCAGTCATAGTGATGGTACATTTTTCGCCACACACATAACAATATCAGTCATAGTATCACAGTGTACAGTAAGGACAATATGTACATTACATTATCATGGTATGTCATTACATGTGATATTCATAGTGATGTTCTATTGTCCTGTGCACAAATAACAGTATCACAGTGTACAGTAAGGACAGTATGTAAATTACATTATCATGGTATGTCATTACATGTGACATTCATAGTGATGTTACATTGTTCTGTGCACAGATAATATCGGTCACAGTATCACAGTGTACAGTAAGGGCAGTATGTATATTACATTATCATGGTATGTCATTACATGTGACAAACATACTGATGTTATGTTGTCACTATCGCTCACAGTATCACACTGTAGAGTAAGGACAGTATGCACATTATATTATAAACATATGTCATTACATGTGACATTCATAGTGATGTTGCAATGTCCTGTGCACACATAACAGTATCGCTCACAGTATCACAGTGTACAGTAAGGACAGTGTGTACATTACATTACATTATCATGGTATGTCATTGCATGTAACATTCATAGTGATGTTATATTGTCATGTGCACACATAACAGTATCGCTCACAGTATCACAGTTTACAGCAAGGGCAGTATGTACATTACATTGTCATGATATGTCATTAAACGTGACATTCATAGTGATGATACATTGTCCTGTGGGCACATAGTATCACTCACAGTATATCACAGTGTACAGTAAGGACAGTATGTACATTACTTTAGCATGGTATGTCATTACATGTGACATTCATAATGATGCTGCATTGTCTTGTGCACACATTATAGTATCACTCACAGTATCACAGTGTACATTAAGGACAGTCTCCACACTGCATTATCATGGAATGTCATTACATGTGATATTCCTAGTGATGTTATATTACCTATGCACACATAACAGTATCACGCACAGTATCACAGTGAACAGTGAGGACAGTATACACATTACATTATCATGGTATGTCATTACATGTGACATTCATAGAGATGTTACATTGTCCTGTGCACACATAACAGTATCACTCACAGTATCACTGTGTACAGTAAGGACAGTATGTACATTACATTGTCAAGGTATGTCATTACATGTGACATTCCGAGTGATGTTACATTGCTCTGTGCACACATAACAGTATCATTCACAGTACCACAGTGTACAGTAAGAACTGTATGTTCATTAAATTATCGTGGTATGTCATTACTTGTGACATTCATAGTGATGTTACATTGTACATTGCACACCTAACAGTATCACTCACAGTATCACAGTGTACAGTAAGGGCAGTATGTATATTACATTATCATGGTATGTCATTACATGTGACAAACATACTGATGTATGTTGTCACTATCGCTCACAGTATCACACTGTAGAGTCAGGACAGTATGTACATTACGTTATCAAGGTATGTCATTAGATGTGACATTCACAGTGATGTTATATTGTCCCGTTCACACATAACAGTATCACTCACAATGTCAGAGTGTACTTTAAGGACACTAAGTGCATTACATTATCAAGCTATGTCATTAAATGTGACATTCATAGTGATGTTACACTGTCCTGTGCACACATAGCAGTATTGCCCGCAATATCACAGTGTACAGTAAGGGCAGTATATACATTATAGTATCAAAGTATGACATTACTTGTGACATTAATAGTATTACTCACAGAATCACAGTGCACAGTAAGGACACTATCTGCAATGCATTATCATGGCATGTCATTACATGTGACAGTCATAGTGATGGTACATTGGTGCACATATAACAATATTGGTCATAGTATCACAGTGTACAGTAAGGACAATTTTTACATTACATTATCATGGTATGTCATTACATGGGACATTCATAGTGATGTTATATTGTCCTGTGCACATATAACAGTATCACAGTGTACAGTAAGGACAGTATCTACATTACATTATCATGATATGTCATTACATGTGACATTCATAGTGATATTACATTGTTCTATGCACACATAATATCGGTCACAGTATTACAGTGTACAGTAAGGGATGTATGTATATTACATTATCATGGTATGTCATTACATGTGATAAACATACTGATGTTATGTTGTCACTATCACTCACAGTATCACATTGTAGAGTAAGGGCAGTATGTATATTACATTATCAATTTATGTCATTAGATGTGACATTCATAGTGATGTTGCATTGTCGCGTTCACACATAACAGTATCACTCACAGTGTCAGAGAGTACAGTAAGGACAGTAAGTGCATTACATTATCAAGCTATGTCATTACATGTGACAATCATAGTGGTGTTACCTTGTCCTGTGCTCACATAACAGCATCACTCACATATCACAGTGCACAGTAAGGACACTATCTATATTGAATTATCATGGTATGTCATTACATGTGACATTCATAGTGATGTTACATTGTTCTATGCACACATAGCAATATCGCTCACAGTATCACAGAGTGCAGTAAGTATAGTAAGTACATTGCATTATCATGGTATGTCATTACATGTAACAAACATACTAATGTTATGTTGTCAGTATCGCTCAAAGTATCACACTCTAGAGTAAGGACAGTATGTGCATTACGTTATCATGGTATGCCATTACATGTGACATTCATAGTGATGTTATATTGTCATATTCACACATAAGCGGCTCATTCACAGTATCACATTGGACACTAAGGACATTATGTACATTACATTATCATGGTATGTCATTACATGTGACATTCATAGTGATGTTACAATCTACTGTGCACACATAACAGTATTGCTCACAGTATAACAGTGCACAGTAAAGACAGTATGTACATTACATTATCATGGTATGTCATTGCATGTGACATTCATAGTGATGTTATATTGTCATGTGCACAAATAACAGTATCACTCACAGTATAACAGTGCACAGTAAGGACAGTATGTACATTACAATATCATTTATTTATTTATTTATTTACATTTCTTTACCGGTAAATTCCTACTGGACGCAGGTCCGATTTCTGCATATGCTCTGGGATAAAAGCTCCACATTATGGACATGAAAAATAGAGATACAAAGTTGCAGCAATAGTAAACAACATTACAGGCTGTTGGCTTAAATACAATAACACGATATTGATTATCAACTGTATATACAGTAAATGTTGCAAGTTAAGATAGTTTCTTGTCATTTATAATATTAGTAAGAAAGTTGTCAAAAACAATGTTAAATTATGTAAATACAACTAGCTATTTCTGACTGTGGTTAGTAGTGGCGGTAGTATAGTTTGGTCAAGAGTCTAGGTGGGGGGAAGGTAAGGCTGGGGGTGTTAGCCTGGATTAGAACAAGGACAAAGCCAGTGCAAATTTAAGTGGAATTTGAGCGCAGTCCTGCAAAGATGCTTGAAAATCATGGTAGGTCATTACATGTGACATTGACAGTGATGTTACAATGTCCTGTGCACACACAACAGTATCACTCATAGTATCACAGTGTACAGTAAGGACAGTGTGTACATTACATTATCATGGTATGTCATTACATATGACATTCATAGTGATGTTATATTGTCATATGCACACATAACAGTATTGCTCAGAGTATCACAGAGTAGAGCAGAGGCAGTATGTAGATTACATTATCATGGCATGTCATTAAACATGACATTCATAATGATGCTACATTGTCCTGTGGGCACATAGTATCACTCACAGTATCACAGTGTACAGTAAGGACAGTATGTACATTACAGTATCATGGCATGTCATTACATGTGACATTCATTTTGATGTTGAATTGTCTTGTGCACACATAACAGTATCACTCACAGTATCACAGTGTACATTAAGGACAGTTTCTACACTGCATTATCATGGAATGTCATTACATGTGACAATCCTAGTGATGTTATATTGTCCTGTGCGCACATAACAGTATCACGCACAGTACCACAGTGTTCAGTAAGGACAGTACGTACATTACATTATTATGGTATGTCATTACATGTGACAGACACAGTGATATTATATTGTCCTGTGCACACATAACAGTATTGCTCACAATATCACAGTGTACAGTAAGGACAGTAGGTACATTAAATTATCATTGTATGTCATTACATGCGACATTCATAGTGATGTCACATTGTACTGTGTACACATAACAGTATCGAGCACAGTATCACAGTGTACAATAAGGGCAGTATGCACATTATGTTATCATGGTATGTCATTACAAGTGACATTCATAGTAATGTTACATTGTCCTGTGAGCACATAACAGTTTCACTCACAGTATCACAGTGTATAGTAAGGACAGTATGTACATTACATATCATGCTATGTCATTACATGTAACATTCATAGTGATGTTACATTGTCCTGTGCACAAATAACAGTATCATGCACCATATCACAGTGTACAGTAAGGACAGTATGTACATTACATTATCATGGTATGTTATTACATGTGACTATCATAGTGATGTACATTGTTCTGTGCACACATAACAGTATTGCTCACAGTATCAAAGTGCACAGTAACAGCAGTATTTACAGTACATTATCATAATATGTCATTACATGGGACATTCATAGTGATGTTACATTGTCCTGTGCACATATAACAGTATCACTCACAGTTTCACAGTGTACAGTAAGGGATGCATGTACATTATATTGTCATGGTATGTCATTACACGTGACATTCATAGTGAAGTTACATTGTCCTGTGCACACATAACAGTATCGCTCACAGTATCACAGTGTACAGTAAGGACAGTATGTGCATTACATTATCATGTTATATCATTACACGTGACATTCATAGTGATGTTACATTGTCCTGTGCACACATAACATTATCGCTCACAGTATCACAGTGTACAGTAAGGACAGTATGTACATTACATTATCATGGTCTGTCATTACACATGACATTCATAGTGATGTTACATTGTTCTGTGCACACATAACAGTATTGCTCACAGTATCACAGTGTACAGTAAGGGCAGTATGTACATTACGTTGTCATGATATGTCATTACACGTGACATTCATAGTGATGTTACATTGTCCTGTGCACACATAACAGTATCGCTCACAGTATCACTGTGTACAGTAAGGACAGTATGTGCATTACATTATCATGGTATGTCATTACATGTGACACTCATAGTGATGTTACATTGTCCTGTGCACACATAACAGTATAGCTCACAGTATCACATTGCACAGTAACAACAGTATTTACACTGCATTATCATGGTATGTCATTACATGTGACATTCATAGTGATGCAATATTATTATGTGCACGCATAGTACCACGCACAGTATCACAGTGTACATTAAGGACAGTATGTACACTGCATTATCATTGTATGTCATTCCATGTGACATTCATAGTGAAGTTACATTGTCCTGTGCACACATAATAGTATCACTCACAGAAGTACAGTGTACAGTAAGGACAGTATGTACATTACATTATCATGGTATATCATTACATGTGACATTCATAGTGATGTTACATTGTTCTGTGCACATATAACAGTATCACTCACAGTGTCACAGTGTACAATAAGGACTGTATGCGCTTTAAATTATCATGGTATGTTGTTACATGTGCCATTCATATTAATGTTACATTGTCCTTTGCACACATAACAGTATCACTTACAGTATCACAGTTTAGAGTAAGGACAGTATGTACATTAAATTATCATGGTATGTCATCACATGTGACATTCATAGTGATGTTACATTGCCCTTTGCACAAAAAACAGTATCACTCAGTATCACGGTGTACAATAAGGACAGCATTGCATTATCAAGGTATGTTATTACATGTGACAATCATAGTGATGTTACATTGTCTGGTGCACACATAACACCATCGCTCATGTATCACAGTGCACAGTAAGGACACTATCTACACTGCATTATCATGGTATGTCATTACATGTGACATTCATAGTGATGGTACATTGTTCGGTGCACACAAAACAATATCAGTCATAGTATCACAGTGTACAGTAAGAACAATATGTACAATACATTATAATGGTATGTTATTACATGCGACATTCATAGTGATGTTATATTGATCTGTTCACAAATAGCAGTATCACAGTATACAATAAGGACAGTATGTACCTTACATTATCATGGTATGTCATTACATGTTACATTCATAGTGATTTTACATTGTTCTGTGCACACATAGCAATATCAGTCACAGTACCACAGTGTACAGTAAGGTCAGTATTTATATTGCATTATCATGGTATGTCATTACATGTGACAAACATTCTGATGTTATGTTGTCACTATCGTTCACAGTATCACACTGTAGAGTAGGGACAGTATGTACATTACATTATCAAGGTATGTCATTAGATGTGACATTCATAGTGATGTTATATTGTCCCTTTCACACAAAACAGTATCACTAACAGTGTCAGAGTGTACAGTAAGGACACTACGTGCATTACATTATCAAGCTATGCCATTACATGTGAAATTCATAGTGATGTTACACTGTCCTGTGCACACATAGCAGTATTGCTCACAGTATCACAGTGTACAGTAAGGACAGTATGTACATTAAATTATTAAGGTATGTCATTATATGTGACGTTAAGAGTGATGTCATATTATGTGCACACAAAAATAGCATTGCTCACAGTATCACAGTGCACAGTAAGGACACTATCTACACTGCATTATCATGGTATGTCATTACATGTGACATTCATAGTTATGGTACATTGTTCGGGGCACATATAACAATATTGGTCATAGTATCACAGTGTACAGTAAGGACAATATGTACATTACATTATCATGGTATGTCATTACATGTGACATTCATAGTGATGTTATATTGTCCTGCATACAAATAACAGTATCATAGTGTACAGTAAGGACAATATGTACATTACATTATCATGGTATGTCATTACATGTGACAGATATAGTGATTTTACATTTTCCTGTGTACACATAACAGTATCATGCACAGAATCACAGTGTACAGTAAGGGCAGTATGTATATTACATTATCATGGTATGTCATTACATGTGACAAACATACTGATGTTATGTTGTCACTATCACTCACAGTACCACACTGTAGAGTAAGGACAGTATGTACATTATGTTAGCAATGTGTGTCATTAGATGCGACATTCATAGTGATGTTATATTGTCCCATTCACACATAACAGTATCACTCACAGTGTCAGAGTGTACAGTATGGACAGTATGTGCATTACATTATCATGGTATGTCATTACATTTGACATTCATACTGATGTTGCATTGTCCTGTGCACACATAACAGTATCACTCACAGTATCACAGTGTACAGTAAAGGGCAATATGTGAATTACATTATCAAAGTATGTCATTGCATGTGACATTAAGAGTGATTTTATATTGTTTTGTGCACACATAATAGTATTACTCACAATATCACAGTGTACAGTAAGGACAGTATCTGCATTACATTATCAAGGTATGTCATTACATGTGACAGTCATAGTGATGTTACCTTGACCTGTGCACACATAACAGCATCACTCACATATCACAGTGCACAGTTAGGTCACTATCGATATTGAATAATCAGGGTATCTCATTAGGGTCTATATTATATCAGCGAATGCTTAAAAAAGCGAATGCTGATTGATCGACCTTATGTAAGTGAAAGCTTACAATCTCGAACTGTCAGATCAGCGATTTTTTTTCCTAGGGAAAAAAATTGCTGATCCAAAACACATACACACAACACAAGCACACCAAACAAACAGAAATCCACACACATACACCTAAAATCTGACACCTAACCCTACACTAAACTATGCACACACCACTAACTACCAACTTACCTTAACCCAAACCCTAACCCTAAGGTCCACCACTATCGCACAATCACCTCACCTGCTCCCTAACCCTAACTCACCTAAATCTGCCCTAACCCTCATGTCCATACAATCGCACACATACCTAACCTGAGCGCTAACCCTAACTCACCTAAATCACCCTAACACTCACATCCACACAATCGCACACTTACCTGAATCCAACCGGTAACTTTCCACCACAGCACTGAAAATACCAAAGCAACAGAAATGGATAACCGAATTCTTTCCCTAGGAAAAAATTTGGGTTTCTGCTGCTTCATTATTTTTCACTTTCGCTAAAATAAGGTCAATCAATCAGCATTCGCTAGTTTAAGCATTCGCTGATCTAATATAGATCCTGTCATTACATGTGACATTCATAGTGATGTTACATGTTTCTGTGCACATATAACAATATCGCTCACAGTATCACAGTGTACAGTAAGGATAGTATGTACATTATGTTATCATGGTATGTCAATACATGTGACAAACATACTCATGTCATGTTGTCAGTATCACTCACAGTATCACACTCTAGAGTAAGGACAGAATGTGCTTTACATTATCAAGGTACTTCATTATATGAGACATTCATAGTGATGTTACATTCTCTTGTGCACACATAACAGTATCGCTCACAGTATAATAGTGCACAGAAAAGACAGTATGTATATTACATTATCATGGTATGTCATTACATGGGACATTCATAGTGATGTTACATTCTTCTGTGCACACATAACAGTATCGCTCATTGTATCACAGTGTACAGTAAGGACAGTATGTACATTACATTATCATGGTATGTCATTGCATGTGACATTCATAGTGATGTTATATTGTCCTGTGCACAAATAACAGTATCACTCACAGTATAACAGTGCACAGTAAGGACAGTATGTACATTACAATATAATTTATTTATTTATTTATTTACATTTGTTTATCGGGAAACTCCTACTGGATGCAGGTCCAATTTCTGCATATGCTCTGGGAGAAAAGCTCCACATTATGGACATGATAAATAGAGATACAAAGTTGCAGCAATAGTAAGCAACATTACAGTTTGTTGGCTTAAATACAATAACAAGATATTGATTATCAACTGTATATACAGTAAATGTTACAAGTTAAGATAGTTTCTTGTTTATAATATTAGTAACAAAGTTGTCAGAAAAGATTGAATTATGTAAAAACAACTAGCTATTTCTGATTGTGATTAGTAGTGGCGGTAGTAAAGTTGGGTCAAGAGTCTAGGTGGGGGTGTTAGTCTGGATTAGAACAAGGACAAAGCCAGCGCAAATTTAAGTGGAATTTGAGTGCAGTCTTCAAAGATGTTTGAAAATCATGGTATGTCATTACATGTGACATTCGTAGTGATGTTACATTGTCTTGTACACACATAACAGTATCGCTCACAGTATCACAATGTACAGTAAGGACAGTGTGTACATTACATTATCATGGTATGTCATTACATATGGCATTCATAGTGATGTTATATTGTCATGTGCACATATAACAGTATCGTTCACAGTATCATAGTGTACAGCAAAGGCAGTATGTACATTACATTATCATGGTATGTCATTAAACGTGACATTCATAGTGATGTTACATTGTCCTGTGGGCACATAACAGTATCACTCACAGTATCACAGTGTACAGTAAGGATAGTATGTACATTACATTATCATGCTATGTCATTACATGTGACATTCATAGTGATGTTCCATTGTCTTGTGCACACATAACAGTATCACTCACAGTATCACAGTGTACATTAAGAACAATTTCTACACTGCATTATCATGGAATGTCATTGCATGTGACATTCCTAGTGATGTTATATTGTCCTGTGCACACATAACAGTATCATGCACAGTATCACAGTGTTCAATAAGGACAGTATGTACCATTGCATTATCATGGTATGTCATTACATGTGACAGATATAGTGATTTTACATTTTCCTGTGTACACATAACAGTATCATGCACAGTATCACAGTGTACAGTAAGGACAAGATGTACATTACATTATCATGGTATGTCATTACATGTGAAATTCATAGTGACGTTACATTGTCCTGTGCACACATAACAGTATCACTCACAGCATCACAGTGTACAGTAAGGGCATTATGTACATTACGTTATCATGGTATGTCATTACATGTGACAATCATAGTGATGTTACATTGTCATGTGTACACATAACAGCATTGCTCATGTATCACAGTGCACAGTGAGTACACTATCTACACTGCATTATCATGGTATGTCATTACATGTGATATTCTTAGTGATGGTACATTGTTCTGTGTGCACATAATATTGGTCATAGTATCACAATGTACGGTAGGGACAGTATGTACATTATGGTATGATGGTATGTCATTATATGTGACATTCATAGTGATATTACATTGTCCTGTGCACACATAACAGTATCATGCACAGTATCACGGAGTACAGTAAATACAGTATGTACATTACATTATCATAGCATGTCATTACATGTGACATTCATGGTGATGTTACATTGTTCTGTGCACACATAACAGCATCACTCATGGTATCACAGTGTACGATAAGGACAGTATGTGCATTATTTTATCATGGTATGTAATTACATGTGACATTCATATTGATGTTACATTGTCCTCTGCACACATAGCAGTATCGCTCACAGTCTCACAATGTACAGAAAAGGCAGTATGTACATTACGTTGTCATGATATGTCATTACACGTGATATTCATAGTGATGTTACATTGTCCTGTGCACACATAACAGTATCATGCACAGTATCACGGAGTACAGTAAGGACAGTATGTACATTACATTATCATAGTATGTCATTACATGTGACATTCATAGTGATGTTACATTGTCCTGTGCACACACAGCATCGCTCATGGTATCACAGTGTATGGTAAGGACAGTATGTGTATTACATTATCATGGTATGTCATTACATGTGACATTCATATTGATGTTACATTGTCCTGTGCACACATAACAATATCGCTCACAGTATCACAATGTACAGAAAGGGCAGTATGTACATTACGTTGTCATGATATGTCATTACACATGACATTCATAGTGATGTGTGATGTTACATTGTCCAAGTATCACACTCACAGTAGCACAGTGTAGCACAGTGTACAGTAAGGACAGTATGCGCATTACATTAACATGGTATGTCACTACATGTAACATTCATAGTGATGTTGCAATATCCTGTGCACACATAACAGTATCACTCACAGTATGACGGTGCACAGTAAGGACAGTGTGTGCATTACATTATCATTTATTTATTTATTTACATTTGCTTACCTGGAAATTCCTACTGGACTCAGGTCCTTTTTCTGTGTATGCCCTGGGAGAAAACTCCACATTATGGACATGAGAAATAGAGATACAAAGTTGTAGCAGTATTAAACAACATTACAGGTTGTTGGCTTTAATACAATAACAATATACTGATTATCAACTGTATATACAGTAAATGTTGCAAGTTAAGTTTCGTGTCATTTATAATATTAGTAACAAAGTTGTAACAAAAGTTGTTAAAGTATGTAAAGACAACTAGCTATTTCTGACTGTGATTAGTAGTGGCAGTAGTATAGCTGGGTTAATAGTCTAGGTTGGAGGGAAGGTTAGGGTGGGGGTGTTAGTCTGGATTAGAACATGGACAAAGCCAGTGCAAATTTAAGTGGAATTTGAGTGCAGTCTTGAAAAGATGCTTGAAAATCATGGTATGTCATTACATGTGACATTCATAGTGATGTTACAGTGCCTTGTGCACACATAACAGTATCACTCACAGTATAACAGTGTACAGTAAGGACAGTGTGTACATTACATTATCATGGTATGTCATTACATGTGACATTCATAGTGATGTCACGTTGTCTTATGTACACATAATGGTATTGCTCACAGTATAACAGTGTACAGTAAAGGCAGTATGTACATTACATTATAAAGGTATGTAATTACATGTAACATTCATAGTGATGTTACAATGTCCTGTGCACACATAACAGTATCGCTCACAGTATCACAGTGTACAGTAAGGAGAGTGTGTACATTACATTATCATGGTATGTCATTACATATGACATTCATAGTGATGCTATATTATGTGCACACAAAACAGTATCAGTCACAGTATCACAGTGTACAGCAAGGCAGTATGTACATTACGTTATAATGGTATGTCATTACATGTAACATTCATAGTTATATTATATTGTCCTGTGGGCACATAGTATCACTCACAGTATCACAGTGTACAGTAAGGACAGTATGTACATTACATTATCATGGTATGTCATTACATGTGACATTCATAGTGATGTTACATTGTCCTGTGCATACATAACAGTATCGCTCAAAGTATCACAGTGTACAGTAAGGGGAGTATGTACATAACATTATCATGGTATGTCATTAGACGTGACATTTATAGTGATGTTACATTGTCCTGTGAACACATAGTGTCACTCACAGTATCACAGTGTATAGTAAGGACAGTATGTGCATTACATTATCATGATCTGTCATTACATGTGACATTCATAGTGATGTACATTGTTCTGTGCACAAATAACAGTATCATGCACAGTATCACAGTGTACAGGAAGGACAGTATGTACATTACATTATCATGGTATGTCATTATATATGACATTCATAGTGATGTACATTGTTCTGTGCACAAATAACAGTATTGCTCACAGTATCACAGTGCTCAGTAACGACAGTATTTACACTGCATTATCATGGTATGTCATTAAATTTGACATTCATAGTGATGTTACATTGTTCTGTTCACACATGACAGTATCACTCACAGTATCACAGTGTACAGTAAGTATAGTATGTACATTACATTATCATGGTATGTCATTACAAGTGACATTAATAGTGATGTTATATTGTTATGTGCACACGTAATAGTATTGCTCACAGTATCACAGTGTACAGCAAGGACAGTATGTACATTGCATTATCAAGGTATGTCATTACATGTGACAATCATAGTGATGTTACATTGCCCTGTGCACACATAGCATCACTCAGGTATCACAGTGCGCAGTAAGGACACTATCTATATTGCATTATCATGGTATGTCATTACATGTGACATTCATAGTGATGTTACATTTTCCTGTGCACACATAACAGTATCGCTCACAGTATCACAGTATACAGTAAGGACAGTATGTGCATTATATTATCATGGTATGTCATTACATGTGATATTCATATTGATGTTACATTGTTTTTTGCACACATACCAGTATCACTCTCAGTATCACAGTGTATAGTAAGGACAGTATTTACACTCCATTATCATGGTATGTCATTACATGTGACATGCATAGTTATGTTATATTGTCATGTGCACACATAGCACTATCAGTCACAGTATCACAGTGTATAGTAAGGACAGTATGTACATTACATTATCATGGTATGTCATTAAATGTGACATTCATAGTGATGTTATATTGTCATGTGCACACATAACACTATCAGTCACAGTATCACATTGGACAGTAAGGGCAGTATGTACATTACATTTTCATGGTATGTCATTGCATGTGACATTCATAGTGATGTTATCTTGTTATATGCACACATAACAGTATCACTCCCAGTATCACAGTGTACAGTAAGGACAGTATGTACATTACATTATCAAGGTATGTCATTACATGAGACAAATGTACTGATGTTATATTGTGCATGAGCTGGGATGCACAGCACTATCTCTTCCAAGCTATTAATGTTTTAAATATTCTAGTATAAAATTTTACATAGATGTTGTGTGTCTTTGACTGGCATGCTTGCAGATAATGCATTGCTGTCTAGTTTGTGTAACTTAGGTAGGATGTTCAATATGCAATATGGAAGACTTATCTCTCTCTCTGTGTGTGTGTGTGTGTGTGTGTGTGTGTGTGTGTGTGTGTGTGTGTGTGTGTGTGTGTGTGTGTGTGTGTGTGTGTGTGTATGCATGAGAGAGACTGCATGTATCACTTGGCAGTGTATCCACTTCCCCCTGAGAATAATAACTTTAACTGTTCTCACAGCTCCCTTATCCCAGTTTTTACAGTAACATCCTCTATGAAGCACATTGACGAGGTCATCTTGACAGAAGTGCAAGCTCTCCCTCATAGCTGTTGTGGCACTTGTGTTTAATATATTGATTTCAAGTTTGTGTAGCCTAGATAGGTAGGAGGTTCAATAGCCAGTATGGAAGACTTGTTTGCAAGATGGTGTGTATCACTGTGTGGTGCATCCACTTCACCTGAGATAAACACATTGAACTTTTCTCACATTTCCATTATCTTTATTTTTATAGTAACTGCTTCTCTGACACACACTGATGAGGTCATTCTGCCAAAAGTGATATCTCTCCCCTCAGGGTTTGATTTTTCCTCTGGTGCTTGCAAGTATTACAGTGTTTTTAGATTGTGTAAGCTACATTTGTAGGAAATGTGATAACCATCATGGAAAACCTGTATGTCTAGGTGTAATACCTACTGCTGTCTCTATTTCCCCTGCAAAGGAAGTACTAAAATGTGTACACACCTTCCTTATAACAGTCACAAACCAGGAAAAGTAAAGCAACAATTACAACCAGTGTGCCTCCAGAAGAATGTGAGGTGACTCCAAAACTGAATAAAATTGTCCTTTATTAGATAAGTACTGCAAGATACTAAAAATAATAAAAACTCGGTAAAACAAAGTGTGTTTCATTACACCAGTGGTGAGACGTCTTCAGGCAAAACAATTCATTCACAATTTTAGCATTTATATACAGTCCTTAGCTTAGTCAAGTTTCTGCCAGCCAATAAAACTAGGGGGTTAGGCATTGCTCATTATTAATGAACAGAAAATCTCTCACTAGGTTAACACTATGTTGGAGTCAGATCACTTGTACTTTCAAATATAAGAGCGAAGTGAACTCCAAGAATTGTTATTGATATAAGACCAATAAAAGAACTGCACAATAAGGGCTTGTATGTATAAAATAGTCTATCTTTGTATAAAAAGTGATTCACTGTTTTAACCCCTAATAGCATTATCTACATACATAAGTGGGTTAAAAAGGATCCTAAAACTAAAACCATACCATCAGGCTAAAAGTCTGTATATCTATGAATTCAGTACAATATTTTACAATAAAAAAACAAATATACATATATATATATATATATATATATATATATATATATATATATATATATATATATATATAAAATGCATAAAATACATAAAATATGTTTCTTACATAACCAAACATCATAACAAGTGTTATACGTTTACTACATTTTATATTTTGTATGTAAGTAGTCTACCCTTTTGAGCATCCCACAAAATAATTTCCAACCTTAAAATGTGTAATGTAAAATTAGATATGCAAAAATTAAATATGTAAAAGATAATAAAATAGTCCTGTCTAAGGAGATACACCTTAATTTATGTAAGCCTCATTTTATACAAGTTCAGTCAATTATAACCTATTACACAAGCCTGACCATTACCTCAATAGATTTTCCAACTTTAATATACACATGATTGAGTATATTTCCTTATAACAGTGTTTACAGATGCATCCTGCATGAAGCACACTAATGAGGTCATCACAAAAGCAACATGACAAAATCATGACAAATGTGCAATCACTCCCCCAACAGTCATACTTCTCCAGTGGCACTTGTGAGTATTACAGTATTACAGAGCACTCTAGATTGTGTATAGGTAGGAGGTGCAATACCAGTCATGGAAAATGTGTGTGTGTGTGTGTGTGTGTGTGTGTGTGTGTGTGTGTGTGTGTGTGTGTGTGTGTGTGTGTGAGAGAGTGAGAGAGAGGTGCTTGTTCTTGTCTCTGTTTCCCCTAGAAAGGCTATATTTAAATGTGTACATAGCTTTTTTCTAAAAAGTTTTACAGAAACATTCTGCATGAAACAGACTAATGTGGCCATCCTGACAAAAGTGCAATCTCTCTTTCCTATGAGAGTTTGGCTTCTCCTATGGTGCTTGCAACTAGTACAGTGCTGTCTAGGTTGGGCAACCTAGATAGGTAGGAGGTTCAATATCCAATGTGGTATCGCTGTATGCATATATATGTGTATGTGTGAGGTTGTTTACAGTTAGGGGAGCATGTGCGCATTCAACCTATACTCCGGTTGTATTTTTTAAAATCAAAGATGACTACACCATCCCCTAAGGCCAACTTTCACATCCACAACTTCATTATTACACAAGGATGTATCCATGCATACTGATCATAACGTAAACATTTTAATTTTATATGCATTATTTAAAAGAAACTTTGCTTCTTTAGACAATATTATGTCCACAAATTTGTACATTCATGCTTAAAATAACAGTGTCATGGATGTAAAGATAGCTATTTAATGTTTTAGAGGGGAGGTGTTGCAAATATTTGTTAGGAATGTTTCCATTCTTCAAATAGCAAGTTTTTTTCTGCAGCATCAATAACAACACACAATTATTTATATTGTTTGCCTACACCCCTGGTTCAACACACTAATGAGGCTGTTTTGTAAGTGAAATGAAACTACTTGAATGTCAGATGTCTCCTGTGGCACCTGCATGTTTGACACTACTCTCAGGAATGCATAAATATTTATGTAGTTTGTTCAACTGCAGCAATGCCTAACTTCTGCAAGTGTGACTTCCAACAGAGTCATGATTGTTTTAAACATGCATGTACTGGCAACTTTTACAAGCCCTGATTGTCTGGAAAACTAATTTTACCTGACAAATCTCATTGGCAATACACTGCTGATGTAATCCCTTCATAGATGCTATATGTTTTACTTGTACTCAGTATTCTTCTGTGATGCTGGCTGCTGATAATGTGCTGTATGGAGTGCTTAAGTGAATAGGTAGACGGTTCAGTTCCATCACTGCTTCAATAGTGTTACAGTTATTACTGTCATATACCATTGGCCACTTCATAACCACCTCTATGTATCTTATGTATACTTCTAATTATAGGATAGAATTACAGTCATGCTCTGTGACACTAGCAAATCCTAGTATCAACAGGAAATATGACATTTTGTCCACACAATTATCACCTGCTGCTAACATACCTGCAGTATGTCATATTTGGTGTGCATTGACCTGAGTTGCATGACTTTGAGAGTGTGCTTTGTACATTGTGTAACTACATATGTAGGGTGCTGTGGGTGTGTCCTTTACCCTCATGCTGTGTATCCTATTCTGCAAAGACATATATGATGTGTATCTGTATAGTGTTATTGTGCACTTCAAATACTTTTTAGCATAAACATCCAGCTTATCAACAGTGATGAGGTCATCCATTTAAGGGTGCACTGTACCTATTGAACCTCAACATGGTCATGTGGTACTTGTGAATCAGGCAATGATATTTAGCTTTTGGTCTTGGGTAGTTATTTGAAATGCATGCATTACTGCTCTGAGTACATTGTGTCAGTGTTATTGTGACTGTACATATCACTAACATGGTTGTCAGGCACATTGGCTTTGTAAACATATAGTTGTTGATCCCTCTTACTAAAATCAGTGGTAATCTGTTACATAACAATGCTTTTATTCAGATAAATTATAACATTTGCTTCCACGTTACTTCCATAACATATGTATTAACTGCTAAGAAAACATGCTGCCTGTTGTTGACATACTACAGCAATCACTGGCACACATATCCCTTACAGAAAGAAAATGATGTAATGCTGTCACATGACCACATTTGTCACACTTGTAGTGAGGTCATTCTGCCAAAAGTGATATCTCTCCCCTCAGGGTTTGACTTTTCCTCTGGTGCTTGCAAGTATTACAGTGTTTTTAGATTGTGTAAGCTACATTTGTAGAAAATGTGATAACCATCATGGAAAACCTGTATGTCTAGGTGTAATACCTACTGCTGTCTCTATTTCCCCTGCAAAGGAAGTACTAAAATGTGTACACACCTTCCTTATAACAGTCACAAACCAGGAAAAGTAAAGCAACAATTACAACCAGTGTGCCTCCAGAAGAATGTGAGGTGACTCCAAAACTGAATAAAATTGTCCTTTATTAGATAAGTACTGCAAGATACTAAAAAATAATAAAAACTCAGTAAAACAAAGTGTGTTTCATCACACCAGTGGTGAGAAGTCTTCAGGCAAAACAATTCATTCACAATTTTAGCATTTATATACAGTCCTTAGCTTAGTCAAGTTTCTGCCAGCCAATAAAACTAGGGGGTTAGGCATTGCTCATTATTAATGAACAGAAAATTTCTCACTAGGTTAACACTATGTTGGAGTCAGATCACTTGTACTTTCAAATATAAGAGCGAAGTGAACTCCAAGAATTGTTATTGATATAAGACCAATAAAAGAACTGCACAATAAGGGCTTGTATGTATAAAATAGTCTATCTTTGTATAAAAAGTGATTCACTGTTTTAACCCCTAATAGCATTATCTACATACATAAGTGGGTTAAAAAGGATCCTAAAACTAAAACCATACCATCAGGCTAAAAGTCTGTATATCTATGAATTCAGTACAATATTTTACAATAAAAAAACAAATATACATATATATATATATATATATATATATATATATATATATATATATATAAAATGCATAAAATACATAAAATATGTTTCTTACATAACCAAACATCATAACAAGTGTTATACGTTTACTACATTTTATATTTTGTATGTAAGTACTCTACCCTTTTGAGCATCCCACAAAATAATTTCCAACCTTAAAATGTGTAATGTAAAATTAGATATGCAAAAATTAAATATGTAAAAGATAATAATAAAATAGTCCTGTCTAAGGAGATACACCTTAATTTATGTAAGCCTCATTTTATACAAGTTCAGTCAATTATAACCTATTACACAATCCTGACCATTACCTCAATAGATTTTCCAACTTTAATATACACATGATTGAGTATATTTCCTTATAACAGTGTTTACAGATGCATCCTGCATGAAGCACACTAATGAGGTCATCACAAAAGCAACATGACAAAAACATGACAAATGTGCAATCACTCCCCCAACAGTCAGACTTCTCCAGTGGCACTTGTGAGTATTACAGAGCACTCTAGATTGTGTATAGGTAGGAGGTGCAATACCAGTCATGGAAAATGTGTGTGTGTGTGTGTGTGTGTGTGTGTGTGTGTGTGTGTGTGTGTGTGTGTGTGTGTGTGTGTGTGTGTGAGTGAGAGAGAGGTGCTTGTTCTTGTCTCTGTTTCCCCTAGAAAGGCTATATTTAAATGTGTACATAGCTTTTTTCTAAAAAGTTTTACAGAAACATTCTGCATGAAACAGACTAATGTGGCCATCCTGACAAAAGTGCAATCTCTCTTTCCTATGAGAGTTTGGCTTCTCCTATGGTGCTTGCAACTAGTACAGTGCTGTCTAGGTTGGGCAACCTAGATAGGTAGGAGGTTCAATATCCAATGTGGTATCGCTGTATGCATATATATGTGTATGTGTGAGGTTGTTTACAGTTAGGGGAGCATGTGCGCATTCATCCTATACTCCGGTTGTATTTTTTAAAATCAAAGATGACTACACCATCCCCTAAGGCCAACTTTCACATCCACAACTTCATTATTACACAAGGATGTATCCATGCATACTGATCATAACATAAACATTTTAATTTTATATGCATTATTTAAAAGAAACTTTGCTTCTTTAGGCAATATTATGTCCACAAATTTGTACATTCATGCTTAAAATAACAGTGTCATGGATGTAAAGATAGCTATTTAATGTTTTAGAGGGGAGGTGTTGCAAATATTTGTTAGGAATGTTTCCATTCTTCAAATAGCAAGTTTTTTTTTCTGCAGCATCAATAACAACACACAATTATTTATATTGTTTGCCTACACCCCTGGTTCAACACACTAATGAGGCTGTTTTGTAAGTGAAATGAAACTACTTGAATGTCAGATGTCTCCTGTGGCACCTGCATGTTTGACACTACTCTCAGGAATGCATAAATATTTATGTAGTTTGTTCAACTGCAGCAATGCCTAACTTCTGCAAGTGTGACTTCCAACAGAGTCATGATTGTTTTAAACATGCATGTACTGGCAACTTTTACAAGCCCTGATTGTCTGGAAAACTAATTTTACCTGACAAATCTCATTGGCAATACACTGCTGATGTAATCCCTTCATAGATGCTATATGTTTTACTTGTACTCAGTATTCTTCTGTGATGCTGGCTGCTGATAATGTGCTGTATGGAGTGCTTAAGTGAATAGGTAGACGGTTCAGTTCCATCACTGCTTCAATAGTGTTACAGTTATTACTGTCATATACCATTTGCCACTTCATAACCACCTCTATGTATCTTATGTATACTTCTAATTATAGGATAGAATTACAGTCATGCTCTGTGACACTAGCAAATCCTAGTATCAACAGGAAATATGACATTTTGTCCACACAATTATCACCTGCTGCTAACATACCTGCAGTATGTCATATTTGGTGTGCATTGACCTGAGTTGCATGACTTTGACAGTGTGCTTTGTACATTGTGTAACTACATATGTAGGATGCTGTGGGTGTGTCCTTTACCCTCATACTGTGTATCCTATTCTGCAAAGACATATATGATGTGTATCTGTATAGTGTTATTGTGCACTTCAAATACTTTTTAGCATAAACATCCAGCTTATCAACAGTGATGAGGTCATCCATTTAAGGGTGCACTGTACCAATTGAACCTCAACATGGTCATGTGGTACTTGTGAATCAGGCAATGATATTTAGCTTTTGGTCTTGGGTAGTTATTTGAAATGCATGCATTACTGCTCTGAGTACATTGTGTCAGTGTTATTGTGACTGTACATATCACTAACATGGTTGTCAGGCACATTGGCTTTGTAAACATATAGTTGTTGATCCCTCTTACTAAAATCAGTGGTAATCTGTTACATAACAATACTTTTATTCAGATAAATTATGACATTTGCTTCCACGTTACTTCCATAAGATATGTATTAACTGCTAAGAAAACATGCTGCCTGTTGTTGACATACTACAGCAATCACTGGCACACATATCCCTTACAGAAAGAAAATGATGTAATGCTGTCACATGACCACATTTGTCACACTTGTAGTGACATTTATACCCTAGTGCAATCATCCTGGAAAATATCTATGTATTGTCTGCTGTCAGATGTTCATGTGTTCAATGTCCAAATTTATTGACTGTTAGCATTGTTAGGCCATATACTGTAATGCATTACTGATACGTACCACAGTGATAATGTATCCACTGAAATTGTAACAGACATCCATAATCCCTTTCATCTCAGAGACTGTTTACCACACATACAGATGATGTAATAATTTAGCATAGGTGGTTTGCCATGCTAGCTTTAAAACTTCCAGATGTCATTTGTCAATAGTGTCGCATTACTTATTTATTTATTTCTTTTCTTTTCTTTTCTTTTATTTATTTTGCATTTGTTAACCGGGAAAGTCCGACTGGATATAGGGCCATTTTCAGTGGAGGCCCAGGGAGAAAAGCTCCAGACAAACACAACAAGTATACATACAGAGAAATTATTACAAAATGAACATTTGTTCAACAATATATACACACATGTTCAAGATTTTCTAAAATACACAGAAAATAGATGGAAAGTATTAACTGATAGGAAATAGTTGGAGATTACTAACTGATAAGGGAGATCACATACATTTATAGTGGTTCACATACATGGTTGAGACAAGATATCATCCTTACTTTAATACTTTTCAGTACATGAGAGACATATACTCAGTTTTCTAAACAGTTAGAAAATCAGAGTTTCTTCCTGCAATAAGGTTTTCATTTATAGTTGATGTTTGTGTGGGGTTAGTCAGGGTTTGTACAGGGACAAAGCCAATGCATTTTTATGTGATTTTTAAGAGATATTTTGAATTGGGTTAAGGAGGGAAATGTAGTTCCGCAGGAAGTGAGTTCCAGATTTTACCAGCAGAGTTGGAAAATAATGATTCACCAGCTGAATTGTTGGATTTAACAGTTTGTACTAGCATTCTGTTGGAAGAGTGAAAGAGCGAAGAGCTTTTAGGTTATTGTAGGGGGGTGATCATATTTTTCAGTATGGGTGTACTGTCTGGTTGGTAGAGAATTTTGTGAACAACTATAAGTTGGTTATATTGAAGTTGGTAGGGTAGTTCTAGCCAGTCTAGCGATTTAAGGTTTTGACAGTGATGGGTTCTATAAGCTGATCCTGTGGCAAATCTGACAATATTATTATAGCAGGTAGTAAATTTATTGAGTATTACTTGCTGTAGGAGAAATCTTATATGAATGTAAAACCATTACATAAATACCATCGTATCTACTTTTTGTTATCCATTTTTATGTTGGATAATGATATGTCATCACAGGTTGTGACTGCATTGAATTGAAATGTTTATTCAGGGCATGCCATACTGTGAGTCTTCCTGCAACATGTGCGTTGAGTATTGGCATTTATAGCATACCTACAGAAATATACCGATGTTCACTTTTGGAACAGTGTGTGCCCTGCATGATGAAAACTGATTCCTTGTCAAAGAATCAATCATATTGTAATGCTCAGTGTTGTGTGCACAATAATATGTGTAGCTTGATTTTTTTGGCATTCTGACTAAATCTGATTGTTCATGTAATATCCATAACATTTGTGTTGATATACACATTCAGTTCAGTTGTTTGTGTCAGCCTCCATTGCTATCTGATGTGGCACATGCAGTCAATACAAAAGTCTAGAGAGCACCTTACATAATAGGCAAGAGTTTGAACCTGGTAACATCTGTTTGTCAGATTACAGTGGCTTACATACACTCATAGGCCAGATTT
Source organism: Protopterus annectens (assembly GCF_019279795.1). Classification (NCBI taxonomy): domain Eukaryota; kingdom Metazoa; phylum Chordata; order Ceratodontiformes; family Protopteridae; genus Protopterus; species Protopterus annectens. The sequence goes on along the minus strand of NC_056736.1, from coordinate 680,959,449 downwards.
TTCATGCATTTTCATACCAAGTTGGTTGTCAGTGCACCTTATATGGTATGGCAGTGCTCAGTGCACCTTATATGCTATGGCAGTGCTCAGTGCACCTTATATGGTATGGCAGTGCTCAGTGCACCTTATATGGCATGGCAGTGCTCAGTGCACCTTATATGGTATGGCAGTGCTCAGTGTACCTTATATGGTATGGCAGTGTTCAGTGCACCTTATATGGTATGGCAGTGCTGTACACCCTTCAGGGGTGATTTTCCTTACATGACCAATATAAATATGTCTGTGGTGCCCATGACTGCGACTCATCTCTCTGATATCTGTTCAAGTTCAAGCATGTGCACTGAAAGGACATGATGCAAATGTTTCTCAGTTTATTCCTTGCTCATATACATTATCTATTCACAATATAATTATGCTCAGTATTTCATGTCTTCCTCCAGACGTGTTTAATACTGCCATTGCTTCCATCACAATATACGTCTTAATGGCAGAGGAGTGATTCAATAAACATGTCTTATTGTAATGTAATGCATAGAGACCATCAGAATATGTCATTGTTCCTCTGTTACAATACTTTTTATCATGTTGTCACTGTTGAATTGCTGTTCCGTTACTGTCCCCTGTAACTGTATGTGAGCATGCCCAGTATTAGATGTTTGTGAGCTTGCCCAGTATTACTATGTCAGACATGTTTGTGAGCATGCCCAGTATTACTATGTCAGACATGTTTGTGAGCATGCCCAGTATTAGTAGGTCAGACATGTTTGCAAATCAGCAATGACAAAAGTGGGTTCCTGACATGTCCTCTCAGTCTTGACATTGGTCACTTATATATGTACCTTGTTATTACATTACCATGTATCATTTACATAAATATACAATACTTGCCTGTCTATTACATGCTCATAGGTGATGAAACCCTTTCCTGTTGGTGCCACAGTTATTTCTTTGCAAAAGCATGTCCATTTCTGAGTTGCCTGGTATTACAGCTGCAAGGTTCTTGTGTGTACATGATGAAATGGATAATACATTGGTGCTGTCAGCTTTCATGCATTAATTCCCTGTATATACATCCTTATATGTTATGACTGCATTCCATGCATTCATCCCATAGTATATATTCTGTCCTTGCAAACTGTTATCTTAGGTCAACCATTTAGTTATCATGCATATCACATCTACACTCCCGTTTGTTGCAATGCAGATTTATGTCCCTATCCACATCCTTTATCAGCATGTCTGTTATTATTTATGTGCATAACTGCAGCTTGACAGTCAAACTAATTATCATTACATCAATCTTGCAGGTTTTATGTCAAAAATGCTTCTTATACACTTTCTTCACATTTGCCTGTGGGATATGGGTACTCTTTAAACATTTTCCCTCTCCAATAGTCACACATCATTATTACACGTTATTGTGTGCTGATTCTCCCAGTTCACTTCCCCTAGTTCTGTATTGTGTCCCTGTACTGCACGTAATTTATGTCTGGGCTGTAACGCCTGCTCATACCTCAACACTACCTATATGCAATATGTTTTGTTTACATTGTGTGCTGCTACTTGCACGCACCGTTCCATGGCCATGAACACTATTGCTGGTCATGGAATTGTGCTTGCCTCCACTTATGTTCGATACGCAGCATGCATATTCATTTAACGCTACTGCTCATCATGCTAACATGCTTACATTGTGCAACCAATGCCTGATGCCCAGATGATTGTAAATGAATCCTAGGGTATAACTTGTGAAACAGTTTGCACAAGCACAACTGCACAAAAATAAGCCATAACGTACAGCTTATTTTTAATTAGTCCACTTACTAGTGGCAATGTTTTCTGAGAGTTTATAAAGAACTTGTTTAAAATGTAACTCGAACTGGAAATAATATCTCATCTCGGTTCCTTCCAAATACAAACAATTTCATTGACACCTTATACTATTTTTAACTGAATATTGTCCTTCTCTTAAAAAATGTATTAGCAATAAAGTGTTTACATTTCATTATTATAAAGCTGAAATGCAGACAAAGTTGCTGCCTCATGCAAACAAGTGGTTCTCAGATCTGCATAAAACATAATTAATGGCATAAAGTATAATGTATAAAGTTTGCTTATGAGAAAAATACTTGTGCAATAACTGATTGGAAATATAGTTTAGTAGGCCTTGCTCACTCAGTAATTGTTTTAAAAGTAATAACAATGCTATGTAAAAGTTAGTAACTGTGACTGTGTGAAAGCTATAGCAAAAATATTTAAAAGTATTAGTTGGCAACAGTGTATTAAAAAGACTACAACAGATCTCCTATTAGATTGTTCCAGAGAAGCTGTTTCAAAGACCTTTCCAGAACATATTCTTTCAACTTCAAAACAAAACCCAGTAGATAAACCTTTACATGAAGTAAACTCTGCCAAGAGTGGTGAGAAACAGCCTGCATACTCAGTAATTTGCTAATTTTATGTATACATTTGGATCTACTTCAGTAGATCGAAATACCATAACACCGAAAAATAAAAACCTGAGATGAAAAGACTGCAAGTGAACATCAACTTAAGTTAACAATGCAGAAACATTTTAAAAATCAAAACACATAAAGTGCATGTCAGGAAGCACTCAAAGGTTTTGAATGGAGTCCGTGCTGCAGTTAGAAGAACTTCATTTAAACATATCATGTAAGGGAAAACGTTTCCATTTCTAATGTTTGTCAGTGGAGATCTTGCTACAGTGAGAATCTGGAAATTTATCCTCTTTCCCACTATAATGTGATCTCAGAGTTGGTATATATAATTTGCAGGGAGTATGAGGGACGCAGCCCTCCACATGGGGTGGAGAAGGGGAGCTTGCCCCCCTGCAAAAATGTTGGAAAAAGTATGTGTTTAAATGTAGAAGTTGTTTTTCTGATTTAAGCTCAGTCTCCTCATATTTCTGGACATGCACATTAGGTGTTTTGATTTTTAAAAGTTTCAGCATTGTTACCTTTTGTTGATGTTCATTTGCCATCTTTTCTCATCGGGTTTCTAAATTTCATTGTTATAGTATTTTGATCTACTGAAGCAGATCCATACATTTAATACTTAATGTAATTTATAGAGTAAGCAGACTATTGCAAAAACTCATAGCTGTTATATACTGCATCACCTTTTATTAATCTGCAATGAGATGTGCATAGAATTGTTGTTTATACAATGTAAAATTAATATTTTGCACTACTATGCAGTATTACACAATTAAAAAATAACGTTCTGACAGAGTTAAATATTATTATAAACTATTGCATAGTAAGGTTACCAAAACATAAAATGTCTGTACTACTAGTAAATTGTTTCAGAAGCCTAGATAAAGAGTGTATAACAAGTATTTAATGCGCATTTTATAATTGCTAGCCAAACAAGCAATAAACTTAGCAAACTAAAGGGACTCTAACCCCACTGCCTAACAAAATAAGGCAAATCACTATGCATGAGACTAATTTATAACTCTACTACACTAATAAAAACAAGACTCACAGTAAAGCAAAAACCTGTGCAAATGACTGAACTATGAAAAAAAAAAAAAACAAGTTCAGCAACGTACCATGTAAGAAATTAATAAGAACAAAAAGACAACAAAGCTTTTGGGCTCACATGAAACCCTTCCTCAGTGCAAAGTAAAATGTTTTCATTATATCTTCCTTAAATACACATTTTCATACCAGCATAGCCAACAGCATTTTAAAACCAATTAAACAACCTACATAAAATTAATTATATTCCAAGAACTATCACTTTAAACACAACTGTTTACATTTAAGAACTGGTTTAAGGGATACCATTTGATTAATACCAGGAGGGCAATCAGCTTGCAGTTGTAAAATCTACTCATATTCTTTAAGTTCAAGTTTATTATTCAGCTCATCCCCTCTCAGGTTCCTATTAACCATATCTATAACCCTAAAAGTAAAAACATGCATTGAGCCATTCTTATTAACATGTCTAGCTAACGCATTAGTTATGACATTTCTCTTAATTTCTGACCTATGCTCTATTATTCTATCTTTTAAACATTTTACTTATTTGCCCACATAAAAAATTAAAACTTATCCTGCAAGTTGCAAGATATGTAATATTGGTGGAGTTACAGGTCGCAAAATACTTAAATGTATAACAGTAGTAAGTTAAATGCTCAAATGTTCATTGTATATAATCCTATTATAAAACAGACAGCTGTAGTAACTGAAAGAAAATGAGGTAATGTAAAGCACATATGTGAGTTGTTAATAGACTGCCTTTAAAGGGTCTATATTATATTCTCGAAAGCCGACATTGTCGACACAAGAATAGCGAAAGTGCAGAACATCGAATGGATAAATGGAAATCTCCGTAAGGGGAGATTTCCATTTACTTCAATGTAGTGTGGTCTCAGAGTTGGTATGTTTTAGCGGGGGGTGGGGGGTGCAGTGGGGCTTGCCCCCCTACCTACACCCTTTAGATTTATTTATTTATTTATTTTTATGAACATTCAAAAATTTGAATAGTTCGATCAATAAAGGTCGACCTTTAGTGATTTGAACTATTAAACTTTCGATGTTCTAATATAGACCCCCTTTAAATAAGCGCATGAACTTGGGCACGGTAAACGTAACTTCTTAGAAAGTACCTAACATGTCACAGCACACTCCATATTTTAAAAGTTAAGTCCTGAGTTGTAAAACAGGATTCTGCAATTTTGTAATGTGTTTACAACTTAAACTGACATCAGTCATTTATTTTGTTTGTATTGCCTAACTCTACATAAGTCTGTTAAACATACCACTTAGTAAGCTATAAGTATCGACACAACATACATGCATATATGTACTGCACCATTAAGATAAAAAGTATTTGTCCTATTTAAATACAGAATATGTGTTTCAGTCAGTGCCTTCATAAACAGCAGCTTTAGGCTTCTTAACTTCCAGTCAAAGCATATGAAGTCAATCAGCATGTAACTGTGCAGAGAGAGCCAAACTTTTATTACAGTGACTTTCTCTAACATCAAAAATAACGAATAGCACAACCAGGAAAGCAGTCTTGGCATGCACTAAAAAACCCCAGAATACTAATGCTATAAAATGCAGCATTGTTGTGTGCTAAATAAGGACATGACACTTTTGACAATTGTTGCAGTAATGGATAAATAAATAATTATCACGGATCATATTATAGAATGTGGTGGGACCTCACAGAAATAGTAATTAAAAAAAACACTTCCTCTGATCAAGATAGAAAAAGCTTATTAAGATAACACAAAACCATTAGTTCTAGCAAGCAGCTGGTGGCTTCTGGCTGTAATTATATAGTTCAGTCTTACTGACACTCATAGCTCGCAACCTCTTAGAGCAAGAAATCTGGACAAAGACATAAATAACGGGGAGACAAAGGCCAAAAACTATAGACAATTTTTAAATATTGCTCTGACCAACTTTGAAACTTGGTAGAATAACAGGTTTTGCATTAACATGAATTTTCTAATCAGTATGAAGTCTGAAACTCAAATGTCTGTCATTATTTTCTGACTTCAATCCTTAATGATTTGTCAATGATTTGCCAGAAAAACACAGTTTTATGAGAAATAGACCAAAAATAAGAGGCAGAAATGTGGACATTCTGTGAAAATCTGGACAACTGATAGGTATGCTGACACTCAAGCTGTATGGTTCTACATATTTTTATACTTCTTGTGATTTTCTGCCTTTCCTTATTTTCAATATTAGGGAAACTCACTGATATAAAGATTTGCCTATCCCTGTGCAACTATATACCAATTGACTTAATGTGCTTCATTTGGAAGTGAGGAAGCTGCAATTTAGTATTTGAAATCAGGAAAGCTGTTCTGATAATTCACTGTTACTCTCATAGTTTGCATTACTTCTTCTTACTGTTGCCCTGAATATTATTTCTCCATTTTCTGTTCTGCAATAATTAATAATGACATCTGCCTTTACATCTTATAATGTTCTGTGAGTTTCTTTCTTTCCTTGGGGTTTGATAACCTACCAAATGATAGACTGTTGTGTTAAACAGCAATGCAGAGCGTGGTGTGTTTGTATTCACTATTAAATATTACTTTCAGTAAAAGAATAATTGCCAATATAAACATAAATATGGTGAAACAGAAAGAGTACATGTAAAAAATGAAAAAGGACTCTGATATATTTTACATTCTAGATGTTTAGTTCCTTAAATACAATACATTTGTAATAAGGCCATTAATAAAAATGCATTTTTTATGTATCCCTGCCCAAAAGTAGTTGGGGCCAGCATTATAACAATGTAGTTTTGTATATCGCATGGCTAAAAGCTAATATTAAAATTGCATATGTCTGTATTTATGTTTGTATCACATGACAGTCAATGTTTTCCTGTTAAGATGGTGTTGTGTGTTATTTTTTTTATAACTATTTGTTATTAAACTGTGACACTGTCTGGTATTATGTACCTCATGTTTCAAAAATGCTTGCATATCAGGATAAATATTTTTAATTAAACATAAAGTAACATATAAAACCCTTCACAGTAAACTGTTTTAATTTAAAAATGTGACTATTTTGACTTATACATCAAATGTGAAAAGAAAAACAGAGTGTTACTGGTTCTCACTAAAATGTTAGCTAAAATTACATATATGAGTATTTCTTAAATCTATGGTAAAAGGGAGGTACGTTATAAAGAGAATAAAGGAGAAGTTACTATCAAGCACTGATATTCTCTAAAGTAAAATTTTCTTACTGCTATTGTATAAAACATGTTGTCTTCCCATGCATATTAATCAGATTATGCAGTATGTTCTAAAATGAAATACTTAGAAAAAAATAAATAAATACTTTGAGAACAGAGCATTGAATCATAGGTAGGTTTCCATTTTCTGGTTGAGAGTTAATCTATGCAAAATGTGTTATTATAAATATTAATGTTTTCTGAGTTTACAAGTGTGCTTTGTTAGTAAAGTTGCAGATTTCATAAAAAAATGAAAAAACTCAGCCTACTAAGCAAACAGTAGTATGGGCAAATAAATAAAAAGATTCATGCACACTATTCAAATCAGTGCTAAAACTCTAAATTAACAACATATCTGTGAATTAGTCCCATGACATTATTAATGTCACACCCACCAAAGTCATAATTAAATGTCTCCTAAGAACACCATAAGACAATCAGCAGCTTCAGACAAATTTAAGACACTTTATATTTCTGTGACATTGCCGGAAAAAAAAAAGTGTAATCTAGCATTAAAGGTTCTTACTTTGTACTAGTGAGTGGCCCTTTGCGTCTGAGGAAATGCAGACAGTTCCAGATTTAACCTGCTTTGACCTGCTCAGGAGTAGAGAGATCAGCATCCATGAGGGGGAAAAAAAAGACTCCTGGATTTTTTTTCCAGCATGGGAAATTCCTTTCAGCATTTTTTTTTCTTGAGACATTCATCAATCCTGCAGCTCTGAGGGAGTGGGAGCAGTTTATCTGCCTGAGGGGTTTTCCCCTCAGCTATAGTGTTCCTGTTGCTTGAGAGGTTCTGTCAGTCTGTTGGCCTTCATTTCTTGAGAGTCCAAAAGACTGGTTGTAACAAGTGATCACTGTACTGTTTGCTGTAAGATCTTGCATGTGTTTAAGGTGCTCATTTCATGGAACAAAGCAGCAGATTGTGGCAGTGACTGTTCTACTTCTTGTTGCATCATCCTGCATAATGCTCCATTTAAATCTATGTGGCTTAATCAGCAAAAATATTAATAAACAAAGTCAGTGTTTATACATACAAAGTCATTACAGCCTGCATTTGCTAATTGTCCTAGTGTGAAAAAAGGGCTGATAAACTCTGTATAACACCTCTTATGACCTTATTAAATGTAAAACAAAACAATTGTGAATGTTATTCAAATAATCCAGTTTACAGCAACTACAATGAGCTTAATTCCAGAATCCCTAAGTCCCTCTTGTCAGTAACATTTCATTATTTGCACAAAAAGGTGCTGCTGTATCATTGCATATCCATATACCCTTTCAGATAAACTGGCAAATAATCTGCACATCATAATGAGTAAACCAGCAACCATCAAGACACAAATTTAACAAATTCTTCACCTGCAAATGTGTGTTTTTCCTGTGTCTGTATTCCCAGGAGGTCATAACCTGATTTGCGCTGAGTTTTACTTGTTGCTAGCCTGCTTGCTTTCTATGTGCTGTCAAACATAACATCAGTCTTCCAGTCCAGCACATTTCAATATCAAGTATGAGAAAAACGTTTCTGAACTCAGACTGATAAAAACACTCCTTATATAGCTCTATATTTCAAAAAATTAAAGCACCCTAACAGCTGAGACTGTTTTTAAACAGACAGCCCACCTGTACATGCAAAACTGGTGTGGTCTCGATACTTGCTTCAAATGTAATAATTATGTTAAACTGTGCTGCAAAATCAAGAGCCTTAATGTATTCCATTATGTTGTATCAGTTCTGCTGTATTGCAATATGTCCATCATACAATAATGTTCAATTTATTATTTAAACAACTGACTTCAATTAGAGTAAAAAAAAGACATAAATGGAGGAATATTTTTAGTGGACATGTGTTTTCAAACCCCATCATTATTTAAAAAATAATTTTATAATATATTTGAGTTCAGATTTGCACTTCCTGTGGTACATGATAAATTGGTGTAGCTAGGTTATCAGAGATTGTATTTTGTGTTCACTATTGCTTGTTTTATAATGTCAGACTCAATTCTTTATAACAACTGTACTCACTGTGTGTGTGTGTGTGTGTGTGTGTGTGTGTGTGTGTGTGTGTGTGTGTGTGTGTGTGTGTGCCAGTTTCAGATAATAAAAAGGCCAGGAGGCCTTTATTTATAACATTACAAGTTCCAAGACCAAGAGTATTATATCAAGAACATCTGATGCAAAATAAATAACATTTTGTTTATTTCTTAGAAATAATGATGCATATCCAATTAAAATTGTGATATTTTTGTAACAATCAAAATATCTTAAAATAACATAAGTCCAGTCTGCTACAACTGGCCATAAAAAGATCAAAGACTGAAATTGCAAACAGTTTCAAAATGACAGTTCTGAAATGATGCTTCCCTATATGCAAATAGGAAAATAGAAGTTGTTGTTGGTCACCTGCTTTTCTTATAATGCGGAGTGTTGTTTCTTAATATTATAATTTCCACGACAACACCTAGGTACCCACTATGGCAATGAGCTCACTTTTGCCTGCCATGTCTGCTCTGTGGTCAGAAAGTCCTTCTGTCCTGCAAAACTTCTCTGTCAAAGCATCCTTGGTAGGTCCAACGTTGTTAGCATCCCCTTTTACTCCAATGTCATTTGACCTATTATCAAATGCAAACTTGCCCTTTGTAATGTATCTCCCTAAGTATGTTGTAAGACAAGAAAAAGCTCTGGTTTAATTTACTTTCTCTACCCCTAACTGACTAAAATCTCTGTCTCCGTACTTCTCTTACCGGCACCTGAGAGGTGATCTTTTCTTTCTGTTTCATGATAAAAAAGAAACCCTTACTTCTCATCACACTTCGTCTTTATAGATAAAACATCTCAGTTAACAGCTGCTCCAGGGAAATAAGCTTACATTGTAAAAACAGCAGCACCTGTTGGCATGATAAATTTCTTGTCCCATGCATCCCCAGGCTTTGGTGCAGACAGCCTCTGCACATCAAGCAAAATACATCCCTGAAAACCATAAATTCATGGCTAGCATTAATGTTAATGGTCCACAGGACACTAATCAATCTTTATCATTACAAGGGAGAATGGGGCTGATCCTCATGAAGGTCCTGCTGCCATATGCTGACAATAAGCCTATGAACATATAAAAAAATTATATTTATTAAAAAATATATGTTGAACTACTTAAAGAAAATGTTTTGGTAAGTCTGAAACAGATGAGGAAGGAATTCAAAGTAAGTAAGAACAGCAAAATTCACACAAAAAGAAAAAAAAAAGATGAGTGAACAAGCAGGCTTGACATATTATTATTTCAAATATTACCAGTATAAAGCAAGTATGAGTGACATTTCAGAACAGAAGAGCAAAGGATGTGGTGTATAGCGCCCTACCTGTCTTACTGACTCTGTGTCCATCTATACTTCTTTCCATCAACAATATAGCTACTCATACACACACATACACACACACACACACACACACACACACACACACACACACACACACACACACACACACACACACACACGCACACACACACACACATTTACAAACATACACATACACACACACGTGCACACACACCCTATAGGAAAACTAGGTAGATAGAGACAATAATATATATAGAGATATAGACAGAGATATGTACATATTCAATTACACACATACAAACCAAGATACCTTATTTGAATTTTAGAAATTTAGATCTAAAAATCGTTTGTTATGATTATAAAAAAAATGGGCATATATGCATGTCGTAGTAGCGCACAATCTGTCTGTCAGCTTTACAAAGTAAAGACTTTCAGTACAAAAATACATTGAAAGAGCCTGAATGAGTTGTGCTTTATATTAAGTATATAATCAGAGAGTTAGGTATTAATATTTCAGAATTATCACTTGCTCTTTTCATTAAACGTGACTGACATGTGTAACCATCTCAGTATATTATCCATTTTAAAGTGCAGGAAAATAATCTGTGCCCTCTGCATCCAGCACAGGTGACCTGACATAACTCCGGACTTCCTGTTTAAGAGAAGTAGACCAGCTGTGACCATATGTGAAAGTAACCTATAGGACTCAAATTCCCTAGTGACCTACATGCTGTAAGCTTATAAAGAGCTCAGTGTAATAATACTGCACTCCTTGTGTTCTGTCTCTTGAATAAGAAATCAGAATCCCAGAAGCATCAGCTCTGGGGCCAAGAATAATGGTATCACAAAAGGCAAGGCACTCAGAGTCTTGCAAACAAAATGCAAGGCACTCAGTCTCGCAGACAAAATGCAAGGCACTCAGAGTCTCGCACACAAAATGCAAGGCACTCAGAGACTCACAGACAAAATGCAAGGTACTCAGAATCTCACAGACAAAATGCAAGGCACTCACGGCTTTCACTCTGTGGGTTTAAAATATATCCTCTGGTCATCCAAAAGGACCTGGTACCCCTGCCCCCTAAACATTACAATTAGAACATCAAAATGCTCAAACTATCATAAGCTAAGAAACTTAAAGTAAATAATGCAAAATATTAAAAACACATTTCTCCTCAGTTTTCTTACACCCCCAACCATCTCTATACAAAGTACCACCAATGTCACACAAACCAAGAGAAAAAAAGAGAAATTAATAAAAAACAAATATTTCCTGTTTTCTCATAGTACCCCGATCTTAGATACAGTATTCAGATCAATGCATGACCACTATCTAACTGATATAACACAACATCAACATTTACAAGACTTTGCTTAAGGATTCATAAGACTTTAAGCATGAAAAAATAGGACTTGATAATGTACAGTGGTCCCATCCTACATCCTTTCTGTATTATCTGGCAAGTTGATATTTATGTTTTAGCAATATGTTGGACTGGTTACAACAGTCCATTTTAATAAATATCAAAGTATTAGAATACATTAACAGAAGCAGTGTTATAAAACTGTATGCTGTAAGACTGTGTGTTAACAATTCCTGATGCCTGTTTAAAGAGCTGGCCATTTTAGAGATTTAATTCTTGGAGAACTGTAGTCTATACTGATGTTGGTAACTGTTGTAAATTATAATGAGCACTTAGCTGGGGGAATTTAAGGGTCTTTGGCAGACATAGGTACTTCAGTACTGTATATTTCTTGATAAAAATCAACAAGGTGGGTTTCTGTACATGACAGTCTCACAGTTTGAGGAGATAATATGAGTGCCATACAGAACTATAGAAGTCTAATGTAAGTGTGCATGTTGTAAATGTACTGTAGTAACAGAGGTCTAGTATTAATTAAATTATAATTCTTTCTTGTTAAAAGCAGATTTTAGGGGACTGATTTGTGAATTATAGTTGTACCAGATAACAGTTATTTACTTACAAGGGCTACTCCTATCCATCTACCCATATACAATGATTTTTTTTTATTTTTGGGGATAAAGTAATAGCTGTCAGAACTTGGGAAAGGGAAACAATTTTTTTTTAACCAGGGTTATTTCTTGCATACTGGAAACATTCAGGCTCTGGTGGTGGGTGTGGAATTATTATTATTATTTTATTGTTTGTTTTAGCACAGGTGTGGGTGACTGAATCTTGAGACCTTACCTTTTCAGAACACATTTAACCAATGGGACTGAAGCACAGAAATGATGAAAAATAATGAAACCAGTCTTGGACATTCTGACAAATGGTCAGAAACATGGATGACTAAAGGAAGTAAGAAAGCACAAGACTGTGGCAGAAAAAAAAACTGCTAGAAAGGTTTATGGTAAACTGGCACTCATAGCCGGCCTTAGGCATAGGTCAACTAGGTGGCCACCTAGGATGCCGCTGTAGTAGGGACGCTTTTCCAGTATTTATTTGGTATAGGTAGACCAGGATGGGGCACTAAGTGGTGTGGTGGTGGCGCCGTAAAGTCCTTTTGCCTAGGGCAACAGTTGACCTAAGGCCGCTCCTGCTGGCACTCATACGAAAATGTTGGACTACTATAAAATGAGAAGTGATTCCTTCAGAAAGACAGCAGTTAAAACCCTCCTAGGGCTATTATATGCATTCAGAAGACCATTTATTTCAAGAACATGAATAATTTAGAATGTGTTGCAAAGAAAAAAAAAAGAACCAACAATATTTTTTTATTTAGAAATGTGTTCAGTGACTGGAGACAAATGATCGGTCTCCACACTGCAAGTTAAACATTGTCTCAAAACTACATTGATAACTGCACTAAAACACAAATCACTGTGTCTACTCTACCCACTACTGAGATGCAAACTGAAAGAAACCCATCTAGTAACAAGACACAGCTCTACGCAGTTATTTATTTACTTATGTATTTATGTAAGCATGTATGCATGCATTTATTTATGTTTTTAAATAGATAGGTGGGTTGGACTGATGATTCTTTTCAACAATGACTGTCAACAATAAAGCTCAAGTTACATAAAAAAGTTACATATTTAAATAAAGGTAACATTAATAAGAAAAGCATCCTCAAAAATCATAACATAAAATAATGGAATTTAGCAATCTTTGAACTGTGAACCAAAACAGCTACTCTCTTCATGAAAGCTGATAAACTTCTTAGCCTTCCCTTAGAGATACTCAGTGTTTCCTTCTAAGGTTCACAGGGCTGTGGTTCTTGTGATCTGGCAGTGTGGTGTCCATGATCAGTTTTCATCCTGGCGTTGCCTACGGCCGTGTACCGATTCTGTCGATATTGGCCTCTTCCTTTCTTCAGTTACTCCGGTGGTCTTCCGCTTGATGCGTAATCTCTGCACCCCCACATGGCAAGTCTTCAACACTAAAACATTTTCAGGGCCCACTGCTTTCTGCACACATTCGGGGATCTCATGTGAACAATTAATGCTAGCATTGACTGCCTGGTGGGCACAGAGACCTACATACACTTTTAATAGTTATGGGCTGAGCAGTCTGAAAATGTAGAGCTCTTAATAGTTGTTCGTATAATAATGTGGCAAAGTTACTGCCTTCAGTTTCTACAGGAACTCCCTAACAGACAGAACTTGAAGTATCATTGCCTGTTGCTTAGGTTATTGATGTTTTTTTCTCACAGCCTCAAGATCTCATTACTTAACCTGGATGCCATTGACTCTTGCTGCCTGGTACGTTCAACATGGGAACTCAATTTCGACTTTATCATGATATCCCTCTGTACTGTCTTGGAACACTTGCTTTTGATGCTTCTGCTTGGAATTCAGATTACCAATGTAATCTAAAACTTTTGTTATGATCCCTGCCAACTAGTCTATCTTCTTTGATAAGCCCATCATGGCCTGCTGTGGAATTTACAGTCCATCATCTTCTATAATTCCTGCAAAACTGAGCATTAGTGCTTGCTCTTTTGAGGTACAGTATTCTGACAATATGACCAAAGGTCATATAAGCATAACTATCTATCTCTTATCCCTATATGTATACCTATAGGTATAGACATAGATAGATATGAATGTAATATAGCTATAGATATAGATATAGATATAGATATACATACAGCTACAGATATGTATATAGATAAAGGTATAGATACAGATACAGATACACATATAGATATAGCTACATATACAGATCTAGATATAGATATAGATATAGATATGGATATGGCTATAGATATAGATAAAGATATATATATATATATATATATATATATATATATATATTATATATATAGACATAGATATAGATAGACATAGATATAGATATAGATACAGATACAGATATAGATATAGATATACATACAGATATAGATACAGATATCGATATAGATACAGATACAGATATAGATAAAGATATAGACATAGATACAGAAACAGATACAGATACAGATATAGATATTGATACACATATAGATATAGATATAGATATAGATACAGATATAGATATGGATATGGATATGGATATATATATAGATATATATATATATATATATAGATATATAAAGATGTAGATGTAGATATAGATATAGATATAGATATAGATATAGATATAGATATTGACACAGTATAGATATCAATATAGATACATTACGCAGAGCTCCTCGCTAATACTCTTCAAGAGAAACCTTGATGAGTGGATAGGAAACAGAAAGTTTACCCCGGGGATCACTTCAGTGGCTCTGCTGGACAGAGGAACAGGGAACGAATCTAAGGGAGCAGCGAAAGCCAACACATTCTGGCTACACTTATAAATGCCTTCGGGCAGATAGCCTAGTACCCACTTATGAACCTATGAACCTACATTATAGATATAGATATAGATATATATATAGATATAGTTATAGCTATAGATACAGATACAGATATCGACAAAGTATAGATATAGATGTAGTATAGCTATAGATATAGATATAGATACAGTATAGATATAGATATAGATATATAGATATAGATATAGATATAAATATATATATATATATATATATATATATATATATATATATATATATATATATATATATATATATACAGTATAGATATAGATACAGATATAGATACAGTATAGATACAGATATAGATACAGTATAGATATAGATACGGTATAGATATAGATATAGATACAGACATAGACATAGATATAGATATAGATATAAATATTGATATAGATATAATATAGATTATATACAGATACAGATACAGATATAGATATAGATACAGACACACAGACACAGTATAGATATAGACATAGTATATATATATATATATATATATATATATATATATATATATATATATATATATAGATAGATAGATATAGATATAGATATAGAGACAAATATAGATATAGATATAGTTATAGATACAGTATAGATATAGATACAGATATAGACACAGTATTGATATAGATATATATATAGATATCGATACAGTATAAATATAGATAGTGATATAGATATAGATACAGATACAGATGCAGATACAGATATAGATATAGATATAGATAAGGATATGGCTAGAGATATAGATACAGATGCAGATATAGATATAGATATAGATATAGATATCGATACAGATATAGATATAGATATAGTATAGATATAGATATAGATATGGATATAGATACAGATACAGATACAGATATAGATATAGATACAGATATAGATTAGATATAGATATAGATATAGATACAGTATTGATATAGCTATATATATAGATGTAGATATAGATATAGATATATATATATATATATATAGATACAGTATAGACTAGATATAGATACCTTATAGATATAGATATAGATATAGATACAGTATAGATATCGATATAGATATAGATACAGATATAGATACAGATATAGATATAGATATATATATAGATATAGCTACAGATACATATACTGATATAGATATAGATATAGCTACAGTGTGTATATATATATATATATATACATATATATATATATATATATATACATATATATATAGATACATATAGATATAGATATACATATAGATATAGATATAGATACAGATACAGTATAGATATAGATATAGATATAGCTACTGATACATATACCGATATAGATATAGATATAGTTACAGATATAGATATAGATACAGATACAGTATATATATAGATATAGATATAACTACAGTATATATATATATATATAGAGAGAGAGAGAGAGAGAGAGAGAGACACATATAGATATAGATATCATTATAGATACAGTATAGATATAGATACAGATATAGATACAGTATTGATATAGATATAGATATCAATACATATATAGATATAGACATAGATACAGTATAGATATAGATAGTGATATAGATATAGATGCAGAAACAGATGCAGATACAGATACAGATATAGATATATATATAGATATAGATAAGGATATGGCTATAGATATAGATACAGATGCAGATATATATATATATATATATATATATATATATATATATATATATATATATAGTATAGATATAGATATAGATACAGATATAGATATATATATATATATATATATATATATATATATATATATATATAGATATAGATATAGATACAGATATAGATATAGATACAGTATAGATACAGATACATATACCGATATAGATTTAGATATAGATATAGATAAAGATATACATATAGATGTAGCTACAGATACAGATGCAGATACAGATACAGATATAGATATAGATATAGATATAGATAAGGATATGGCTATAGATAAACATACAGATGCATATATATAGATATAGATATAGATATAGATACTGTATAGATATAGATAGTGATATAGATATAGATACAGTATAGATATAGATATAGATACAGATATAAATATAAATATAGATTGTATATATACAGTGTAGATATAGATACAGATCTAGATATATATATATATATAGATACAGTATAGATACAGATATATAGTATAGATATAGATATAGATACAGATATAGATACAGTATAGATTAGATATAGATATAGACACAGTATAGATATATAGATATAGATACAGATATAGATATAGATATAGATATATATATATAGATATAGATATAGCTACAGATATAGATATAGATACAGCTACAGTATAGATATAGATATAGCTACAGTATATATATATATATATAGACATAGATATAGATATAGTATATATATATATATATATATATATATATATAAAATATATATATATATATATATATATATATATATATATATATATAAAATATATATATATATATATATATATATATACAAATATAGATATAGATATAGTTATAGATACAGTATAGATATAGCTACAGATATAGATACAGTATTGATATATATATATATATATATATATATATATATATATATATATATATATATTTATATACAGTATAGATATAGATATAGCTATAGATACAGTATAGATATAGATAGTTATATAGATATAGCTACAGTATATATATATATATATATATATATATATATATATATATATATATATATAGATATAGATATAGATACAGTATAGATATAGATATAGATACAGTATAGATATAGATACAGATACAGATATAGATATAGCTATAGATACAGTATAGATATAGATATAGATATAGATATAGATATAGATACAGATATAGATATAGATATAGATACAGATATATATATAGATACAGATACAGTATGGATATAGATATAGATATAGATATAGATATAGATATAGATATAAATATAGATATAGATATAGCTACAGTATAGCTATAGATATAGATATAGATATAGATATATAGATATAGATATAGATACAGTATAGATATAGATATAGATACAGATACAGATATAGATTAGATACATATAGATATAGATATAGATATAGATTAGATACAGATACAGATACAGATATAGATATAGATATAGATATATAGATATAGATATAGATACAGTATAGATATAGATATAGATACAGATACAGATATAGATACAGATACAGATATTGATATTGATATAGATATAGATACAGCTATAGATTAGATATAGATATAGCTATAGATACAGTATTGCTATAGATATAGATATAAATATAGATATAGATACAGATACAGATTATATATATGTATATATATATATATATATATATATATATATATATATATATAGAGAGAGAGAGAGAGAGATACAGATACAGATATAGATATCGATATAGGGGGTCTATATTATAAAGTCGACTGCTTATTTCATCGAATACCTAAACGTCGACAAGTCATCATCGAACCACAAAAACACTGAATGCTCTAAACCACGAAATTTAAAAAGTTGAACTCTCATACTTGTCCCACCCCATCGCCCGCTACATACTACCTACACAAATAAACTAAACAAACCACATACATACACTAACCAAACCCCTACTTCTAACCCTAAACTAAACCCTACTTCTAACCCTACACTAAATCTTACATATACCACCATGTATGCACTTATAGATATAGAAGCAGTTTAGATATAGATATAAATAGTGATACAGATACAGATATAGATATAGATATAGATACAGATACAGATACAGACACAGATACACATATAGATATAGATATAGATATAGCTATAGATACAGATATAGATATAGATATAGTATATAGATATAGTATAGATATAGATATAGATACAGATACAGATACAGATACAGATATAGATATAGATATAGCTATAGATACAGATATAGATATAGATATAGTATAGATATAGATATAGTATAGATATAGATATAGATACAGATACAGATACAGATATAGATATAGATATAGATATAGATATATATATATATAGATATAGATATAGATACAGTATTTATATAGATGTAGATATAGATATAAATATAGATATAGATACAGATACTGATATATATATATATATATATATATATATATATATATATATATATAGAGAGAGAGAGAGAGAGATACAGATATAGATATATGTATAGATATAGGTATAGATATAGATATAGATATAGATATAGATATAGATATAGATATAGATATAGATATAGATATAGAGGGTCTATATTATAAAGTTGACCGCCTACATCACCGAATACCTAAACATCGACACATCATCATCGAACCACATAAACACCGAATGGTCTAAACCACGAAATTTAAAAAGTCGAACTCTCATACTTGTCCCACCCCACCGCCCGCTACATACTACCTACACAAACAAACTAAATAAACCACATACATACACTAACCAAAACCCTACTTCTAACCCTAAATTAATCCTACTTCTAACCCTACACTAAATCTTACATATACCACCATGTATGCACTTAACTTAACCCGCACCCTAACCCTAAGGTCCATAACTATTGCACACTTATCTTAAAAAGCTAAACCCAAACAGACTAAATAATCCACACACATACACTTAACAAAACCCTACACTAAATCTAACATACATTACCATCTATGCACTTACCTTAACCCACACCCTAATCCTAAGATCCATAACTATAGCACACTTACCTTATGGAGCTATACCGCAGAAGGCCAACCATGACGATTCAACGTTTCCGCTTTCGCTCTTCTGGACGATCAATGTTTTTGCGGTTTGATGAAGACAAGTCGATGTTTAGGTGTTTGGGTAAGTAAGCGGTCGACTTTCTAATATAGACCTGATGTAGATATAGATACAGTATAGCTATATATATAGATATAGATACAGTTTAGATATAGATATAGATAGTGATACAGATACAGATATAGATATAGATATAGATATAGATATAGATATAGATATAGATATAGATATAGATATAGATACAGATATAGATTAGATACAGATATAGATAAAGATACATATATATATATATATATATATATATATATATATATATATATATATATAGATGCAGATATAGAGTATATATAGATATAGATGCAGTATAGATATTGATATAGATACAGATACAGATATAAATATAGATATAGATATAGATACAGATACAGATATAGATATAGATATAGATTAGATATAGATATAGATTAGATATAGATATAGATGCAGTATAGATATTGATATAGATATAGATACAGATACAGATATAGATATATCCTCGGATTCAATAATGGTACACTAAGTGTACACCCTTCTGAGTGAACAGACAACACAAACATAATACACACCTTCTTTCTCCTAATTTCAGTTTTCCTACTGATATTCTTGCCACTGTAAACATTGATAGGGATTCATAAACGTTGCCACAAAGTGTAGACTACATGTATACTTAGTGTAATCTTTCTGACTGATTAGAAAAAATATGATAAGAATTTTAGTGATTACATATCATGTACACTTAGGGTGGGCTTTATTGAATCTGGCTCATATATATATAGACATAGATTATAAATATAGATATATGTTAAGAAAGACATTCCTTATAATCTGCTTCTGTTCCCTACTTACCAGTAAATTCTGGGAATGCCATTATCTCTTCATTGGTACAGGAGTCAGATGCAAGTAAACATAACTGCATTTTTATGTCTTCAAATATATATATATATATATATATATATATATATATATATATATATACACACACATATACACACACACACACACACACACACACACACACACACACACACACACACACACACACACACACACACACACATATTTAGACAGAGAGAGAGAGACACACAGAGAAAGAGATATCTGTATGGATATACTTCACATGACTGAAAACTCAAAATGCTGAATTTCATTTCATTGAGACCACAATACCTAATTTTCAAAATACTGAAAACTCATTTGACTGAGTCTCATTATAATGAAAGCTTACAATGCCGAATTTCAAAATCCCGAATTTTAAGCCATAGACATGCAAACTTACAATACCAATGACTAACTCTTTCCAAAACTTAAAAACTTCTTACCCTCTTAACAGAAACCAGACAATATAAAACCAAACTAGGTGGGGGGCTATGCCCCCACATCACCAAATGTGGGTGGCTGTGCCCCCACCCTCCAACTTTATATACTAATTCCAGGATCACACTACAGCTAGGAAAAGGGGATATACCTTTTATTTACCTTACAGTACTGTACACACTGGCACTACTGCTGGGAACACACTAAACTTCCCCCAGATTACTTTAGATATGCCCCATAAAATGCAAAGACACATACTTACATTTAGAAACACTACAACACTACTTTCTATGCTACTATCGGTATGCTGACAGTTGGCACATTAAGTTACAATAATGTTTTTTTATCACAAGCAAGTCACAAGTGAAGGGAAACACACATCATGCCTATGACTTAAAATTCCATATTTTGAAGTTCAGCATTGTAAGCTTTCAGTATAATGAGACTCAGTCAAATGAGTTTTCAGTATTTTGAAAATTAGGTAATGTGGTCTCAATCAAATGAAATTCAACATTTTGAGTTTTCAGTCCCAAAAAAATATATATATATATCTCTCTATATATATATATATATATATATATATATATACATAACACACACAGATAGATTTATTTTATTTTTTTATTTAACATTTGTATTACCAGGATAGTCCGACTGGACAGCTGGTGTCCATTTTCAACGGAGTCCTGGGGAGAAAAGCTACAAGAAGTTACAGTGTGAATATATGGTTATTAAAGAATAACAGTTAGTAGGCTGTGGTAATTAAAGAATAACAATTAGTAGGATGTGGTTATTAAGGAATAACAATTAGTAGGATGTGGTAGATAAAGAACAACAACTAGTAGGATGTGGTAATTAAAGAATAGCAATAAGTAGGATGTGGTTATTAAGGAATAACAACTAGTAGGATGTAGTAGTTAAAGAATAACAATTAGCAGGATGTGGTTATTAAAGAATAACAGTTAGGATGTGGTAATTAAAGAATAACAATTAGTAGGATGTGGTTATTAAGGAATAACAATTAGTAGGATGTGGTATTTAAAGAATAACAGTAGTAGGATGTGGTTTTTAAAGAATAACAGTTAGGATGTGGTAATTAAAAAATAACAATTAGTAGGATGTGGTTATTAAAGAATAACAGTTAGTAGGATGTGGTAATTAAAGAATAACAATTAATAGGATGTGGTAATTAAAGAATAACAATTAGTAGGATGTGGTTATTAAGGAATAACAATTAGCAGGATGTGGTAGTTAAAGAATAACAATCAGTAGGATGTGGTTATGAAAGAATAGCAGTTAGTAGGATGTGGTAATTAAAGAATAACAATTAGTAGGATGTGGTAATTAAAGAATAACAATTAGTACGATGTGGTTATTAAGGAATAACAATTAGTAGGATGTGGTAGTTAAAGAATAACAATTAGTAGGATGTGGTTATTAAAGAATAACAGTTAGGATGTGGTAATTAAAGAATAACAATCAGTAAGATGTGGTTATTAAAGAATAACAGTTAGTAGGATGTGGTAATTAAAGAATAACAAATAATAGGATGTGGTAATTAAGGAATAACAGTTAGTAGGATGTGGTAATTAAAGAATAACATTTAGTAGGATGTGGTTATTAAAGAATAACAGTTAGGATGTGGTAATTAAAGAATAACAATTAGTAGGATGTGGATATTAAAGAATAATAGTTAGTATGATGTGGTAATTAAAGAATAACAATTAGTAGGATGTGGTAATTAAAGAATAACAATTAGTGTGATGTGATTAGTAAGGAATAACAATTAGTAAGATGTGGTAATTAAAGAATAACAATTAGTGTGATGTGGTTATTAAGGAATAACAATTAGTAGGATGTGGTAGTTAAACAATAACAATTAGTAGGATGTGGTAATTAAAGAATAACAATTAGTATGATGTGGTTATTAAAGAATAACAGTTAAGCTGCGGTAATTAAAGAAAAACAATTAGTAGGATGTGGTAATTAAAGAATAACAATCAGTGTGATGTGGTTATTAAGGAATAACAATTAGTAGGATGTGGTAGTTAAAGAATAACAATTAGGATGTGGTAATTAAAGAATAAAAATTTGTATGATGTGGTCATTAAAGAATAACAGTTAGGATGTGGTAATTAAAGAAAAGCAATAAGTAGGATGTGGTTATTAAAGAATAACAGTTAGTAGGATGTGGTTATTAAAGAATAACAGTTAGGATGTGGTAATTAAAGAATAACAATTAGTAGGATGTGGTAGTTAAAGAATAACAATTAGTAGGATGTGGTTATTAAGGAATAACAATTAGTAGGATGTGGTAGTTAAAGAATAACAATTAGTAGGATGTGGTAATTAAAGAATAACAATTAGTATGATGTGGTTATTAAAGAATAACAGTTAGGATGTGGTAATTAAAGAATAACAATCAGTAGGATGTGGTTATTAAAGAATAAGAGTTAGTAGGATGTGGTAATTAAAGAATAACAATTAGTATGATGTGGTTATTAAAGAATAACAGTTAGGATGTGGTAATTAAAGAATAACAATTAGTAGGATGTGGTTATTAAAGAATAACAGTTAGTAGGATGTGATAATTACAGAATAACAATTAGTAGGATGTGATAATTAAACAATAACAATTAGTATGATGTGGTTATTAAGGAATAACAATTAGTAGGATGTGGTAGTTAAAGATTAACAATTAGTAGGATGTGGTAATTAAAAAATAACAATTAGTATGATGTGGTTATTAAAGAATAACAGTTAGGATGTGGTAATTAAAGAATAACAATTAGTAGGATGTGGTTATTAAAGAATAACATTTAGTAGGATGTGGTAATTAAAGAATAACAATTAATAGGATGTGGTTATTAAAGAATAACATTTAGAAGAATTTGGTTATTAAGGAATAACAGTTAGTAGGATGTGGTAGTTAAAGAATAACAATTAGTAGGATGTGGTTATTAAAGAATAACAGTTAGTAGGATGTGGTAATTAAAGGATAACAATTAGTAAGATGTGGTAATTAAAGAATAAAAATTAGTAGGCTGTGGTTATTAAAGAATAACAGTAGGATGTGGTAATTAAAGAATAACAATTAGTAGGATGTGGTTATTAAAGAATAACAGTTAGTATGATGTGGTAATTAAAGAATAACAATTAGTAGGATGTGCTCATTAAAGAATAACAATTAGTAGGATGTGGTAATTAAAGAATAACAATTAGTAGGATGTGGTAGTTAAAGAATAACAATTACTAAGATGTGGTTATTAAAGAATAACAGTTAGGATGTGGTAATTAAAGAATAACAATTAGTAGGATGTGGTTATTAAGGAATAACAGTTAGGATGTGGTAATTAAAGAATAACATTTAGTAGGATGTGGTAATTAAAAAAAACAATTAGTAGGATGTGGTTATTAAAGAATAACAGTTAGGATGTGGTAATTAAAGAATAACAATTAGTAGGATATGGATATTAAAGAATAATAGCTAGTAGGATGTGGTAATTAAAGAATAACAATTAGTAGGATGTGGTAATTAAAGAATAACAATTAGTATGATGTGGTTATTAAAGAATAACAGTTAAGATGCGGTAATTAAAGAAAAACAATTAGTAGGATGTGGTAATTAAAGAATAACAATTAGTGTGATGTGGTTATTAAGGAATAACAATTAGTAGGATGTGGTAGTTAAAGAATAACAATTAGGATGTGGTAATTAAAGAATAACAATTAGTATGATGTGGTTATTAAAGAATAACAGTTAGGATGTGGTAATTAAAGAAAAGCAATTAGTAGGATGTGGTTATTAAAGAATAACAGTTAGTAGGATGTGGTTATTAAAGAATAACAGTTAGGATGTGGTAATTAAAGAATAACAATTAGTAGGATGTGGTAGTTAAAGAATAACAATTAGTAGGATGTGGTTATTAAGGAATACCAATTAGTAGGATGTGGTAGTTAAAGAATAACAATTAGTAGGATGTGGTAATTAAAGAATAACAATTAGTATGATGTGGTTATTAAAGAATAACAGTTAGGATGTGGTAATTAAAGAATAACAATCAGTAGGATGTGGTTATTAAAGAATAAGAGTTAGTAGGATGTGGTAATTAAAGAATAACAATTAGTATGATGTGGTTATTAAAGAATAACAGTTAGGATGTGGTAACTAAAGAATAACAATTAGTAGGATGTGGTTATTAAAGAATAACAGTTAGTAGGATGTGGTAATTAAAGAATAACAATTAATAGGATGTGGTTATTAAAGAATAACAGTTAGTAGAATTTGGTTATTAAGGAATAACAGTTAGTAGGATGTGGTAGTTAAAGAATAACAATTAGTAGAATGTGGTTATTAAAGAATAACAGTTAGTAGGATGTGGTAATTAAAGGATAACAATTAGTAAGATGTGGTAATTAAAGAATAAAAATTAGCAGGCTGTGGTTATTAAAGAATAACAGTAGGATGTGGTAATTAAAGAATAACAATTAGTAGGATGTGGTAGTTAAAGAATAACAATTAGTAGGATGTGTTAATTAAAGAATAACAATTAGTAGGATTTGGTTATTAAAGAATAACAGTTAGGATGTGGTAATTAAAGAATAACAATTAGTAGGATGTGGTAATTAAAGAAAAACAATTAGTAGGATGTGGTTATTATAGAATAAAAGTTAGGATGTGGTAATTAAAGAATAACAATTAGTAGGATGTGGTTATTAAAGAATAAGAGTTAGTAGGCTGTGGTAATTAAAGAATAACAATTAGTAGGATGTGGTTATTAAGGAATAACAGTTAGGATGTGGTAATTAAAGAATAACAATTAGTAGGATGTGGTTATTAAAGAATAACAATTAGTAGGATGTGATAATTAAAGAATAACAATTAGTAGGATGTGGTTATTAAGGAATAACAATTAGTAGGATGTGGTAGTTAAAGAATAACAATTAGTAGGATGTGGTTATTAAGGAATAACAATTAGTAGGATGTGGTAGTTAAAGAATAACAATTAGCAGGATGTGGTAATTAAAGAATAAGAATTAGTAGGATGCGGTAATTAAAAAATAACAATTAGTAGGATGTGGTTATTAAAGAATAACAATTAGTAGGATGTGGTTATTAAGGAATAACAATTAGTAGGATGTGGTAGTTAAAGAATAACAATTAGTAGGATGTGGTAATTAAAGAATAGCAATTAGTATGATGTGGTTATTAAAGAATAACAGATAGGATGTGGCAATTAAAGAATAACAAATAGTAGGATGTGGTTATTAAAGAATAACAGTTAGTAGGATGTGGTAATTAAAGAATAACAATTAGTAGGATGTGGTTATTAAAGAATAACAGTTAGTAGGATGTGGTAATTAAAGAATAACAATTAGTAGGATGTGGTTATTAAAGAATAACAGTTAGGATGCGGTAATTAAAGAATAAAAATTAGTAGGTTATGGTTATTAAAGAATAACAGTAGGATGTGGTAATTACAGAATAACAATTAGTAGGATGTGGTTATTAAAGAATAACAGTTAGTAGGATGTGGCAATTAAAGAATAACAATTAGTAGGATGTGGTAATTAAAGAATAGCATTTAGTAGGATTTGGTAATTAAAGAATAACAATTAGTAGGATGTGGTAATTAAAGAATAACTATTAGTATGTTGTGGTTATTAAAGAATAACAGTTAGGATGTGGTAATTAAAGAATAACAATTAGGATGTTGTTATTAAAGAATAACAGTTAGTAGGATTTGGTAATTAAAGTATAACAATTAGTAGGATGTGGTAGTTAAAGAATAATAATTAGTAGGATGTGGTAATTAAAGAATAACAATTAGTAGGATGTGGTTATTAAAGAATAACAGTAAGTAGGATGGGGTAATTAAAGAATAACAATTAGTAGGATGTAGTAATTAAAGAATAACAATTAGTAGGATGTGGTAGTTAAAGAATAACAATTAGTAGGATTTGGTTATTAAAGAATAACAGTTAGGATGTGTTAATTAAAGAATAACAATTAGTAGGATGTGGCAGTTAAAGAATAATAATTAGTAGGATGTGGTAATTAAAGAATAACAATTAGTAGGATGTGGTTATTAAAGAATAACCATTAGGATGTGGTAATTAAAGAATAACAATTAATAGGATGTGGTAATTAAAGAATAACAATTAGTAGGATGTGGTAGTTAAAGAATAACAATTAGTAGGATGTGGTAATTAAAGAATAACAATTAGTAGGATGTGGTTATTAAAGAATAACAGTTAGTAGGATGTGGTAATTAAGGAATAATAATTAGTAGGATGTGGTTATTAAAGAATAACAGTTAGTAGGATGTGGTAATTACAGAATAACAATTAGTAGGATGTGGTAATTAAAGAATAACAATTAGTATGATGTGGTTATTAAGGAATAACAATTAGTAGGATGTGGTAGCTAAAGAATAACAATTAGTAGGATGTGGTAATTAAAGAATAACAATTAGAAGGATGTGGTTATTAAAGAATAACAGTTAGGATGTGGTAATTAAAGAATAACAATTAGTAGGATGTGGTTATTAAAGAATAACAGTTAGTAGGATGTGGTAATTAAAGAATAACAATTAGTAGGATGTGGTTATTAAGGAATAACAGTTAGGATGTGGTAATTAAAGAATAACAATTAGTAGGATGTGGTTATTAAAGAATAACAATTAGTAGGATGTGATAATTAAAGAATAACAATTAGGATGTGGTAATTAAGGAATAACAATTAGGATGTGTTAGTTAAAGAATAACAATTAGTAGGATGTGGTAATTAAAGAATAACAATTAGTAGGATGTGGTTATTAAAGAATAACAATTAGTTGGATGTGGTTAAGGAATAGCAATTAATAGGATGTGGTAGTTAAAGAATAAAATATAGTAGGATGTGGTAATTAAAGAATAACAGTTAGTATGATGTGGTTATTAAAGAATAACAGTTAGGATGTGGTAATTAAAGAATAACAATTAGTAGGATGTGGTTATTAAGGAATAACAGTTAGGATGTGGTAATTAAAGAATACAAATTAGTAGGTTGTGGTTATTAAAGAATAACCGTAGGATGTGGTAATTACAGAATAACAATTAGTAGGATGTGGTTATTAAAGAATAACAGTTAATAGGATGTGGTAATTAAAGAATAACAATTAGTAGGATGTGGTAATTAAAGAATAGCAGTTAGTAGGATGTGGTAATTAAAGAATAACAATTAGTACGTTGTGGTAATTAAAGAATAACTATTAGTAGGATGTGGTTATTAAAGAATAACAGTTAGGATGTGGTAATTAAAGAATAACAATTAGGATGTGGTTATTAAAGAATAACAGTTAGTAGGATTTGGTAATTAAAGTATAACAATTAGTAGGATGTGGTAGTTAAAGAATAATACTTAGTAGGATGTGGTGATTAAAGAATAACAATTAGTAGGATGTGGTTATTAAAGAATAACAGTTAGTTTGATGGGGTAATTAAAGAATAACAATTAGTAGGATGTGGTTATTAAAGAATAACAGTTAGTAGGATGTGGTAATTAAAGAATAACAATCAGTAGGATGTGGTTATTAAAGAATAACAGTTAGTAGGATGTGGTAATTAAAGAATAGCAATTAGTAGGATGTGTTTCTTAAAGAATAACTGTAAGTAGGATGTGGTAATTAAAGAATAATACTTAGGAGGATGTGGTTATTAAAGAATAACAGTAGGATGTGGTAATTAAAGAATAACAATTAGTAGGTTGTGGTTATTAAAGAATAACAGTTAGTAGGATGTGGTAATTAAAGAATAAAAATTAGTAGGATGTGGTTATTAAAGAATAACAGTTAGGATATGGTAATTAAAGAATAATAATTAGTAGGATGTGGTTATTAAAGAATAACAGTTAGGATGTGGTAATTAAAGAATAATAATTAGTAGGATGTGGTTATTAAAGAATAGCAGTATGATGTGGTAATTAAAGAAGAACAATTAGTAGGATGTGGTAATTAAAGAATAACAATTAGTAGGATGTGGTTATTAAGGAATAACAATTAGTAGGATGTGGTAGTTAAAGAATAACAATTAGTAGGATGTGGTAATTAAAGAATAACAATTAGTAGGTTGTGGTTATTAAAGAATAACAGTTAGGATGTGGTAATTAAAGAATAACAATTAGTAGGATGTGGTTATTAAGGAATAACAATTAGTAGGATGTGGTAGTTAAAGAATAACAATTAGTAGGATGTGGTAATTAAAGAATAACAATTAGTAGGATGCGGTTATTAAAGAATAACAGTTAGGATGTGGTAATTAAAGAATAACAATTAGTATGATGTGGTAATTAAAGAATAACAATTAGTAGAATGTGGTAATTAAAGAATAACAATTAGTAGGATGTGGTTATTAAGGAATAACAATTAGTAGGATGTGGTTATTAAAGAATAGCAGTATGATGTGGTAATTAAAGAATAACAATTAGTAGGATGTGGTATTTAAAGAATAACAAATAGTAGGTTGTGGTAATTAAAGAATAAAAATTAGTAGGATGTGGTAATTAAAGAATAAAAATTAGTAGGATGTGGTTATTAATGAATAACAGTAGGATGTGGTAATTAAAGAATAACAATTAGTAGGTTTTGGTTATTAAAGAATAACAGTTAGTAGGATGTGGTAATTAAAGAATAAAAATTAGTAGGATGTGGTTATTAAAGAATAACAGTTAGGATGTGGTAATTAAAGAATAACAATTAGTAGGATGTGGTTATTAAAGAATAGCAGTAGGATGTGGTAATTAAAGAAGAACAATTAGTAGGACGTGGTAATTAAAGAATAACAATTAGTAGGATGTGGTTATTAAGGAATAACAATTAGTAGGATGTGGTAGTTAAAGAATAACAATTAGTTGGATGTGGTAATTAAACAATAACAATTAGTAGGATGTGGTTATTAAAGAATAGCAGTAGGATGTGGTAATTAAAGAATAACAATTAGTAGGATGTGGTATTTAAAGAATAACAAATAGTAGGTCATGTAATTAAAGAATAACAGTTAGTAGGATGTCGTAATTAAAGAATAACAATTAGTAGGATGTGGTTATTAAAGAATAACAGTTAGGATGCGGTAATTAAAGAATAAAAATTAGTAGGTTATGGTTATTAAAGAATAACAGTAGGATGTGGTAATTACAGAATAACAATTAGTAGGATGTGCTTATTAAAGAATAACAGTTAGCAGGATGTGGTAATTAAAGAATAACAATTAGTAGGATGTGGTAATTAAAGAATAGCATTTAGTAGGATTTGGTAATTAAAGAATAACAATTAGTAGGATGTGGTAATTAAAGAATAACAATTAGGATGTTGTTATTAAAGAATAACAGTTAGTAGGATTTGGTAATTAAAGAATAACAATTAGGATGTTGTTATTAAAGAATAACAGTTAGTAGGATTTGGTAATTAAAGTATAACAATTAGTAGGATGTGGTAGTTAAAGAATAATAATTAGTAGGATGTGGTAATTAAAGAATAACAATTAGTAGGATGTGGTTATTAAAGAATCACGGTAAGTAGGATGGGGTAATTAAAGAATAACAATTAGTAGGATGTAGTAATTAAAGAATAACAATTAGTAGGATGTGGTAGTTAAAGAATAACAATTAGTAGGATTTGGTTATTAAAGAATAACAGTTAGGATGTGTTCATTAAAGAATAACAATTAGTAGGATGTGGAAGTTAAAGAATAACAATTAGTAGGATGTGGTAATTAAAGAATAACAATTAGTAGGATGTGGTTATTAAAGAATAACCGTTAGGATGTGGTAATTAAAGAATAACAATTAATAGGATGTGGTAATTAAAGAATAACAATTAGTAGGATGTGGTAGTTAAAGAATAACAATTAGTAGGATGTGGTAATTAAAGAATAACAATTAGTAGGATGTGGTTATTAAAGAATAACAGTTAGTAGGATGTGGTAATTAAGGAATAATAATTAGTAGGATGTGGTTATTAAAGAATAACAGTTAGGATGTGGTAATTAAAAAATAACAATTAGTAGGATGTGGTTATTAAAGAATAACAGTTAGTAGGATGTGGTAATTACAGAATAACAATTAGTAGGATGTGGTAATTAAAGAATAACAATTAGTATGATGTGGTTATTAAGGAATAACAATTAGTAGGATGTGGTAGCTAAAGAATAACAATTAGTAGGATGTGGTAATTAAAGAATAACAATTAGAAGGATGTGGTTATTAAAGAATAACAGTTAGGATGTGGTAATTAAAGAATAACAATTAGTAGGATGTGGTTATTAAAGAATAACAGTTAGTAGGATGTGGTAATTAAAGAATAACAATTAGTAGGATGTGGTTATTAAGGAATAACAGTTAGGATGTGGTAATTAAAGAATAACAATTAGTAGGATGTGGTTATTAAAGAATAACAATTAGTAGGATGTGATAATTAAAGAATAACAATTAGGATGTGGTAATTAAGGAATAACAATTAGGATGTGGTAATTAAAGAATAACAATTCGTAGGATGTGGTTATTAAAGAATAACAATTAGGATGTGGTAATTAAGGAATAACAATTAGGATGTGTTAGTTAAAGAATGACAATTAGTAGGACATGGTAATTAAAGAATAATAATTAGTAGGATGTGGTAATTAAAGAATAACAATTAGTAGGATGTGGTTATTAAAGAATAACAATTAGTTGGATGTGGTTAAGGAATAACAATTAATAGGATGTGGTAGTTAAAGAATAAAAATTAGTAGGATGTGGTAATTAAAGAATAACAGTTAGTATGATGTGATTATTAAAGAATAACAGTTAGGATGTGGTAATTAAAGAATAACAATTAGTAGGATGTGGTTATTAAAGAATAACAGTTAGTAGGATGTGGTAATTAAAGAATAACAATTAGTAGGATGTGGTTATTAAATAATAACAGTTAGTAGGATGTGGTAATTAAAGAATAACAATTAGTAGGATGTGGTTATTAAGGAATAACAGTTAGGATGTGGTAATTAAAGAATACAAATTAGTAGGTTGTGGTTATTAAAGAATAACCGTAGGATGTGGTAATTACAGAATAACAATTAGTAGGATGTGGTTATTAAAGAATAACAGTTAATAGGATGTGGTAATTAAAGAATAACAATTAGTAGGATGTGGTAATTAAAGAATAGCAGTTAGTAGGATGTGGTAATTAAAGAATAACAATTAGTACGTTGTGGTAATTAAAGAATAACTATTAGTAGGATGTGGTTATTAAAGAATAAC
The DNA here is from genome assembly GCF_019279795.1 of Protopterus annectens. Lineage (NCBI taxonomy): Eukaryota > Metazoa > Chordata > Ceratodontiformes > Protopteridae > Protopterus > Protopterus annectens. The sequence goes on along the minus strand of NC_056736.1, from coordinate 680,927,108 downwards.
AGTTAGGATGTGGTAATTAAAGAATAACAATTAGGATGTGGTTATTAAAGAATAACAGTTAGTAGGATTTGGTAATTAAAGTATAACAATTAGTAGGATGTGGTAGTTAAAGAATAATACTTAGTAGGATGTGGTGATTAAAGAATAACAATCAGTAGGATGTGGTTATTAAAGAATAACAGTTAGTAGGATGTGGTAATTAAAGAATAACAATTAGTAGGATGTGGTTATTAAAGAATAACAATTAGTAGGATGTGGTAATTAAAGAATAACAATTAGTAGGATGTGGTTATTAAAGAATAACAGTAGGATGTGGTAATTAAAGAATAACAATTAGTAGAATGTGGTTATTAAAGAATAACAGTTAGTAGGATGTGGTAATTAAAGAATAACAATTAGTAGGATGTGCTTATTAAAGAATAACAGTTAGCAGGATGTGGTAATTAAAGAATAACAATTAGTAGGATGTGGTTATTAAAGAATAGCAGTAGGATGTGGTGATTAAAGAATAACAATCAGTAGGATGTGGTAATTAAAGAAGAACAATTAGTAGGATGTGGTTATTAAGGAATAACAATTAGTAGGGTGTGGTAGTTAAAGAATAACAATTAGTAGGATGTGGTAATTAAAGAATAACAATTAGTAGGTTGTGGTTATTAAAGAATAACAGTTAGGATGTGGTAATTAAAGAATAACAATTAGTAGGATGTGGTAATTAAAGAAGAACAATTAGTAGGATGTGGTAATTAAAGAATAACAATTAGTAGGATGTGGTTATTAAGGAATAACAATTAGTAGGATGTGGTAGTTAAAGAATAACAATTAGTAGGATGTGGTAATTAAAGAATAACAATTAGTAGGATGTGGTTATTAAAGAATAACAGTTAGGATGTGGTAATTAAAGAATAACAATTAGTAGGATGTGGTAATTAAAGAATAACAATTAGTAGGATGTGGTAATTAAAGAATAACAATTAGTAGGATGTGGTTATTAAGGAATAACAATTAGTAGGATGTGGTTATTAAAGAATAACAATTAGTAGGATGTGGTTATTAAAGAATAACAGTTAGTAGGATGTGGTAATTAAAGAATAACAATTAGTAGGATGTGGTAATTAAAGAATAACAATTAGTAGGATGTGGTAGTTAAAGAATAACAATTAGTTGGATGTGGTAATTAAACAATAACAATTAGTAGGATGTGGTTATTAAAGAATAGCAGTAGGATGTGGTAATTAAAGAATAACAATTAGTAGGATGTGGTATTTAAAGAATAACAAATAGTAGGTTGCGGTAATTAAAGAATACAAATTTGTAGGATGTGGTAATTAAAGAATAAAAATTAGTAGGATGAGGTTATTAAAGAATAACAGTAGGATGTGGTAATTAAAGAATAACAATTAGTAGGTTGTGGTTATTAAAGAATAACAGTTAGTAGGATGTCGTAATTAAAGAATAACAATTAGTAGGATGTGGTTATTAAAGAATAACAGTTAGGATGCGGTAATTAAAGAATAAAAATTAGTAGGATGTGGTTATTAAAGAATAGCAGTAGGATGTGGTAATTAAAGAAGAACAATTAGTAGGACGTGGTAATTAAAGAATAACAATTAGTAGGATGTGGTTATTAAGGAATAACAATTAGTAGGATGTGGTAGTTAAAGAATAACAATTAGTTGGATGTGGTAATTAAACAATAACAATTAGTAGGATGTGGTTATTAAAGAATAGCAGTAGGATGTGGTAATTAAAGAATAACAATTAGTAGGATGTGGTATTTAAAGAATAACAAATAGTAGGTTGCGGTAATTAAAGAATAAAAATTTGTAGGATGTGGTAATTAAAGAATAAAAATTAGTAGGATGTGGTTATTAAAGAATAACAGTTAGGATGCGGTAATTAAAGAATAAAAATTAGTAGGTTATGGTTATTAAAGAATAACAGTAGGATGTGGTAATTACAGAATAACAATTAGTAGGATGTGGTTATTAAAGAATAACAGTTAGCAGGATGTGGTAATTAAAGAATAACAATTAGTAGGATGTGGTAATTAAAGAATAGCATTTAGTAGGATTTGGTAATTAAAGAATAACAATTAGTAGGATGTGGTAATTAAAGAATAACTATTAGTATGTTGTGGTTATTAAAGAATAACAGGATGTGGTAATTAAAGAATAACAATTAGGATGTTGTTATTAAAGAATAACAGTTAGTAGGATTTGGTAATTAAAGTATAACAATTAGTCGGATGTGGTAGTTAAAGAATAATAATTAGTAGGATGTGGTAATTAAAGAATAACAATTAGTAGGATGTGGTTATTAAAGAATAACAGTAAGTAGGATGGGGTAATTAAAGAATAACAATTAGTAGGATGTAGTAATTAAAGAATAACAATTAGTAGGATGTGGTAGTTAAAGAATAACAATTAGTAGGATTTGGTTATTAAAGAATAACAGTTAGGATGTGTTAATTAAAGAATAACAATTAGTAGGATGTGGCAGTTAAAGAATAATAATTAGTAGGATGTGGTAATTAAAGAATAACAATTAGTAGGATGTGGTTATTAAAGAATAACCATTAGTAGGATGTGGTAATTAAAGAATAACAATTAATAGGATGTGGTAATTAAAGAATAACAATTAGTAGGATGTGGTAGTTAAAGAATAACAATTAGTAGGATGTGGTAATTAAAGAATAACAATTAGTAGGATGTGGTTATTAAAGAATAACAGTTAGTAGGATGTGGTAATTAAAGAATAACAATTAGTAGGATGTGGTTATTAAAGAATAACAGTTAGTAGGATGTGGTAATTAAAGAATAACAATTAGTAGGATGTGGTTATTAAAGAATAACAGTTAGTAGGATGTGGTAATTACAGAATAACAATTAGTAGGATGTGGTAATTAAAGAATAACAATTAGTATGATGTGGTTATTAAGGAATAACAATTAGTAGGATGTGGTAGCTAAAGAATAACAATTAGTAGGATGTGGTAATTAAAGAATAACAATTAGAAGGATGTGGTTATTAAAGAATAACAGTTAGGATGTGGTAATTAAAGAATAACAATTAGTAGGATGTGGTTATTAAAGAATAACAGTTAGTAGGATGTGGTAATTAAAGAATAACAATTAGTAGGATGTGGTTATTAAGGAATAACAGTTAGGATGTGGTAATTAAAGAATAACAATTAGTAGGATGTGGTTATTAAAGAATAACAATTAGTAGGATGTGATAATTAAAGAATAACAATTAGGATGTGGTAATTAAGGAATAACAATTAGGATGTGGTAATTAAAGAATAACAATTAGTAGGATGTGGTTATTAAAGAATAACAATTAGTAGGATGTGATAATTAAAGAATAACAATTAGGATGTGGTAATTAAGGAATAACAATTAGGATGTGTTAGTTAAAGAATGACAATTAGTAGGACATGGTAATTAAAGAATAATAATTAGTAGGATGTGGTAATTAAAGAATAACAATTAGTAGGATGTGGTTATTAAAGAATAACAATTAGTTGGATGTGGTTAAGGAATAACAATTAGTAGGATGTGGTAGTTAAAGAATAAAAATTAGTAGGATGTGGTAATTAAAGAATAACAGTTAGTATGATGTGGTTATTAAAGAATAACAGTTAGGATGTGGTAATTAAAGAATAACAATTAGTAGGATGTGGTAATTAAAGAATAGCAGTTAGTAGGATGTGGTAATTAAAGAATAACAATTAGTACGTTGTGGTAATTAAAGAATAACTATTAGTAGGATGTGGTTATTAAAGAATAACAGTTAGGATGTGGTAATTAAAGAATAACAATTAGGATGTGGTTATTAAAGAATAACAGTTAGTAGGATTTGGTAATTAAAGTATAACAATTAGTAGGATGTGGTAGTTAAAGAATAATACTTAGTAGGATGTGGTGATTAAAGAATAACAATTAGTAGGATGTGGTTATTAAAGAATAACAGTTAGTTTGATGGGGTAATTAAAGAATAACAATTAGTAGGATGTGGTTATTAAAGAATAACAGTTAGTAGGATGTGGTAATTAAAGAATAACAATCAGTAGGATGTGGTTATTAAAGAATAACAGTTAGTAGGATGTGGTAATTAAAGAATAGCAATTAGTAGGATGTGTTTCTTAAAGAATAACTGTAAGTAGGATGTGGTAATTAAAGAATAATACTTAGGAGGATGTGGTTATTAAAGAATAACAGTAGGATGTGGTATTTAAAGAATAACAATTAGTAGGTTGTGGTTATTAAAGAATAACAGTTAGTAGGATGTGGTAATTAAAGAATAAAAATTAGTAGGATGTGGTTATTAAAGAATAACAGTTAGGATATGGTAATTAAAGAATAATAATTAGTAGGATGTGGTTATTAAAGAATAACAGTTAGGATGTGGTAATTAAAGAATAATAATTAGTAGGATGTGGTTATTAAAGAATAGCAGTATGATGTGGTAATTAAAGAAGAACAATTAGTAGGATGTGGTAATTAAAGAATAACAATTAGTAGGATGTGGTTATTAAGGAATAACAATTAGTAGGATGTGGTAGTTAAAGAATAACAATTAGTAGGATGTGGTAATTAAAGAATAACAATTAGTAGGTTGTGGTTATTAAAGAATAACAGTTAGGATGTGGTAATTAAAGAATAACAATTAGTAGGATGTGGTAATTAAAGAATAACAATTAGTAGAATGTGGTAATTAAAGAATAACAATTAGTAGGATGTGGTTATTAAGGAATAACAATTAGTAGGATGTGGTAGTTAAAGAATAACAATTAGTAGGATGTGGTAATTAAAGAATAACAATTAGTAGGATGCGGTTATTAAAGAATAACAGTTAGGATGTGGTAATTAAAGAATAACAATTAGTATGATGTGGTAATTAAAGAATAACAATTAGTAGAATGTGGTAATTAAAGAATAACAATTAGTAGGATGTGGTTATTAAGGAATAACAATTAGTAGGATGTGGTTATTAAAGAATAACAATTAGTAGGATGTGGTTATTAAAGAATAACAGTTAGTAGGATGTGGTAACTAATGAATAACAATTAGTAAGATGTGGTAATTAAAGAATAACTATTAGTATTATGTGGCTATTAAAGAATAACAGTTAGTAGGATGTGGTAATTAAACAATAACAATTAGTAGGATGTGGTTATTAAAGAATAGCAGTAGGATATGGTAATTAAAGAATAACAATTAGTATGATGTGGTATTTAAAGAATAACAAATAGTAGGTTGTGGTAATTAAAGAATAAAAATTAGTAGGATGTGGTAATTAAAGAATAAAAATTAGTAGGATGTGGTTATTAATGAATAACAGTAGGATGTGGTAATTAAAGAATAACAATTAGTAGGTTTTGGTTATTAAAGAATAACAGTTAGTAGGATGTGGTAATTAAAGAATAAAAATTAGTAGGATGTGGTTATTAAAGAATAACAGTTAGGATGTGGTAATTAAAGAATAACAATTAGTAGGATGTGGTTATTAAAGAATAGCAGTAGGATGTGGTAATTAAAGAAGAACAATTAGTAGGACGTGGTAATTAAAGAATAACAATTAGTAGGATGTGGTTATTAAGGAATAACAATTAGTAGGATGTGGTAGTTAAAGAATAACAATTAGTAGGATGTGGTAATTAAACAATAACAATTAGTAGGATGTGGTTATTAAAGAATAGCAGTAGGATGTAGAAATTAAAGAATAACAATTAGTAGGTTGTGGTAATTAAAGAATAAAAATTAGTAGGATGTGGTAATTAAAGAATAAAAATTAGTAGGATGTGGTTATTAAAGAATAACAGTAGGATGTGGTAATTAAAGAATAACAATTAGTAGGTTGTGGTTATTAAAGAATAACAGTTAGTAGGATGTCGTAATTAAAGAATAAAAATTTGTAGGATGTGGTTATTAAAGAATAACAGTTAGGATGTGGTAATTAAAGAATAACAATTAGTAGGATGTGGTTATTAAAGAATAGCTGTAGGATGTGGTAATTAAAGAAGAACAATTAGTAGGATGTGGTAATTAAAGAATAACAATTAGTAGGATGTGGTTATTAAGGAATAACAATTAGTAGGATGTGGTAGTTAAAGAATAACAATTAGTAGGATGTGGTAATTAAAGAATAACAATTAGTAGGATGTGGTTATTAAAGAATAACAGTTAGGATGTGGTAATTAAAGAATAACAATTAGTAGGATGTGGTAATTAAAGAATAACAATTAGTAGAATGTGGTAATTAAAGAATAACAATTAGTAGGATGTGGTTATTAAAGAATAACAGTTAGTAGGATGTGGTAATTAAAGAATAGCAATTAGTAGGATGTGGTTATTAAAGAATAGCAGTTAGTAGGATGTGGTAATTAATGAATAAAAATAGTATGATGTGGTTATTAAAGAATAACAGTTAGGATGTGGTAATTAAAGAATAACAATCAGTAGGATGTGGTTATTAAAGAATAACAGTTAGTAGGATGTGGTAATTAAAGAATAGCAATTAGTAGGATGTGGTAATTAAAGAATAAAAATTAGTAGGATGTGGTTATTAAAGAATAACAGTAGGATGTGGTAATTAAAGAATAACAATTAGTAGGTTGTGGTTATTAAAGAATAATAGTAGGATTTGGTAATTAAAGTATAACAATTAGTAGGATGTGGTAATTAAAGAATAACAATTAGTAGGGTGTGGTTATTAAAGAATAACAGTTAGTAGGATTTGGTAATTAAAATATAACTATTAATAGGATGTGGTAATTAAAGAATAACAATTAGTAGGATGTGGTTATTAAAGAATAACAGTTAGGATGTGGTAGTTAAAGAATAATAATTAGTAGGATGTGGTTATTAAAGAATAACAGTTAGGATGGGGTAATTAAAGAATAACAATTAGTAGGATGTCATTATTAAAGAATAACTGTTAGTAGGATGTGATAATTAAAGAATAGCAATTAGTAGGATGTGGTTATTAAAGAATAACAGTTAGTAGGATGTGGTAATTAAAGAATAATTTGTAGGATGTGGTTATAAAATAACAATTAGTAGAGTGTGGTTATTATAGAATAACAATTAGTAGGATGTGGTAATTAAAGAATAACAACTAGTAGGATTTGGTTATTAAAGAATAACAGTTAGGATGTGGTAGTTAAAGAATAATAATTAGTAGGATGCGGTTATTAAAGAATAACAGTTAGTAGGATGGGGTAATTAAAGAATAACAATTAGTAGGATGTGGTTATTAAAGAATAACAGTTAGTAGGATGTGGTAATTAAAGAATAGCAATTAGTAGGATGTGGTTAATAAAGAATAACAGTTAGTAGGATGTGGTAATTAAAGAATAATTTGTAGGATGTGGTTATTAAATAACAATTAGTAAGATGTGGTAATTAAAGAATAACAATTAGTAGGATGTGGTTATTGAAGAATAACAGTTAGTAGGATGTGGTAATTAAAGAATAACAATCAGTAGGATGTGGTTATTAAAGAATAACAGTTAGTAGGATGTGGTAATTAAAGAATAGCAATTAGTAGGATGTGGGTATTAAGGAATAACAATTAGGATGTGGTAGTTAAAGAATAACAATTAGTAGAATGTGGTAATTAAAGAATAACAATTAGTAGGATGTGATAGTTAAATAATAACAATTAGTATGATGTGGTTATTAAAGAATAACGGTTATCAGGATGTGGAAATTAAAGAACAACAATTAGTAGGATGTTGTTATTAAAGAATAACAGTTAGTAGGATGTGGTAATTAAAGGATAACAATTGGTAGGATGTGGTTATTAAGGAATAACAATTAGTAGGATGTGGTAAAGAATAAAAATTAGTAGAATGTGGTAATTAAATAATAACAATTAGGATGTGGTAATTAAAAATAACAGTAAGTAGGATGTGGTTATTAAGGAATAACAATTAGTAGGATGTGGTAATTAAAGAATAACAATTTGTAGGATGTGGTAATTAAAGAATAACAATTAGTGTGATGTGGTTATTAAGGAATGACAATTAGTAGGATGTGGTAGTTGAAGAATAACAATTAGTAGGATGTGGTTATTAAAGATTAACAGTTAGTAGGATGTGGTAATTAAAGAATACCAATTTTTAGGATGTGGTAATTAAAGAATAACAGTTAGTAGGATGTGGTAATTAAAAAATAACAATTAGTGTGATGTGGTTATTAAGGAATGACAATTAGTAGGATGTGGTAGTTAAAGAATAACAATTAGTAGGGTGCTGACTTTTTTTTAGAAGGCAAAGACAGTTAATGCAATAATAGTAACAGGATAAGAATGGTACAATGTTAACATATAAAAGGTAAAAAACAGTTATATGCAATACATGCTCATAGTACAGTTGTGTGGGCAGAAATCTTACAGTACTGGTACAAAATGTGTATGTAAGGTACTCAGAGTAAGTACATGTTTACAATATTTACAAAATATACATTGCACATGGGTGGACCGAGATAGCATTGAAAGGGATGCATCAGAGGCCTCAGGGGATAACATGCTTACCTGCCTATCATGCTGAAGGATTCGGGGAGGGGCCCTTACAGTTGCAGAGGGGGTTAGGGAGAAGGTGTGATCTGAGGAGGTCTCTAAATGTGGATGTGTGATTTTGTAACCTGAGGTCAGGAGGGAGGGTATTCCATGCTTTTGCAACCTCATGGGAGAATAAGGCTTCTCCAGAGTTGTTCTTGCATGGATTGACTTTGATCAGGGCTTTGTTACTAGATCGTAGTTCCCTGCTGAAATTGTGAAACTTTAACATGCCAGTTAGGGTGGGGGGTTTCTTAGGATGGTATAGAGTTTGATGAGCTAGGTTGAGTTGGTGGTAGCTTAATAAGTTTGGAAATTTTAGCCAGTGTAGTTTATGTAGGGATTGGGGTTCCCTATTACGCTGTCGCATATGCAGGTTGTCGAATGAGTCTTTGTCGAACAGTTAAGCGTGAAAAGGCAAAATAGCGAAGTGGCGTTTCAGCAAATTCTTTCCCTGGGAAAGAATTTGTTTGGCCACTTACGCTACTTTGCCTTTTTGGCACTGTAGTGCGATCTCAGAGTTGGTATATTTAAATAGGGTTGTGTGGAGGCACAGCCCCCCATGCCGGGGGGTGTGGGAGGTGAAGCCCCCCACATTAAGTAATGTTTTATTGTTTGTTTTTGTTTTTATTTTTTGTTCGGAACAGCTATCGTTTTCCATTGGAAAATAATCGCTGTTCAGAAGTTTCGATGTTGTAAGCTTTCTCTTACATGGGGTCGATTATCTGTTGTACGCTCTTCTGAGCATGCGATATGATAATATAAACCCGGGATTGACAGTGGTGGGAGTGTGATTTAGCATTGGCTGCAAACCTAGCTATCTTGTTGTAGCATAAAGAGAGTTTGTTCAGGTCAGTTTTATTAATGTTGGTTAGAACTGGGGAGACATAAAGTAATGTTGATAAGAGGTGAGTTCTGGCTATGGCAGTTTTAGATGTAGAAGTGAGGAACTGTTTGCTGTGATAGAGGCATCCTAGCTTTCTGTGGACTTTAGAGATAGTTTGGGATATGTGTTTATTGTATTTAAGTTGTTGGTCAATTGTGATGCCTAGTAGTTTGGCCTCTGGTACTGGGGGGCTGGGGGTGTTGTTGCCTGAGAAAATGGAGAAGGAGGGGTCATTGGGCTTAGTTGGATGGAATAACATTATTTGTGTTTTCTTTGGGTTTAGTATTAGCTGATGATAGTTTAGCCAGTTCTCTATCTCAGTGAATGATTCTTGGGATTTACTTTGTAGAAGATGGATGTTGGGTGCTGAGCAGATTAGGGTGGTATCGTCAGCGTACTGGACAATATTAGCTTTTGTGATTGCTAAGTGGAGTTTGTTTGTAAATATGTTAAAGAGAAGGGGGCCTAAGATTGAGCCTTAGGTACGCCATATGTGATGGGGAGTGGGGGGATAGGGAGCTGACCCATTTAACAGACTGTGAATGGTTTTGTAGGTAACTGTTGAACCAGTGGAGGGTGGGATTATTGAGGCTGAGTTTGGTGTGGCAGACTAAGAGTTTATTGTGAGAAACTGTGTCAAATGCCTTGGATAAGTCTAGTAAGGTGCAGAGACAAGTTTCCTATGGTGTTTGTATGAGTTTATGATGTTGGAGAAGTTAATTAGAGCAGTAGTGGTGCTGTGGGATGGTCTAAATCTATGCTGTGTTTTAGATAGTAGGTTATTAGACAGTGGGTGTGTGAAGAGTTGGTGGTGGATACATTTTTCTAGAATCTTTGATAGGGGTGATAGGATAGCATTGGGATGGCAGTTGAAGAGGTCAGTAGAGGGGCTACCCTTGTGGAGAGGGATGATATATGAGGTTTTCCACAAGGATGGAACACTGCATTCAGTAATGGATCTATTAATAAGTAGGGAGATGGGGTAGGCAATGGCCTTAGATGCAGTTTGGAGATATTCAGCTGGTAGACTGTTGGCTGCGAGAGTTGTTGGTTTGAGTTTTGCTAACAGTTTTTGAATGGTTGATGTTGGTACTTGTTTGAGGGAGAAAGGAGTTGAGTTGGTTTGGCATTCTGGGGGTTGTGGTTGCGTTGTGGGTGTTATATCATTTATGAGTTTAAGTATGGGAGTGGTAAAATAGTTGTTGAAGTTAGAGCTTTTGTCAAAGTCTGTTCCTTCCTTCAATGCTTGGTGGCAGTGTAGTGGCTTTTCTGGGCTGGAGGATGTTGTTCACTGCAACCCAGAATTTCTGTGGGTTGTTACTGTGTTTTCTTTGTAAGGAAATATAGTGATTTTGTTTATCAATCTTAACCTGTTTTTTTGCCTTGTTTCTAAGTTCAGAAAAGGTTCACCTGGTGATGGGTGTCTTGTATTTTCGCCAGATTTTCCAGGATTTATCCCTATCTTTTAGTAAGGCTTTTGTGTTTTTGTAGCCAGGGGGCAGGGTTACTGCATACCCTGATTGTTTTGAGTGGGCTAATTGGTTTAGAATCTGTAGGAATGTGGAGTTAAAGTGCTCTACTGCTTTATCAAGGGGGAGTGATTTGAGGGGAGCCCAGTTACAGGATTTTAGAGTTTCTGAGAATCCATCTGAGGGGAAGTCTTTAAGGGGACGGGTTTGTAGCAGGGAGGGTGGGTTGGTACATTTAAGTTTGTGCCGGAGAGAAGTTGGATTGTGGTCACTGAGAGAATTGGGTAGTGTTCCACATTGGTGGGCAGTATTGGGCTGGTTAGTGAGGATCCAGTCCAAGGTGGATTCTCTTTTGGTGGACTTGTCAATACGTGTGGGTGCGTGTATGAGTTGGGTGTAATTATATAGATTTATGTGGTTGGTGGCTGTTTGTGAGTGTATACTGTTCCAGTCGAAGTTGACATCGCGTAGGACTAAAGTTTCTTGGGGGAGGGAGTGGGAAGCCCAGTGAAGTATAGATTCTAGGGTGTTAAACGTTTTCTCCTAGTGGTATATAGATACCGAGTACATTTAGCTGTTTGTGCTGGTTAAGAAGGAGTTTGGCAAATAGGGTTTCACCATTGTTGAAAGCTGTTTTTTTTTTCTGTAGGAGATGGACTTTTAAGTTAGATTTACGGAGAAGGGTGATGCCTCCACCTCTGCTGTGTGCTCTATCTAATCTTAGTTTGCTATAACCAGGTGGGGATACAGAGTTGTCCTTAACATGGGGCTTAAGCCATGTTTCTGTAATGATCATGATACCTGGGTTGTATATAGAAATAGCTGAATGCAACTGTTCTATTTTGTTCATGATACTGCGAATGTGGAGGTTCAGTATAAGTATGTCAGTGGGGTTATGCTTAAATGGGATGTTGGGGGTGGGTGGATCACTGGAGATGGTAGTTGGGCCGGGGTTAGGGTGGATGTCCCCTCCTAATAATAATTGAGCTGCTATGTTGGTAATGGTCTTAAGGTAGAATACTGTTAGGAAGTGGAATCTGAGGTTGGGGTGTTTTTTGGATTGTGAGGTGTAGTGAATTAGAGTGGCAAGTTGAATGGAGAGAGGATGATGGGTGACTGGGTGTATGTTAATATGTGTGGAGTGCTTACATCTGGCATAGGGTAAGGTGGGGGATTTGTTGTAATGTAGATTGATGAGTGGGTGATGATAAGAGGTACTGATGGAGAATAAGTAGAGGCAGGTGGCCAAGGACAGGAGAAGTATGGGCATAGTATGGTAATGGGAATGGGGGGTTTTACTCATGGTGTAAGTGTGATGTATGTGTTGTAGAGGAAGGGGTTGGAGTGAACTGGGATATATATAAATATAAATGTGTATATATATATATATATATATATATATATATATATATATATATATAAGAGAAAGAGATACACACACACACACACACACACACACACACACACACACACACACACACACACACACACACACACCCATATGTACTGCATATTTCATTTTAAGACCAAACAAAGCATATTATTCACTGGACAGTACGTGATGTCCTGAAAAAAGGCTTCTTTTGTACAAGTGATCTGTACCTAATACTACATCCATACCTCATTCTTAAGGGTAAGAAATCCTAGTGTGGCAGTTTAGATTAGAGGTTAAGATTATGAGCTTCATTCTGTAGTCTTGTGTTTGATGACCTTACTTTTCACCTGTAAACTATGTGAATGTGATGAAGTCACTTACTTTTCACCTGTAAACTATGTGAATGTGATGAAGTTACTTACTTCTGAATTACCTCTGCTTACCTGGTTAAATGGTTTCACTATGAATCATCAGAAAGCAGTCACTTACAAAAAACTTTGTGATCACATCCAATTAAAACACATATGCAATCCCCTGCAGCTCTACAAGGGATCCAAGTGCCCCCACACACCTGAAATTATATACATATGTATGCACACACACACACACACACACACACACACACACACACACACACACACACACACACACACACGTGCCCATAAGCCCCCCTGCACCCCCCCATGTGAGGGCTTTGCCCCCGATAATTATTTATTCCAACTCTGAGATCTCACACTCCTCGGGATAGCGAATATTTCCCAACCACGAGAATTGTGTAATGTCACATGACTACTGACCATCTGTTTTGTCAACCATAGTATGTCAACAAAAAAGAGGTCAAAGTAATATAGAGGAAAGGAGAATCTCCCCCAAACAGAGCAACATAGTCTTTATCACTCACCATCTTCTTTCCAGAGAGAGCAAGCAAGTAATTTCTTATGATCTGCAAATCAAGGAACCAAGGAACATTGAAATAAAAAATATATCAAATTCTTCCCAAGTCTTTTCAAGCTGGCATTGTCACCTACAGTTTTAAACATATATGTTGACAAAGCACTGCATCCTGGGGGTTTGAAATTGAACTATAGCCAAATGTCAGCTAGATTATCTGCATTTAGTACTAGTGAAGGGATGGTTTAGTGACTTTTATCCTATCTCACTGATAATTATTTTAGAATTTGGTCAGATCCTAATGTGTCTTAGGATGGGATCATTAAGGCAAGGATTCTGCAAAGTTCAGTTACTGGACCCCCTCTTGTTTATTTTATTTTATAAAAACTCTGCCTTTTCTTTCCTCCAGTCCCACCTCCCTGAAGCATGTTTGATGGCCTTCTATCTGTACCCAAATTCCCATTCATTCTGTCAGAGGTAAGATCCCTACACCCTACGTTTTTGTGTCTAGGTAGCCTAATCAGTCTAATTGTTCCCCCTTGGTGACTGGTGGGATTTGCGTGGTATGGAGCCTGCCAGAGTCAAACCCCAAAGAGCTGCATACTGACCGCCTAATTACTGCCAAGTCAGGAAGAGGAGCTATCCATGTTACCACAGTCATTCATACATATGCTTTTCCTGCTGGCTTGACAGTGCAAGCCATGATTGACATTACAGGAGACCTGTACACCCAGTTACTGCTATGTTTTACCACCATTGCAGGTCAAGCACCATGTCTTCCACAATGATAAATAAACTGGTCTTGTCCACTCAAGCCCATCCTCTCCAGCCTAATCCCTCTAACAAAAAAAAAGCCTTTGGACATCCCACATTGTTTGTAGATGATTTAATAGTATTCAGGTCAGTTTTCTCTGTTAAATCATTGTAAGTGGAACTTCATATAAGATTTTGGTTTTGTCAACGACCAGCTTATTGCTAAATTGCAGCTAATAACTCCAGCAAATCTACAGTCATTGTTTTTGAATTCACACAAAGATGTATTAATCTCCCGATGTTCATAATTCTTAGTTCTCTGTTGGTCAGACTTGAACCACCTAGGTATGATCATGGATCAGTCTCTCTATTTTATAACACATGCAAAACACATAGTGGTAAAAATCTGGAACTAATTGGCATATGCTTACCATTTGCCCAACTTGTTAACCAGGGATGTGTGCCATGCTATTGGACTTAATGTCCTAAGAGCAAAGCTTGCGCATGCATTGACTCTGAAGTCTGGAACTTTCCTAGTAATACTTCAGTGCTATAAATGACAAAACATAAAGTACTGGCTTTAATAATTGGTTAAACAGCTGATCTCATTTCCAGGGGGATCCAGTATGTCTCAGCACAGGATGAGGTGCTTGAAAACCACACTTACTTTACCAAGAATGGTTTTTACCTCTCATTGCAAGACTTCCACATACTAGTGAATGCTTTTGCTTCCCCCAATGGGAATTTTTTATGGAGGGTCCAGCTAATCGACCTCCCAGCCTAAATTCCAAAACAAACCAACCACTGGATCATATTAAAGTCATTTTATTAATGCTATAAGTCCAAACAGCAAACTGCCGGACCTTGAGATCCTGCTGAACTTGGAGCATGTCCATGCATGTGTCATTACAGAAACATGATTTAAGAGCTCAGAGGGCACTCTGTTAGCACCTGGATTTGGACTTACTATGCATTTATAATGAATGAAAATGACAATTGGTCTATATCTGTTAGTGACCACATTACATCAGAACAGATACCCAGACACCCACAAGTGGCGCTTACAGAGATTAAGTCACCCACTGTAGGATCAATATAAAATTACAGGACCCCTCTGTGTCTCCAGAAAATCATATTATATTCCTAAATATTGTTGATGAAGTCACTATAAATAGGAATGCTGTTATCCTAGGTGACTTTAACTATCCAGTGATTAACTGGGCAATCCATACCACCAAAGAAGGATACAAGCAAAACTTTATTTATTTATTTATTTGTTTTACATTTGTTGACCGGGCTAGTCTAGCTGGACACATGTCCATTTTCAGTAAAGACCCAAGGAGAAAAGTTCCACTACAGTTAAAGTCACAGTACATAATTACAAGTAGAACAAGATTGTTACATAACATCATAGTACTAATATGGTTTACAATTGTGTACAAGCAATAATTCTTAAAATAAGCTAGGGTAGAGCTTGCTAAGCAAGTTTAAGCTCTGTGGCAGGTTAAACTAAGGTAGAGTTCTGTTTCTCAAGAAGAGCACATGCTAAGTGAGTATTAAGCTCAATAGCAGATTAAGGAAAGGCAGTGTTAGTAGTAACTTTAGTAGACTGAAAATCATATATTCACACCAGTTGGTAGAAGATAGGATGAGAGTATTAAGAAAATCTAGACATAAAAATTGAAGGAGGAGAGTTTTAGTCAGGATTTGTACAAGGGCATAGCCAGTGAGTTAGGATATATTCCTTAAGTTCGACCACCAACCACAAATCAAAAGGTACATAGTTTGTATTTTGATTAATTAGAAGACAAGCACCTATTAGTTGTGTGTTAGGACATCTTGAGATATTTTGTTTTAGTTTTCGTGCTTTTGTTTCAACATGTGTCTAACCCTGCCTTGATGGGACAGGCAATTTAATACATATTGTTTTACCTTGGATGCTGCCATCGTACCCACTGTTTTAGTACTAGGTATTTAGGTAAGCAACAGTACTATATTGTTCTATACGTTGGTTTCAAATAACAAGTTGCATAGTATTTTAAAAGCACTTTGTGGTTTTCAAACAGTGGTTATTACTGTATAGGGTACCCCACCTCTGGATTTATGGTTTAACACACTGTTGGTGTGAGAGGATGTAGTGCGACAAAGCTACACGAATGGGGACAGTAGTTTAAAAGCATTTTGTGCTTTTTAAACATTGGCTATTATTACACAGGGTGCCCCACCTCTGGATTTATGGTTTAACACACTGTCGATGTGAGGGGACATAGTGCGATAGCACTACATGAATGGGTACCTTTTTAACAAATCTAGATTACTACAAACCCGGGACATATGTGTAGCCTTGTTGGTATCTTATATGCAAGTACCGATAATATATTTAACATTACCATTTGCACGTCCTTCTACCTGATAACATATGTTGATATAACACTCTGTTTTTTAGTAACACATATCCACATTTCTTGTTGTTGAGAAGGGGAGTGTAAAACAACTACAACGTAATGCATGGAACACATATCATTATGGTGTTTAATGTAATTTACTGGCTGTTAGGCTTTCTTTACTGTTCTTTGTTTTTCGCACGTGTTTTTCGCACATTTGTTTTTTGCATATTGGTATTCTTTAAAAAGGTGAAAAACAAGTCAGCACTGCTTTGACCTTCAAAGAGTTAACTTGAAGTAACATCTGTCATGTGACTATTTTTGTTGCATTTAAATTCCCTTTGATCTACGTAGTGCATTTGTCTGAAGAAGTCTGTTTATATTAACAGACGAAAAGCGCTTTACATTTGTACTTGCTGATTTTTTGCTCTTCGGTTTATTTTGGAATTTTTCTTACTACAGTATTGGTTTTAGAAGATATTAATTTTATTAAACATTTGTTCGTGGACGCTGTCATTGTTTCTGAGCCGTTTTTTTCGTTTTTCATATTCCTTAAGTTGCTTTTTGAATACAGATGTAGAAGACAGAGATGAGAGTTCCCTGGGGAGCAGGTTCCAAGATTTCCCTACAGTGTTTGAGAACAGTGTGTCCCCAGCCTTATTCTTGGATTTATGTATAGTTACTAGTAACCTATTGGCTGAGCCAAGGCTTGAGAGATTTTTGTAGGGGGTGATAAGACTAGTTAATATTGGAGTATTAGTAGGATGATATAAGATCTTGTGTGTGATAGTAAGTTGTTGAAATAATAGTTGATTTTGGAGTTCAAGCCATCCGAGTTGTTTTAGATTCTGACAATGATGGGTTCTGAATGGGGAGTTTGTGGAAAATCTAGCTATGTTGTTATAGGTGAGTGCCAGTTTGTTAAGATTGCTTTTTGAATGATTGATATAAATGGAAGAGGCATAGAGTAGTATGGAGATGAGATGGGTGTGGGCAATAGTAGTGCTGGCAGTGGGGGTAATGTAGGGTTTAATTCTGTAAAGGGTGCCTATCTTTCTATTAACTGATTTTATGGTGGTATTGATGTGTATGTCGAAGGTAGGATTATGGTCAACTATCACTCCTAAGAGTTTGGTGGTAAGTTCTGGAGATATTACAGTACCATTTTTGGATGTCACTGTAATTGAGAGGACTTTATTATAGGACTGAAGAGCAATACTTTTGTTTTTTGGCATTCAGGAGAAGGCAGTGTTGTAGGAACCAATTTTCAACTTTATTGAATACATTCTGGGTAAGCGATTGGAGTTTGGGTAAGGAAGTAGCAGAGCAAATTAACGTAGAGTCATCTGCATATTGTATGAAGGTGGCTTGAGGAATTGTAAGATTTAGATCGTTAATAAAAATGGAGAATAGGAGAGGGCCTAAGATAGAGCCCTGAGGTATGCCAAGGGAAACAGGGAGGTGTGTAGAGAGTTCCATGTCCCAGAGCACAGCTTGCTGTCTGTTTTCTAAGTAGGACTTAAACCAGTGTAGTGCCTGTGTATCAAGTGAGAGAGATTTAAGTATATCCAGAAGAAGATGATGGTTAACCATATCAAAGGCTTTTGAGAGGTCAATAAAAAGTACCGATGATAGGGAGTTGTTATTACGATTTTTGTTGATACAATCAGAAAAGGATAGAAGGGCAGAAGTTGTGCTGTGGGATGGTCTAAAGCCATGTTGACAGTTGGCAAGTAAATTGTTATGGAGAAGGTGGTCAAGTAGTTGTCGGTGGATATACTTCTCCATTATTTTTGCTAGTGGAGAGAGTAGGGCTATAGGGCGAAAGTTAGAGGGTTCAGTAGAGTCACCACCCTTATGAAGAGGAATGATATGGGAGATTTTCCAGATAGTTGGGATAGTTGCTTCAGTGATTGTTCTGTTTATAAGTATGGAGATGGGATAGGCTATGACTTTAGCTGATTTCTGTAGATATTCAGCTGGTAGGAGGTCAGCTGAAGGGGTGCCTGGTTTAAGTCTTTGGAGAAAGGTGCAGATAAGAGATGTAGGCACAGGTTGTAGATGAAATGAGGGAGACAAGTTTGTTAAAGGGGGTGACAGGTTAGTGATAACAGGGGGTAAAGAATTGGCTGGAGATTGGATTGCATCAGTAAAGAAGGTAGTGAAGGCATTAGCAATAAGTTTAGGGTTGTCATGGGTAGAGCCTGTTGGGGTTGGTGTTTTGGAGTGGCCTGGATGTAAGAGCTTATTTATGCCTGACCAGAATTTTTATGGTTTGTGCTGGTGGGTTTGTTGAAGTCGAAAGTAGAAGTTTTTTCTTGTCAAGGAGTACAGAAGTTTTAGTAGAGTTCCTCAGTTGCTTAAAATATAGGTGGTCTATTGGATTTTTAGTAGTTCTCCATTTGGCCCAAAATTTTTTTCTAAATATGATCTTTTGTCTGGTTTCATTTGTAAGCCATGGAGCAGTTTTTCTGTTGTTTCTGATGGATCAAACAGGGGCATGATAGTCTAAGATTTGTAGGAATTTAGTGTTGAAATATAACACTGCTTCCTCTAGTGGTTTTTAGAGGTGACCAGTCACATGCCTTAAGTTTGGTTTGGAAGCTTTCTTGGTTAAAATTTTTGTTAAACTGAGTAGTTCTAAATAAGTTAGAGTTAGGAATACTGATCTTTTGTCTACATACAAAGGTTAGAGAGTGGTCACTAATGTCATCTGGAAGGATGGCTGCTTTGTAAAACAAGGGATGGTTGTTAACAAGGATGCAATCTAAGGTGCTTTCTTTGTTATTAGGTTTATGGATTCTAGTAGGGGAGGTAATTATTTGGGAAAAGCCATATAGGTTTGTATGGGTTGTTGGCTTAGGTGAGATACAGGTAGTCCAGTCAATATTAAACTCACCCAGTACTATGGTTTCTTGGGGTAAGTAGGTAGAGAGCCAGCTAAGGATGTTTTCTAGGGTATTGATATTATTTCCAGGAGGAAGGTAGGAGCATATTAAATAAATGGCTTTGAAGGTATTGAAAACTTCTTTAATTGTATAAACAAGAACTCCCTGCACCAGATTGTTAAGGAACCTACAAGAGGGCAACATCTCTTGACCTGATTGTGATAAACTTAGCATCTGTATGTAGCATCCCATGGTAGCCCCCTCACTGTTCAAGTCAGACCAGAAACAAGTAACCTTCTGCATCAAAATAAGTCAGACCAGAAACAAGTAACCTTCTGCATGAAAATAAGTCAGACCAGAAACAAGTAACCTTCTGCATCAAAATAAGTCAGACCAGAAACAAGTAACCTTCTGCATGAAAATAAGTCAGACCAGAAACAAGTAACCTTCTGCATCAAAATAACCAAACCATCAGAAACAAATATCACAGAACTGAAGGATTTTAAACAGACAAATCTCATAAGTTCTATGATGGTCTTCAGATTTGAGTATAATAATATTACCTATAACGTTTTAACGTTTATACTGTAAAGAGTTATGCAGACAAGTTCAACTTGCACCTGGGCAAATGTATTTACTTGGCAGTCCCAACTAGATCCAAGAAAATAGGAAGTTTAAAAGCAAACAAGCACGGTGGTCCACAAGCATTAATAAAGTGTATAATAAAAGGAAGAAAATCTTTAAACCATTCTCTTCCATTTCCAGTCTCTCAATCAATCACCCTGACTCTTTTACCATTTTACCCCTACCTCTTTCTCTTCCATCCCCACTACTGCTCCTCCAACTAACATATATCATCAATCCTCTCCTACTAATCCCCCCTCCTAACCCACCTTATCATCTTACCTATTTACTGTTACTTTACCCTCTCCACTCTCAGAACTTTTTCTACTTATATTTTTCTTGATTGTATCTGCTTAAACCCTTCCTCTTCCTCTCTACTCTACTGATATCCTACCTCATTAATGTCAGTATCCGTATACTGACTCTGTGTGCATTATCACTCAGCTTGTATTGCCAGCTATTACATGTTAACATGCATTTGACTTACATGCAATAATATAACTTCTACGGTATACTGAAAGTGCTCTCCAAAACAAAGAACACCTCATCCCTGGGGCCTGACAACATTCCTGGCTGCCTAATTAATAGCATTAAACAAACATTGGTGGAGCCATTTCTTATCCATATCTATTCCAACCTAACAGATGTGGCACACAGCTGTTGTGATGCCACTCCACAAGGGTGGCCCCATCACTGACTCCAGGAATTGCACATCAGTCTAATGAATCTGATATGCAAAGCTATGCAATATATCACAACTGACCTAATTAGCTATTATATATCAAAAACCTTGTTAGATTCGAACCCCAGTAGTTTCACTTTGTCAAAGGTAGATCTTGTCTGTCGAATCTAGTGAACCTTTTGGAGAAGGTTACTCAGGCCATTGACTGCAGGCAATCTGTTCACAAAGCATAACTTGACCCTCTTGAGGCATTGGATACCATGCCGCATACAAGTGTAATAAACACGCTGAAGGACCTCCAAAATGACCATCATGTGTTTAGGTGGATAGCCAGATGGCATAGGGATAGGGCTGAGACAGTAAGAGCAGGGGATACTTCCTAAGAGAGCATGAAGGTGACCAGTGGAGTTTCTCCAGGATCTGTGCAGGGACTTCTGCTATTGGGTATCTCCTTCTCAGATCTCCACATATCAAATGAGGATCCCTGGTTAACAAAGTTTGTTGATGATTGTAAGCTGGTAGTGATCATCAAGTTCTCCTCTGACTTACAAGCATGCCAGCAGGAGCTTATACTTGTAAATAACTGGTGTGCAGCAAATTGGCTCAAAGTCAATGTTAAAAGGAAAACATTGTAGCATTCGGTAAGTAACCCTTAGCTGAATTTTATAGCACAGATAATGCACCACCTCAAAATGAAAAGGTAGTGAGAAACCTTTGTACTTGGGAAGATAGTACCCTCATGGTGACTATTACATTGCAGCGGTGATTAGGAAATCTTTTTAACTTGCACAGCTTATAGCAAAAGGTGTCTTTATCTCTTCTAGCTCAAAAGACGTTCTCCGCTTCTCGTGCTCTGTGCTAATTGCACCCATCACTGAGTACAGCACTCCCATTGGGGTGTACATTACTAAGCATATCAAGCAATTAGAAGAACCTCAGAGCTTTTCAACTAAAAAGATCATGGACTTAAAAGATCTGTGCTTCCAAGAGAGCCCAGAGGCTTTATCTCTATATTCAGTGTCATACACACTCCTTATGGTTGTTCTGTGCCTTGCTTCTAGGGCTATAAGGGATCTAGTATCCCAAAAACTCTTATGCCTATATAAATCAAACAGTCAAAATAACACTAGAACCAGAGATTTAAATCTGGTCCAACAAATAAATGAGATAAGGTGGAGGGATAGATTTGTCATGCAGCACCTACCTCTTCACTGGAACAAACTTCCTGTCCAAGTTAAGCACTGTGAACACTGCCTGTCTACAAAAAGTCACTCCTGGTATGAATGGCATGGCCCTCCTGAAAAGGGAGGCAGGGCCTAAATGTGGGTAATAGCTAGGTGGTAGTGACCTTGTAGCTTAGTTGCTCTGTAACTCCCGTGATCCTGTGATTCTAAGTGATTCAGTGGAATGACTGTTGAGCCCAACGTGCCTTCTCTGTACATCAAAAATAAATATATCTCAAGGCTGATCAAACAGGACAATGCACTTGTGCTTCTCCATGAGCAAATCACCATAGGCAAAATCCAATACCACTTCCTTGCAAGCTATAGGTCCCCTCTATGAACCAGGAAACCCATAACATGTATTTAAACTTACTAGAAACACTCACATCCAACCCAGTACTGTGTATCACACCATCATGCACTGCAGCATAGAGGTAGTTACCTTTGGTGGTTATAGTAGCAAATGTTTTGCTTGTTAAATTTTCCCTTAGCACTTTGCTTGTGGTCCTCCAGAGGTTTTTCATGGCTCAGCCCTACTGTCAGATAGAACACTAAGCCTAGCCTCAGAGGTACCAACACACCTCTCACCCACTAGCCATTCCTAAGTGTGACCTCTTTGCCTGACCATATAATTTGACCACACACTATGGATGTACAATGTCCCACAGCTTCTCCAGCCAGCTTGGTTGACATGGGCATCCTGAGACAGTGTAGTAACTGCCTCATGTTCACCACCAACCCTCTGCTCCTAGACCATACAAACTCAACATGTGAGAAATGCAGCTATATTAAGAACCTTGAATCCATGCTCTCTCACACACCAGTCAGTACATATGACAATGAGCAGGTCTTCAGCATGCACACCTCAACTCCCACTCCACCGAAACCCACATCACACATACCTACATATGTGGAGGTCCTCACCAGAAACATACTTAAACACCAGTGACCTCCCAAACACAAACCCAAGCACACTACACATAATACTTCCTCTGCAGAACACAATGCACATAATAGCTCATGCACCAGTGTCTTACCTGTCAAACCCTTATGGCAAAATACAAAACCAAACATATTAGTCATAGGCGATTCCATCGTGAGACACACAGATGACCCTATCACCAGGCTGGATAAGGAGAAGGTCGCAGTCAGCTGTCTGCCAGGTGCCAGGATCCGCCATATCACACATGCACTCAAGTCTCTCAATAACAGGTTCTATTATGACTTTCATAGTCCATGTTGGTGTGAATGACTTGAGACATACCCCTCTGGACTATATGAAGAGAGACATGATTGAGCTCTCAGACTACGTGTCTCAGGCTGGTATGTCCCTAGCCTTAAGCAGCATTTTACTTCAGCTAGGATGATGCCTCAGTACAAATAGAAAATGATTGACTTCAATAATTGGCTTAGTTTCTGGTGTCATTCTAAGGGAATACAATATCTGTCAGCCTGGGATGACATGATTGTCAGGCCTCGATGCTTTGCCAAAGATGGTCTTCATCTGTCACCACTGGGGTTTTGGCTACTGGTCAAGGCACTTGCCAACCCCATAGTGCCTTATTTGGCAGTGTCTCAAGGACAAAATTCCTGATGTAAGAACTCCATCTAAGAAGAACCTCAAGGTTTTGCTGCTAAACACTAGGATCTTCAACATAAAACTGCATTCACTGGAAGCAGTCCTCACCTTGGAAGACATAGACATCTGTGCAGTCATGGAGGCCTTGTTCAAGGCTGCAGAGAGCACCCCACCCATATGGAGCTACACCTCCTTCCACATGTTCAGACCACAAATTGATGGCATGAAAACTAAAGGAGGTGGTGTATCAATATACATTAAAGATAAATACACCTCCAGATTGGTTAGACAGCATGATTTCCGGGATATATTTCAGGTGCAATTAACTGTGGGCAGGACATCTATTCAAATCATTGCCAGCTACAGGACCCCTCCATGAATCAGGATACCCATTCTATCTATTTGGATCTACTTGAGTCTATCAAGATACATCTGAACACCATGGTTCTGGGTGACTTTAACTACCCCCCCCCCATTGACTGGGTAAATTACTCGTGCACAAACTCACTTGCCCAAAGGTTCCTCAACTTCATTAACTCCAGTGCCCTGGACCAGCTGGTTGACACTCACACAAGGGGTGCCAACATCCTGGATCTTGTGTTTACCAATATGGGGGCCACTGTAGCACTCCCACTGTGAGGACTTCAATGGTGAGATCTGACCATAAATCAGTCTCATAAATTGCAGCAACTAAACTAAAAAAATTCTCCAAAGCAGATTATAACCTCTTATGGGATTGTATAAAAAGCTTCACTGCACCTCCCTCCTCAGATGGAACTGGCAGCTATGCCAAGTTCTACACAAATGCTTTATACAAACACCTGAACAACTACATTGACTTGGCCGTACCTGATAGGACCAATACAAGCTCTTCAAGCAAACCTGTCTGGTGGATAACTGCCATAAAAGGCTTTACAATAAGAGGAAGAAATTGCTGTCTAAGAGTAAGAGAGAGCAAGCCCTAAACTGGAAACACTCCCTACTCAGCCTAAATAAGCAAATAAGACTTCATGTGAAGTCTTCCAAAGCTAACTAAAAATCCAAATTGGCTTCCTCAACTAAGGACAACCTGTTCTTTAGTTACATCCATAACCTAAAAGGAAAGGCCCAGATTTGTGCCGAACTTTTGGTTAATGATGCCACACATACTGAGCCTGTGGTCATTGCTAACTTATTAGCCGACAAGTTCTGTGAAAACTTCACTCAATTGTTCCCGCCACACTTACCATAAGACATCCCTACAACCTATCCTCTACCTTGTATCTCTAAAGAGCAAGTCATGAATGTCCTCTCTAAGGTCAAAATCAAAGCATCCATGGGACCTGATAACATCCCAGACTGCATCGTAAATGGGCTCAAACAAGAATTAGTGATGCCACTGTGTACTATTTTCATTCATACTCTAAACACTAGATTTATCCCAGCTGAACGGAAAAAGGCCACCTTTATCTCCTTAAATAAAGCTGGTGCTTCCACTGACCCTGGGAATGATAGACCTATTAGCCTGACTAGCCTTATCTGCAAGGCCATGGAGACAATCGTCATGGACCTTATCAACAAAGATATTGGTAGCCTCCAAACACTTGACCCTACTCAATTTTGATTTGTCAAAGGGAGATCTTGCTGTTAAACCTGGTGGATTTCTTTGAGATAGTCACCAAGGCCCTTGATGAAGGGAAATCTGTGCATACAGCCTACCTAGACTTAGCCAAGTCTTTTGACACTATTCCCCACTCAGACATAATTGACAAACTCACCCAGCTAGGTATCAATCCGTATATCATTAGATGGGTCGCTAACTGGCTCACTGATAGAACCCATATAGTCAAAATAGGGGACTCTACCTCCAACAGCAGACCTGTAACCAGTGGTGTTCCACAGGGATCATTCCTGGGACCTCTGCTGTTTGGAATCTATTTCTCTGAAGTGCAAGCTAAAACTAAAGGTCTGTGGCTGACAAAGTTTGCTGATGACTGCAAACTGGGAGCAGTCATAGAATCTCCAAACGATGTCAACAAACTACAAGAGGGTCTTACACAAACAAATGACTGCTACCAAAGTCATAGCCTTAAACTCAATGCAAAAAAAATGTATTGCCATCTCTTTTGGTAAGAGTGATGTTTCTGCTAACAACCACATCAATAACAACACCCTAAATACACACTTAGTGGTGAGAGACCTAGGCTCACAGGTTGACAGCAACCTAACCTTTGATCATCATGTCTCCACAGTGGTGAGAAGGGCATTCTATATTGCACTTCTCATAAGTAAGGGCACTGCCTCCAGAAAAAAAGAAATTATAACCTTCCTATACTCTTCCCTCATCAGGCCAAAAATTGAGTACAAGCCTCTTTTGGTATGTACCTTTCCAAGCACCTGCAGCAATTGGAGAGACCACAAAGGTTCCTCACAAGGAAAATCAAGGTCTTCAGCATCTGTCCTATGAGAATCATCTGAAATCACTGTCACTTTATTCTGTTTCATACAGACTACTCAGAGGTGATCTCTGCCTTGCATATAAGGCAATCTTTGACCCTGCTTTATAGGAAATGCTGCATATCCTTTAGTCATATAGTACACAGGTTACTTACTCTAATGGCCTAAACCTGGTATGTGACATTAATAGAACTTGCTGGAGGGACAGATTTACCTCCCAGAGCTTACCACACCTTTGGAACAGACTCTCACTTCATGTCAAGCAGATCACCTCATTGGCCCTCTTCAAACACAATCTGGACAATTGGATGGGTAATTGTAAATTCATCCCAAGGGTTCCATCTATGTCCCTCTTGGGCAAGAGTGATAGGTGCTGTTTGTGGAAATAAGGGTAAAACTTGGATAGGCTTGTAAGGGTCCTAGGGTCATTAGCCTAGTAACCTCCTATGATCCTATGAACCATATTCATGGGCAACTTTAATTACACCACTATTAACTGGGAATCATATACCACACCAAACATACAGGCACAGATTCCTGGATTTTGTAAACAGAAACTCCCTGGACAAGCTTATCAATACACCAATCAGGGGTGCAACCACACTGTATCTGGTCCTCACTAATATGGGAGAGTGCTGCACACCCCCAGTGTAATGTCTTTTCTGGTAAGGTGAAACCACAAAATGATCTCCTTTGAAGTAAAAATAAAACCTGTAACCCCAGATAATCCTGGAATATTCAGGAACTATTGTAAAGCTAGCTTCCTACTATTAAGTGATAGCTTGGCAAAAATTCAAGCCTCCATAAACTCTGAGAACCCTGCTGCCTATGCAGACCTGTTCACAGAAACCCTGTACAAGCATGTTAATTGCTGTATAGGGCAGCTGTACCCACCAGGAAGAAGCAGAGAACTAACTCAAAAAACAAACCACCCCGGTGGAATCACTTCATCAATAGGCTGTATAACAGAATTTATTTATTTATTTATTTTTATATTTGTTAACTGGGTTAGTCTGACTGGGTCAAGATGTTAACTGGGTTAGTCTGATTGGGCCAAGAGAGCCCTTTTTCAGTGGAGACATGAGGAGAAAAACTCCAGGAAAATAATTAAAAAAATAAGAAAAAAGCTAACAATTCAAGTTGTAAGATACTTAGTACAAAAACAGAGAAAGAGAAATATACAACACTAATATTTACAAGGCAAAAGTACAGTATTTTGAGAATACAGTAGCAATATGTTTGAGAAATGTGGTCAGCATTAAGTTATATACAAGGAAATATAACGTCTTAAAATAAAATAAAATCTAATATGTAATACACAACTCAAACATCATGACGTAATACAACATAGATGCATGTAACAGCATAGGTACTAACTGCAGACAGAGTAATATGTGTAGACAGTTTAGATAGCAGGTAGCAGAAAGAAGTAAATCATGGCAAAAATTAGGAGGTGCAGCACTCAGTAGGATAAAAGCACTGTCATCAATCTAAACAAACAACTCAGAGGACAAATAAAGTTTACCAAAGTCAAATTTGAGATCAATTTGGCCTCCCAAGCCAAGGACAGCCGCAAGGCATTCTTTAGCTATGTCTGCAACCACAAAGCCAAGACACAATTGTATGCAGAGCTCATTGTAAACTGAGCCACCTATACTGAGTCAGAAGAACCTCCTGGCCACCACATTCATCTCCAACTCTACCCCTTTCTCCCCCCTCAACCTTCCTTCAGGACATACTATCAAATATAACTCCCCCTGCTATCACTAAGGAACAGGCTCTTAACACGTTCTCTAAATCCAAGAACACTCGATGAGCGCAGACAATATCCCAGGATGTCTTCTAAATAGCATAAAATATAACCTACCAGGCCATCTGGAATTGTTATTTAACTGTAGCTGACAATCAGACTTCATTGCTCATGAATGGAGAACAGCAGCAGTCATCCCTCTGCACAAAGTTGGACCATCTACAGACGCTGTAAACTACAGACCCATAAGTCTCACTAGTCTCATATGCAAAGCCATGGAAAGAATTATCATGGAAATGATCAATAATGATATAGGAATCGTCCAGATACTGGCCCAACCCAGTTTGGTTTTGTCAAGGGCAGGTCATGTCTACTCAGCCTGGTGGACTTCTTTGAGAAGTTCACCAAAGCAATGGATGAGGGCAAAATAGTTCACACTGCCTACCATGACCTGGCCAAGGCATTTGACACAATACCCCAATCAGGCATTGTTGACAAACTCAAGAAGTTAGGTACGAACCCCTATGCCTCCTGGTGGATAGCCAGCTGGCTCACAGACAGGACCCAGGAAGTTATAATTTGGGAGTCCACCTCTACAAAAAGGCCAGTCACAAGTGGAGTCTCTAAGAAATCGGTCCTGGGACCACTCCTTTTTGGCATTTACTTCTCTGAAGTTGAGGCTAATGTCAGTGGTCTCTGGCTGACTAAATTTATAGATGATTGCAAAATAGGAGCTGTCATTGAATCCCCTACTGACACAGATGTTCTACAGGAAGTGCTGACACAGACAAACAACTGGTGGCAGAGCCATGGACTAAAATTAAATGCATAATAGTATCTTTTAAGAAGTCATCCACCGCTGGTAACTATCATATTAACAGCACACTGTTAAGAGTTGATCTAGCAGTCAGGAACTTGGGGAAACATACACACAGTAATCCATCCTTTCACCATCAAGTGTCTACAGTACTAAGGAAATCATTCAAGGTTGTGCAACATATAAACAAAGTTATGGCATCTAGGTCAAAGGAAGTCATTATTCTACTGTCTTTGGCATTCAGCAGACATATCATTGAGTGCAATCTCCCCTTTGGTATGTACCTATCCAGGCATAGCTAACAATTGGAATGTTCACAGAGGTTCCTCATTAAAAGAATACAGGGCATAAGTAACATGTCCTGTTCAGACCACCTCAAGGTCCTATCAATGTATTCTGTCTCACACAAGCTGTTGAGAGAGCATCTAACTATGGCATACAAAGCATTGCCAGACCCCTCTCTGATGGACCACCTGCATATCCACAAAGCAAACAGCACCATAATTATCCATTCTAATGATCTAAACTTTGCCTGTGATATAAATATGACTTGCTTGAGAGACTGGTATGTATCCCAGAGACTAGCCCTTCTCTGGAACAGGCTCCCCATCCATGTGAAGCAGAGTACCTCCCTAACCTAATTCAAGTGCAACTTGGACAATTGCATGGGGAACAGGAAATTCATTCCTGGCTTGGCGCCCATGTCTCTAATAGACACAGGCAGCCTGTAAATGGTTTATCTCCCAGGTCCCTGCTTGTAAATGTTTCACCCCCCAAACCCCTGCGTACACTCATCAAGGGTATGAGAACTTGTCAGAGATTCAGGATGCATGGTTAGGTGTAAAAAGTCCCTTGTAGTTGTTAGTCTGGTAAACACCTATGAACCTATGAACTCAATTTGCATTTAATTCATTCAGGCCTAAAACATGACTTGATTAAATTAGGTTGGAGGCAAACTGGAAGCACCATGCAGAAGAAAGAAATGTTTATTATAGGATCATAGGAGGTTACTAGGCTATCAACCCAGCAGTCATTTCAAGCCTAGCCATTTCATCCCAATGTAATACCATAGATGCTCTAGTTAATACTCAGGATTGTATTTAGTAATGACTGTTCATGCCCAGGAGGGTTGTGGGCACTATCCCCAGTAAGAATTTATGGGACCCATCCACTCATCCAGGTTCCTTTTGAACAATGTCATAGAGGTACTTTGCTTCCCATGAATTGGCAGCCTATTCTAACGATGCAGCAGTCACTGGGAGACAAATCTGTCCCTCCAGCATATCCTATTCAAGTTGCAGGCCATATTTAGATCCATGGAATGGGTACCTCTAGTTCCATTTGATTTACGGATGTGCAGCAAATTCATTAGGTTTAGGTCAGAGATTGCTCTGTAAGCCAGGCATAAGGTGCCCCTTAAGAAGTCTCTATGATACTGAGTATGGTGACAGGGACTTTAGTTGGTCTGTGTAAGGCATGTCCTGGAGTCCCTTGATATTCCTGGTTAAAAACCTCTGTGGTCTCTTCAATTGCTGCAGGTGCTTTGTACGGTACATGCCAAAAGAGACGTTATACTCAATTATGGGCCGAATTAGTGATGAGTATAGTGGGGTTGTAACCTTCTTTGCTCTAGAGCTGATGCCTTTGTTAATCAAGTGTGCTACATAGAAGGCCTTCCTTACTACAGTAGACACATGGTGGTCAAAATTAAGGTTGCAGTCTACCTGTGATCCCAGATCTCTTGCCACGTCTTAGGTACATAGGGTATTGTTGTTAATTTGCTAGTGTGAACGGACATTGCTTTTAACAAAGGGAATGATGATGTATTTCTTTGCATTCAGTTTGACACCATGTCTAAGACACCAGTCATTGGTCTGCGTAAGACCCTCCTGAAGTATACTAACATCATTTGAGTATTAATAATCGCACCCAGTTTGCAGTCGTCTGCAAACTTGGTCAGCCACAGCCTCTTAGTTTTGGCTTGAACTTCTGAGATATATATACCATACAGTAGGGGGCCCAGCACTGACCCTTGTGGCACCCCGCTGCTGGTTGATGTGGAGTCACCCACTTAGTGTGTGACCAGATGGTAACCCATCTTACAACAAAGGGGTTTACATTCACTTTGCTAAGTTTATTGGTAATGCCTGGTTGTGGGATTGTGTCAAAGGCCTTTGCCAAGTCAAGGTATGCTGTGTGCTCAATTTGCAAAAGCATCAAACCACACCAACAAAAAGAACCACTTCAGCTAAACCAAATTCCTGAATTACCATGGTTGACAGTTGCTACTGATATTTTCAAATGGAATGGTCAGCATTACTTAGTGTTAGTAGACTCTTATTCACATTGGTTTGAAATTGACCTTCTTCCTAACCTGACATCCAGCACAGCCATTACAAAATTAAAGAGACATTTTTCTGTCCATGCTAGTCCGCATAAAGTCATTTCTGGCACCTGTGCACAGTTTATAAGTCCACAGCGTAAGAAATGTGCTGAGTCTTGCAACTTTGTTCATATTTCTAGCAGTCCTGAGTATCCACAGTCCAATGGGTTAGCTGAGCATGCAGTTCAGATCGCAAAATGTTTGTTGGAGAAATCTAAGAGAGATGGTACCAATGTTTTTCTTAACCTACAAAATCTCAGAAACATTCCTCGAGATAACTTACTTGGTTCACCTGGTCAGAGACTGATGTCCAGACAGACTAGAACAACTCTTCTGATAAGTAAACAACTGTTAGTACCAAATGCAAAGAACAACAGAGAGGTTAAAACTCAACTTTTGAGAAAACTTCAGTAACAAAAGTTGTACTATGATAAGTCCAGTAAACCTCTTAGCCAAATAAGACAAAGAGAATTTGTGAAAATGCAAACATCTAAAGGATACAACCAAGTGGGAATCATCAAGAACATTTGTGAAGAACCAAGATCATACATCATACAATCTGAAGGAATGGATTTCAGAAGGAATCAAAGACATATATTACCAGTCTCCAAACCAGTGATGCAGCAGATTGCCTGTGCCAATGACTCTATTTCTCATAGTTACTCTATCCCCATTCAAATTCCAGAGGACAGTGTACTTTCCTCAAATAATCCTGATGCAGTCCTTGAAGTTCCAATTGTGAAGGAATCCCCAGAGACTGTCCCTGTTGCTAAACCCAGTCAAAGTTTTTATGTGACCAGATCGGGTAGAATTTCCAAATCCAATCTAAAATACACAGTGACTTGGACTTGAGTTCAAATTTGTTGTTGAAATGTTGATGTGACATCTAACTTGTAAAATGTCTAGTTCTCCTATTGCATGTCAAACAAATTAAAGAGGGAGGATGTATATCAATGTGTCTCTTGAACCTAGTCAGCCACTGTAGTTAGATAACACGTGCATATAAGTTACTGAGCATGTGCAAGATCAGTGCCATTTTGTATAGTCAGCCAGAGTGAATGCAGGCATGAATGGAGGTGCACATCTAAGACTGTTTGAAGTAACAAGTCAGTTAGGTAGCTTATGAAGATTGAAGTACATGTTCCAGTTAGAAATCCTGATGTGTTTATGTACAATAAACAACTTGAAAGCATACCCAGCTTCAGTGTCTCATCTGAATACATGAGACATGTGACAATACTTGGCAAGTATCATACAGCAATTGAACAGGTTAAATTCAAGGTTCCAATTAGGTGGTCCCACAGGGCTCTGTTTTCAGCCCATACTTGTTTAGTTTGTATCTTTCAGATCTGTCTTTTTCACCTGAGGTGTTCTATTGTCTGTATGCAGATGATTTGAAAATAAGTAAACTGATCTCTTCAAAAGAACTTGACCAAACTGACCATTTGGAAACAGGAGAATAATATGCTGATAATAAATAAAAAATTAAGCATATGAGATTTGGGAGACATAAATTGAAAAGTGAATATTTAATACAACACACAGTGATTGAAAATGTAGATTCATTTAAGGACCCAGGTATATGGGTAGATCCAGCTTTGATTTTTTTAATCATATCATAGGTTCATAGGTAGGTACTAGGCTATCGGCCATAAGGCCTATACAAACCTAGCCAAAAAGGTACCCTGGCTTTCGCCACCCAAGAAAATTATTTTCCTGTGTATCAACCAATTGCTAAATGATAGTTATAGAACTATAGGCTGTATAAAAAATTTACAAAGTCTAGGAAATCAGAAATGATGAAATTATTGTTTGCAAGTCACATCAGACCCAAACTAAAGTATGGAATAAAAAATATGGAAATCTTTTAAGAAAACTAGCATAAGTAAATTGGAATTAGTATAGCAGAAATATACAAGGGCATCCATGGATGTGAAAATGCAAGTTATTATGAAAGATTAAAATAATTGAACCTGTACCATGTGTGGCAAACCAAAATGCTGCCAGCCCAACTAGCTGGAATTTTTTAAAAATAATTATATGTCACTTGCTCAACTATTAAGATACTTGCCATTCTTAATGGCACCAGTGATATAAGTGTGTAGTACATACTCAATTGTCCTTCAACTAAATATATAATTCATTTTGAACTATAACTATTTTACTGCTATTGTCAGTTGGGAGGATGGCCTAATGGTTAAGGTGTTTGCCTTACACACACACAAGGTGCAGGGTTTGAGTCTCGGTCAACAAATGATAAGTGGCATTAGGCTTATATAACTAAATGATCTACTTCAAGGGCATTTACTCTAGTACTAATCTATGAACCTAAAAGATATATCATCCTATATTTCTTGTAATATAAATTTCAATTTATTGTGCATAGACACCAATGTAAATAGTTATAAAATGGACCTGGGTCCAGTTGGATTTTCTCGGTCAACAAATGTAAATAAATACATTAATATGGCTTATATAGAAATGTGACATTGCCAGCCCTGGTATCTGGAATTTTGTAACTAGTCATATGTCATTTGTGAATATTCATAGCATTTATATGTTTGTCTGACAAATGTAAGAGAACTATATGTCATGTGGGTATTAAACTACTGGTACAGAAGTGTGTGTTGAACTGTATATTATGTACTGAGATTCAAGAATGTAACCACAGTGTACCCTGCTGGAAAAGAGCAGAAATGGGTATAAACTATATACCTGTGCAGATGTGTGTTTTAATTGTAGAAGTTGGAATGTACAGAGTTAACTTGCAAAACATCAAGAAAATAAGTTGAAATTCTTTATGACTGTGATACAAAGTTAGTTAATGCAAAGAGACAGGCAGTCTAGAGCTAGGAAGTTTTTCTATTGTCTTGAGACAGAAATAATTACTAGGTTTAAAATGTAAAAGTGTTTGACTGTTTCATGACTTCCAGTTCTAGGCAAACTTCTGAGAGATAAGTATTTTTCACAGAGAAATGTTAAATTCTGTTGGTATTTGTTTAGCTTGAGAACTGGAGGCAGGGGACAAAGAATGATGTCAGCCAAGCCAACCCAGCAGTAATGTGTATTCTTAATTTAAGAATTATCTTAGAGAGTGAGTCTATGCATTTTGTATTTGTCTTTGGACCTGGAAACATCCTCTCATCAGCACTTGCCTTGCTAATAGTAAATACTAGATTATAGTAATCTCTCTTAGAGATAGATAGGAATATAGTAATATTAGTTTAGTTGTTTTCTGTATTTATGTGAGACTGTCCTACAATTTTGTTTTAAAATATTTCCTGTAATTCTAAACTCTGTAGTCACTGTGTTGAGTTATTGAGTATTGTCTTGTTCTTTTATTATTTATTATTAAATATATTTAAACCTTTTAATTGTGGCTGGTTTGCTTAGAGACACTGAAGCTCTTAGACTACTTATATATGTATTTTGTGACACTGTACAGGCCACTCTTTAATAGCCTTGCAAGTCTTGGTCACACTTACCATTTGGATAATAGTACCTTACACAGTAAAATTGGTCACCCTTTGGTAAGGGCCTTATAGTAGCTGACAAGTAAGGGTGGTTGGTGGCTGTGATAACTACGTTATAATCTGGCCAGAAGAGGACATAGCTAGTAAACCTGTGCCAGCCTTCTCCAGGAGTGTCTGCGTGTTTGTATATAAATCAAATCTCAAAGTGTGTGTGTGTGTGTGTGTGTGTGTGTGTGTGTGTGTGTGTGTGTGTGTGTGTGTGTGTGTGTGTGTGTGTGTGTGTGTGTGTGTGTCAGCTACTTGGGCAGGGACATGAAGCAGTGGTTTGACAGGGAGGGTGCTGGAGGTTTTGGCTTGACCACTTAGCTAAGATCTTAATCCTATAGCTGTACCAGTGGGGAGTATTATTGGGGATTTGGAGACAGAGGGAGAAACCAACCCCAGACTGACTGTGATCTCTGTGTGCTCTTAAGGGAAATTGTAATTTTCTGTGTGTGTACTTGTCATACTCCCAATGTGCACATCCCTCACTGGTGCTAGTGGTGATGATTGAGGCTCCTTGATTACTGGACCAGCACAGAGGCAACATATATTAATTGTTTAGCAGTAGTGGGATAGCCACATCATATGTTAATTGACTTGTAGTGGTGTGGATATTGAATTCCTGTAGCCTGTGTACTGTGGTCACTGAAGGTGTTTTTGTACTTTTAATCAGCCACAGAGTGAAAATTCAGAGTTCATATCACAATTGTTTTATTTTTATTATTAGCTTAGTTAGTCAGGGAGTGCAGGCAAGCATGTCAACAGAGGAGTATGGCAAGCTGACAAGGAGCCAGTTGGCTGAGATGTGCCAGGCTAAAGGACTGGTGCATGCCAACCTGACTAAGGCAGACATGATTGCAGCTTTAGTCACAGCTGCATCACAGAATAGCAATCAGGACAATCCAACTGGCCATGGAGATCTACAACTCTCAGAAAATGGACAGCTCAACCTTTCCACAGAGGACTTAAAAATCCAGCTGGAGTTGAGACTTGAGTTGGAGGCCAAGCATTTGGAAATAGAAGCAGCAGAGAGACTGACACATCGGGATGCTGAGGAAAATGAGAAACTGCAATGCCTGGACACTGAGGAGAAGGAGAGGCAGAGGCAACATGAAAAGGAGATGTTGATTCTTTGCCAGACTCACAGAGGTAATGGGGAAAGGAATAACCAGACCCCAGTAGCACAAAACGTCAATAAATTTCTTCTGCATTTTACAGAGGGGGATAATTTTGATAGTTTCATTCATATGTTTGAGAGGGTATCTAAACAGATAATACTGATCAAGGGTTCTGGGTATGGTTCCTGACCCCCTTACTCCATGATAAAGCTGTAACTTTTCTTTCCAAACTATCCAATGCTGATTGTTTAAATTATAACGTTGTAAAAAAATGTTTGCTAGAATGTTTTAAATTAACACCTGAAGCTTATAGGAAAAAGTTTCATGAGCACAGATGCAAGGCAGATGAAAGTTTGTGTAAATATGTTGCTGAACTAAGCACTTATTTTCATAGATGGGTGAGTGGGTGTCAGGTCACCACTTTTGAAGGGATGGTAGATGATTTTGGTGAGGTAACAAGCCTTTAGCACTTTGCCTGAGGACATGAGAATCTGGTTAGCTGATAGACAATGCAATACTGCAGATGATTGGGGAAGAAGGGAGACCTATACCTACCAAGCAGCAGGGCATCACTGCACAGGAAAGGGACACCCAGTGCTGCTCATGGGTCTAAGACAACCCATGGTGGGCAGCTCAGACTGCCCCAACAGAGTCTGCCAGTAGCAGGGGAAGCCACTAGCCCAGGTACATGTCCAGGACCTAAGGTTAAATGTTTTAAATGCAACCAGTGGGGCCATGTAGCATATAGATGTCCATGGAGGCAAGGTGTGGAACAAAAGGTGGGAGAGCCAGTAAGTGGGAATGACAAAATGCCAGCAATAAGTTGCCTCGAGACAACAAGTGTACCAAACTACCACCCTGCAGATTTCCTGATAGGGAATGATTTTGATAATGCAGTACCATGTGCGCATGCAATTACATGCAGTCAGGCTTGGAGACAAGCATATGGGTCTGGTAGCCTGGAAGAAACCCAGACAGACCGTATACTTGCAGCCAGGACTGTTGAGGTGGTTACTTCAAGGAGGGAGCTACCCTGTAGCAGAGAGACTAAAAGTGAGCCACAGCTGCTGGTG
The DNA here is from genome assembly GCF_019279795.1 of Protopterus annectens. Classification (NCBI taxonomy): domain Eukaryota; kingdom Metazoa; phylum Chordata; order Ceratodontiformes; family Protopteridae; genus Protopterus; species Protopterus annectens. The sequence continues at coordinate 680,890,698 of NC_056736.1, read as the reverse complement.
GGTACTGATGTTCCCTTGGACACAGTGATTGCATGGGCAGAGGTGAGTAGTAGTACCCAGGCTGACAGTGAGGCACTGCTGTCAGAAGATGCCAGACTTCCTGTAGAAGGGGAGCTAGGAAGGGTTACAAAGAGAGAGTTGAGACAGGCTCACCTCTCAGACACTACATTACAAGGCCTGAGGGAGGTAGCTAGTGAGGCACCTGATTCTTAAGGGAAGGGGGAATATGTTTACTGGGACAAAGGGTTACTGTATAGATTGTGAACCCCTGATGGAGGGATAGAACGTGAAAGAATACAGTAGTTGGTAGTACCCAGAACCTACCATCTGGCACTTCTAGCCATAGCCCATGAAATTCCCTTTGCAGGTCATATGGGCATAAAAGGTACAAAGAGATGTATTGTGCAGAACGTCTATTGGACTCGGATTTCCAGAGATGTAACAGGGTACTGCAGGACCTGTGAGCAGTGCAAAAAGGTAGGCAAGGCAGGAGACAAGATGAAAGCTCCTTTTATGCCTTTGCCTATGATTGAGGAGCCATTTTAGAGGGTAGCTATGGATATTGTGGGACTTCTGAGTACCCCAAGTTCCACAAGGAAAAAGTATATGCTAGTGGTAATATATTATGTTACAAGATACCCTGAGGCAGTGGCTCTGTCCTCCACTGCGGTGGAAAAGGTGGCAAATGCTTTGTTAGAGATTTTCAGCAGGGGAGGTTCATTAGACCTGCTGGCTTGTCTGCAGGAGTACTGTGGGGTGAATCCCCTAAAGACCACCCCCTACCATCCCCAGACTAATGGTCTTGTTGAGAGGTTAAACTCTACACTCAAGTCTATGCTACAGGCATTTGCAGACCAGTTTAAGAGGGACTGGGACAAGTATTTGCCCCATCTGTTATTTGCTTACAGAGATGTTCCCCGGGAATCCACAGGTTTTTCACCCTTTGAGTTGTTGTATGGGCATAGGGTGAGGGGACCTCTAGATTTGATTCAAGATGAATGGGAAGGTGAGTGTGAATCTCACAAGGAGTCTGTTGTGGCATTTGTCCTAAACCTCAGAACAAGCCTCAGGGAACTCATTGGCTTGGCCCAGGAGATCCTGGCAGAAGCCCAACAGCAGAAAAAGGTCTTGTATGACAGGAATGCTCGAGCTAGAGAGTATGCTGTAGGGCAACAGGTAATGATTCTCATACCTGTCAGACACAACAAGCTGCAGGCAGCTTGGGAGGGACCGTACAAGTTGATAAGGAAGGTCAGTGATGTTAGCTACATGATGAAACTGCTAGGCAAGAGGCAGGGGCACAAATTGTACCATGCTAACATGAAACCTTATCATGACAGGTAGGTCCTTGTGCTAAGTATTTGCAGTACAAGGCAGGAGGAGTCTGAAGGGGATCTATGGCTACAGGGAGGCAGCCAGGAAAATCCCAAATTACTATGGTTGGTGCCTAGGGTCGCAAGCATATGATAGGACAGTGGAGCATGGTACTGGAGTCAGCCGCAGCTGGAATATCAAGACAGGGAATGGGGAAAGGCATTCCCAGATATGCTCAACCCTCTCAAGTAACGTTTCTCAAGGATCACTTGAAAAACTAGCTTGAGTTCTTGTGGGGGGGAGAAGTGTGACAAACCAAAATGCTGCCAGGTCAGCTAGCAGGAATTTTTTAAATAATTATATGTCACTTGAAAATATTAATAATGTGTGTGTGTCAGCTACTTGAGCAGGGACACGAAACACTGGTTGGACAGAGAGGGTTATGGAGGTTTTGGCTTGACCACTCGGCTGAGATCTTAACCCTATAGTTATGCCAGTGGGGAGTCTTATTGGCGTTCTAGAGAAAGAGGGAGAAACCAACCCCAGACTGACTGTGATCTCTGTATGCTCTTAAGGGAAATTGTACTTTACTGTGTGTGTACTTGTCATCCTCCCAGTTTGCACGTCCCCCACTAGTGCTAGTGGTTAGGATTGTGGCTCCTTGATTACTGGGCCAGTGCAGGGGCACCACGCCATGTTTTATACACACACAGCTAGATAGATATTTAAGGAGAGTCTTTATACAGGTATACAGTGCATTCACAGACAACTACATCTTGGAATGTTTGTTGTTATTAAAGACTGACAGAGAATCATCAGAAAATCTGTCTGGCTTATTATATAGGAGTGAGACGTGTACTAATTGGTTATATGAGAGAGTAACTAATGCATGGAATAGACTACCAAATTATATTAAATCAAGTACTAGTTTAGATATTTGTAAGAACAACTTGGACACTTATTATGGGAGTGATTGTTTTGGAATATTGCCAGGCTAGAAGGCATTACTGCCAGTGCTTGAAACATTTGTATATATGTAAGTATGTATGTATGTAAGCATGTGTATGTGTAATGAATATATGCATGTATGTATGTAAGTATGTGTGTATGTAATGTATGTATGTAAGTATGTATGTGTTTATGCAATGTATTTACTGAGCCTCTAACCAGTTAGTGCAGCTTTGAAAATGTATTGCTTACATGTATCTTTAACTTAAACACACATGTATACAGACACATACAAACACACACACACACACACACACACACACACACACACACACACACACACACACACACACACACACACAGACATCCCTATACATATACATACCAACCACTCAAGACACACACACACACACACACAAACACACACACACACACACACACACACACACACACACACACACCCTATACATATACATACCAACCACTCAAGACACACACACACACACACACACACACACACACACACACACACACACACACACACACACACACACACACACACACACACACACACACACACACACACACACACACACACACACACTCACAGACACCCACACACAGTTACACTCATAGACACTTGGAGAGATTTTATGAATGTGCTTAGTTTGTAATCATCTGTAGACTTGGTCAGCAAGATACCCTTGACATTGGCCTTGACTTCTGATAAGTAAATGCCAAAAAGGAAGCAACCCAGTAAAGAACCCTTAGGGACTCTGCTAATAACCGGTCTCTTTGTGGAGATGGACTCCTCTATCCTAACTTCCTGAGTCCTATCTGAGAGCCAACTAGCTATCCAGCATGTAACATGGGGTTTATGCATGATTCTGGTAGTTTATTTGCAATACCCAAATGGGGTGTTATAACAAATGTCTTGGCCAGGTCAAGGTAGGCAGTATGCACCATTTTGTCCTCATTCATTGCCTTGGTGCCCTTCTCAAAGAAGTCTACCAGGTTATGTAGACATGATCTGCCGTTGATAAAAACAAAATGGGTTGGATCCAGTGTTTGAAGGTTTCCTATGTAATTATTAATCACTTCTATGATAATTCTTTCCATGGCTTTACATATTGCATATGAGACTAGTCAGACTTATGGATCTGTAGTTTTTTGGCTCAGTTCTGGCCCACCCTTGTGCAGATGGCTGACTGTTGTAGTTCTCCATTAATGTGGTATGAACCCTCTCTGGAGACTATGGCTAAATAGTGACTTCAGTGGTCCCGATAGGTCATGTTTCATGCTATTTAGGAGGCATCCTCGAATATTATCTGGGCTCATCAATGCAATGTTCTTGGCCTTCGAAAGTGCAATTAAGACCTGCTCTCTAGTGATAGTTGGGGGGATTATTTTCAGTGGCATTTCCTGAGGGGTGGCCAGGAGAGGAAGGGGTTAAAAATGGAGCAGAATTTATCATCCAGTAGATTGTCTATATCTTCTGGCTCCATTTACAGTTAGGTCTGCACAATGTTGTGCACTGTCTTTTCAGGTTGCAGACACAGCTAAAAGAAAGAGTTATGGTTGTAATTGGACTGGGAGGCCATTTTTACTTCAGGATTCCCTTGGTAGAGCTGATTTGACTTCTGAATCATTTGCTTAGATTGATGTCAGAGTTTTTATTCTGCTGGGAGTTGCATTTCCTAACTTTGCCATAACTTTTTTTCCTTTTATTGGATAACCCATTGATGGTGGGATTCCACAAGGGTGGCTTGTTTTTTTTTTGAGTTTGTAAAGAGATTATTTCTGGTAGGCACAGCTGTCTTTGTGTATCTATTAACATGATTGTATAGGGTTTCTGTGAACAATTCTATATACGCAGCTGTCTTCTCACATTTTGGAGTTGTTGAACTTTTGCCAGGTTATCACTTAATAATAGTAAGTTTGCCTTAGAATAGTTGCAAACTGCTATGGGGTTAGCTGCAGTCATGGGTTTTATTTTTAGTTCAAAGGAGTCAGCATTATCCTACCTTACCAGAGAGGACATTACACTGGGAGGATGCAGCATTCTCTTAGATTTGTGAGGACCATGTCCAGTATGTCAGTTTAATAAATACTTTGCAGAAACCATCCAGATCCTTGCAAACAACCAACCCTATGACAACATCCCCACCTCTGCAAATCCACCCCTCACCCCCAACTAACAATTGCCCCAAGTTCAGCTTTCATCCAGAACCAACCAAATCCATTGAAAAACTACTCCACAAGCTCAAACCAACGTATCTAGCCACAGATAAATTACCCGCTGAATACCTCCACCTGGCTGCAGAAGCCATATCATATCCTGTCTCCATTCATCCTAATTAACAGATCCATCTCAGAGTGTATAGTACCCAAGCTATGGAAAATATCACATATCATCCCTCTACATAAAGGGGGAACCTCCCTGGAACTCAATAACTACTGCCCTATAGCCATACTACCCCCTTTATTTAAAATTTTAGAGAGGGTAATACACAAGCAACTAATTAAATATCTCCGAGAAAATAATCTAATAGCAACACAACAACATGGCTTTAGACCCTTCCATAGCACCACCAGTGCATTAACAGAATTCACCAACATTGTCAATACTCACAGAAACAACGGACTCCTTGTATCTGCCACCTTATAGCCAAACTGGAGGCTAAGCTCTCTCAACTCAGTACTGGCGTAACCAGTCAGGAGGAGAAGGAAACCACACTCACTACAATTCCAGTCTCACATAGACCTACCACGACAGCAAACCAAACACATAAACACACAAAAACATACTCGGAGGCTCTAAATAAAAATCTTCCTAAGCAGCAGAGACCTCCAAAGCAGACACCCAAGCAACCGCTACCCCAAAACAAAACACGTGCAACACATAGCTCACAAAGCCAGTGTGCCAAACAGTCACAGCCCTTAAGGCTAAACAACACACCTGATACACTTGTAATAGGTGACTCTATCGTCAGGCACACTGACGTCCCACTCACCAGGCTGAACAAGGAGAAGGTTACGGTGAGCTGCCTGTCGGGCGCTAGGATCCGCCACATAACACAAGCACTCAGGTCACTCCAAGGCAAGTACAAATATGACTCGGTCATTGTCCATGCTGGTGTGAATGACCTGAGATGTACCTCCCTGGACTACATGAAAAGAGACATAGAGGAGCTCTCTGAGCATGTAGCCCAGGCCGGTATGACCCTGACCTTGAGTAGCATCTTACCCTCACCAAGAATGATGCCACAATATGAAGACAAGATAATCAATTTCAACAATTGGCTTAAGTATTGGTGTCATTCAAATGGGATCCAATGCCTGTCAGCCTGGGATGACATGCTCGACAAGCCACGATGCTTCGCTAGGGGCGGTTTGCACCTGTCGCCCCTAGGCTTTCGGATATTGGCAAAGGCTCTTGCTACCCCCATAGTGCCTTTTTTAGGCAAGGCTCAAAAGACAAACCCACCTCCATAGGTATCACAAGGGATAAGAAACTAAGAGTAATGCTACTCAACGCCAGAAGTCTAAACCTCAAGATGCATGCACTTGAAACTCTCCTTAGCATGGAGAACATCGATATCTGTGCAGTAACAGAAACCTGGTTCAAGGCTCCCGAGAGCACCCCAGCACTACCAGGTTATACCTCATACCATGCTTTTCTGCCCCAAAACTTGGACCGAACCAGAAAAGGAGGGGGAGTATTAATATTCGTCAAAGATACCCACACCTCCAGGTTGGTGGCACAGCACGAAGCATCAGAGACTATACATGTGCAACTAACAGTGGGTAAAACTGCCTTCCAGTTTATAGCCTGCTACAGACCACCTTCCCAAACCAAGGAACCCCACTCGGCCTTCCTGAGAACACTGGAAAATATGAAGGTCTCTCCAAACACCATTATATTGGGTGACTTCAACTACCCAAACATAGACTGGGAGCATTACTCTAGCTCCAACACCCTAGCTCAAAAGTTCCTAGAATTTCTAAACTCAAATGCTATGGAACAACTTGTTACCACCCCACAAGAGTGGAAAACATACTGGACCTGATCATCACCAACATGGGGACTATATGCTCCAGACCAGAAGTGTATCCCTCACTGGTAAGATCAGACCATAAACTAATCTCACTGGATATTCACATCCCGACCCCACCACCTGCCCAGAAAACCACAGTGAAAATCTTCTCTAAAGCAAATTTCACACTCCTCAAAACCGAGGTGGAATCCTTCAGAGCCCCCGGGCCTGTGGAAAATACGGCCCAGACTGCAGAATCCTTTATAAACGCATTCTATGAACACCTTCAGGAATGCATGGATCATGCAATCCCAAATAAAACCAAGACCCAATCCTCCAAAGGCAGACATCTTGTCTGGTGGACCCCAGCCATAAACAAACTATACAACAGAAGGAGGAAGCTACTACATGATAGAGCAAAATCCCACAAAGGAAAGGCATCTCTGATCAGTGTTAGCAAAAAACTACGGGCACTCATAAAATCGTCTAAGGCCAGCATCGAGAGAAAAATTGCACAGGACACTAAGGATAATCACAAGGCTTTCTTTAGTTATGTTAGAAACCTAGGTGGGAATTCCCAGATATGCTCAGAATTGGTCCAAAATGACAAAAAATGCACCAAACCCACAGACATTGCCAACATCCTAGCTGACAGGTTCAGTGTAAACTCCCCACCAAAGGGCAAATATCTATCCCAGCAGAGTGCTGCCCCCCTGACATCTCAGATGCTCAGGTAAGAGCTGCCCTCTCCAAAGCAAAAAACACAGCATCAATGGGACTAGATGGTGTCCCGGGCTGCGTCCTACATGAACTCCAAGAAGAGCTAAACCCAAACATAAAACTACTGTTCAATCTCAGCCTTAACACAGGATATGTACCCAAAGAGTGGCGTACAGCAACAGTTGTCCCTCTCCACAAAGGTGGTGCCTCAACGGATCCTGGAAACTATCGCCCCATAAGCCTGACTAGCTTGGTCTGCAAAGCTATGGAAAGGATCATCATGGACCTCATAAATAAAGATATTGGGGACCTACAGACACTGGATCCTACCCAGTTCGGCTTTGTTAAGGGCAGATCCTGCCTCTCAAACCTGGTCGATTTCTTTGAAACAGTCACCAAGCCATTGACGAGGGGAAGGTAGTCCACACAGCCTACCTGGACCTCGCAAAAGCCTTCGATACAATACCCCACTCGGGCATTATAGATAAGCTCACCAGCTTAAATATAAACCCCTATGTCACTAGATGGGTTGCAAACTGGCTCAAGGACAGAACCCACATGGTTAGAATTGCTGGAGCCATGTCAGACTCCAAACCAGTTACAAGTGGCGTCCCACAAGGCTCAGTCCTGGGACCTCTCTTGTTCGGTATATATTTCTCGGAGGTACAGGCCAACATGGAAGGACTGTGGCTGACCAAGTTCGCAGATGACTGCAAACTGGGCGCCATAATCGACTCTCCAGCCGACACAAGCATCCTCCAAAAGGGACTCACAGAAACAGACAACTGGTGCCAGAGCCATGGCCTCAAGCTAAACGCCAAAAAGTGTATAGTCATCCCCTTGGCAAAAACAAAGTGCCCACAAATTACCACATAGGTGGTAATCCATTAAGTACAGAAGAAGTAATTAGGGACCTGGGGACCCAAGTTGATAGCAATCTCTCATTTGACAACCATGTGGCCAAAGTGGTTAGAAAAACATTTTATATAGCCCACCTAATCATGAAGGGATTCACATCTAGATCAGAGGAGGTCATCGTGCCTCTTTACTCATCCCTCATCAGGCCCATAATTGAGTACAATGCCCCTTTTGGGATGTACCTTGCCAGACACCTGCAGCAACTGGAAGACCCCAAAAGTACCTCACCAAGAGGATCAAAGGGCTCAAACAGATGCCATATGCTGCCTGGTTAAAGAAACTCCAGCTCTACTCAGTGGCATACCGCCTGCTCAGAGGCAATCTGTGCCTGACGTATAAAGCCATGTCCAATCCAGAATTAATGGACATGCTGCACCTCAGAAAATCCAAATCCCATTGGGCTACGCGCTCGAGAGACTTGAACCTCAGCACTGAAATAAATAGGACATGCTGGAGGGACAGATTCATAACCCAGAGGCTCCCTTCACTCTGGAATAAAATCCCAGTCCAGGTTAGGCAGAGTCCCTCATTGACCCTCTTCAAGAGGAATCTTGATGAGTGGATGGGGGATCGTAGGTTTACCCTGGGTATCACTTCTGTGTCACTATTAGACAGAGGCACAGTATACTAACCTCGAAAAAGGGCATAGCAAAATTAATTTAAAATGGGTGGCGAAAGCCAAACACACTCTGGCTAGGCTTATAAATGCCCTAGGGCAGATAGCCTAGTATAAATCTATGAACCTTTGAACCTTCCTTGACTTGTCCAAAGCATTCGATATGGTTAACCACAATAAACTCCTTCTTTCAATAGCAACTCTAAACCTTACCATCCCTGCCATCTCGTGGTTCAAAAACTACCTAGAGGGAAGGAAACAAGCTGTTATGTGGCAAAAACCAACTCTCCCCCTCCCTACCAGTCTCCCTAGGAGTACCCCAAGGCTCTATCCTGGGGCCACTTCTTTTTACCCTCTTCACCAATCAGTTCCCAAACAGTATTCCTAAAGCCTCAATAGTGCAATATGCAGATGTTACCACTATAATATGTGCAGCCAAATCAATTGACATCCTTCACTCCCTAACACAAGAATGCTTTTCTCTTGCAGAAACTTGGATTACAAACCAAAGGCTCATTCTGAACCCAAGTAAAATAAAGCTGGTATTCTTTAGCTCCTACAGAGCCACACCTCCAACTGATTCTTTCTTCATCTCCTCCTTTAACAAGAGCACAATCACCCCCACAAATCATACCAAACTGTTAGGGGTTGAAATAGATAATCACCTTAGATTTGACCTACATATTTCTATAACCCTAAAAAAGTACATAAAAAACTTGGCCTACTGTATCGCAATAGAAAATTCCTCACTGACCACTCCAAAACTACAATACTGAGGACTCACCTACAATCCACCCTACTTTATGCCTCCCCCATGCTTATAAATCTCCGCAAATCCAACCTAAACAAACTTGATAGTCGTTAAAATAAGATAGCCAAATTCGCTACAACCTCTCCCATCAGAACACATCACTGTGAACGCCTAAAAAAGCTCAATTGGCTAGAACTACCACTACTACTACAACTCAATCAACTATCACAAGCCCACAAAATAATACATAACTCTGAAAATACCCGAGCCCTACAAAATCTTTTGCAACCCTATACAACCGCCAGGCCCTTGAGGTCTAGCACACAAAACCTCTTCAAAGTAACCAAATATAACAATGAAGCTGGTAAGTCTGTCTACAGCCACTGTAGAGCAAAAACCTGGAACTCCCTTCCTGCCCACATAACTGACAACAAATCCCCATCACAGTTCAAGAAACTTGTTAAAACTCACTTTTTGAATAATCAACTGTGTTCCTGTATCCCACCTGGCTTATGTCCATTAGAACACTTCACCTAACTTAAGTAGCTCTGCTAAGCCAACCAATCATAGTACTGTACCCACTTAGCACTGTTAATCTACTGCTCATCCCATCTCTCCAGGAGTTAGAGAAAACTACCCCAGCAATGTTGTGCTTTCCATAAGCAACTAAAACCAGGAGAAGACATATTGTAAACCAATTTATTATTCTTCTCAACTATAGCGAGCATTATCTGCTCTCTTGGAGCCTTATTCTACATCTCTCTGCTTTTACTTTGATAGTAAATCTATCACAGGAATCCTAAACTTAGGAATATCTTCTAAAATGTAATATTATATTGTTGAGAATGAATGTATCCTATCTGTTAGTTAATATGTATGTCAAAGTCTCTTCTATGGAAATTGTATGTCAAAAGTCTGTCCTTAAAACTATGTTTTGCAAAAAAATTGTTCTCTTGGAGCTTTTCTCCCTGGGCCTCCACTGAAAATGGACTTGTAATCCAGTTGGACTCTCCCGGTCAACAAATGTAAAATAAATAAATAAAATGCCCAGTATGTTTGCTCCCATAGTGTATGTGTGCATTATCTGGTCCAGACAGTTTGTGTTTACAAAGTCATAGACTCTCTGAGCCTGCATGTTTGGGGTCAGGTGTGATTCCCAGTTTATAGTGGAGTAGTCAAAGTCATTCATAAATATGGTATTGAGTTGAATGGTGAGTGTCTCATTTAAGTCTAAATATGAGTTATGGGTTTTCTGGGTCATAGAGAGGGACCTATAATTTGGAAGGATATGCTATGGGACTTTGCCTATAGTAATTTGGATGTGGAGAAGCTCAAAGTGCATCATATGAAAGATAAAAACATATCTAAATGCTAGGGTATTTTTATGTTGATACCAACAACTGATTGGCAAGTATATACCTTGTAGGAAAATGACAGAAGAAAGAAAATGTAGTGATAAAAGAGAAAGAATCATTCATGGAATTTTTTAAAAAGAAGTCCTAGTAATCAAAATAAATTATGCTATCAGAGAGCAAGAACAGCTTTCTGAAGATTAATGGGGAATTGAAGCAGTATGTACAAACTTAAACCTGGCTGAGCAGATAGTTGTAAACTAAAAAGTATTATTTAAACATCTGAGGGGATATAAGGACACTAGTCAAGTATCAGTTGTGTTGTTAATGATACTCAACACACCTGAACAAACTAGTTAATATATTTATGAAAAGATTTAATGACTATTCCTTTGCATCATCAACAAGAAACTCGGTGGCTTACATTACCTTCCTGGAATGATGCCCACTGATATGCAGTAAGGTGTCTTTCTCCAAGCTCTTAAAGCAATCAAGTCTATCTCAACAGCAGAGTCAGATGGCTTAAATGAGTGATTCTCAAAAATTTAGTGACGTATATAACATTCCTTTTTCAACAGATTTCTAGCATGTGGCTTGTCCCTGATTGTTGGAAAGTAGCCACAGTAATCCATTTTGCAAAAGATGGTGGTAGGACCCCATAACTCTGATTTGTATCATAGGGAAATACTTTGAGAAGTTAGCTGTAAGCTCTAGGCATGCAGTGTTGTACAAGGAGTAAATATTTATCAATACAATTTTACTCAACCATTGGTTCTGCTTAACAAATTGAGTAAGTTTCTACCAGAATTTATGGGATTCATATGACCATGGTTTATTGGCACACTTGGTACGCTTGGACTTCGCTATACCTTTTTATTTAGTGTCACATCTAGAAATAATAACTAATATACAAAAAATAATTATTAATGGATATATCATCAGATGAGTTACATGTGTGATACTGCAGGATAAAAACTGGTGATGCTCTTTCTTCCTATATGCTGCTAAGGTTTGGATTTCCCAGGGTCAGTTCTTGGGCTGATGTTATTTAGAAGATTTATGTCAGTTTTTTCCTTTGTCAAAGTAACACCTGGGTTAGTAGCTTTGCTGATGACAGTAAGCTTGTCTCCATTAATTTGACAGATTGAGTACAACTGTGGGAATTAATGGATGTATTACATAACTGACCTGTTCTTAAGCATATGGCATTTTATGCAAATAATTCCTAGGTATTACACTTTGGTGTAACCAATCCTGGTTACTGTCATGCATTTAATAACACAATTATAACTAGTCAGCACAAGACAATGGATTTTTTAATAGTTACCTTAAATGTGATGAATATATATCACTTATTAAAAAGAGCTATTAAGTCCTTAAAATATTTTATTCTGCATCTCAAGTTGGGACAAGAGTGATTTAATTCTGTTATAGAAGTCTGTGGTAAGACATAAGCTAGGAAAAAATACAGACGTATTTTGTAAGACAGATATTCAAGGCCAAACATCTCACTTATGGGAAAAGACTTAAACAGTTGCCATTATTTTCAATAAATTACAGGTTAGTTAAAGGATAGTTGTTATTTACTTACAGATGCTCTAGTAATTGTAATATACCAGCTAGGATACATGTTGAGTTTAAACATCACTTTTTACAGAATAGGAATAACTGTGCATATGTAGATGTACCTGTTTCAAGGACTCTTTTGAAAAGTAATTCATTCCACTGCAGAGCTGGGATAATATGGAATGCACTGCCTCTAAAGATCATAAAGGCTTTTAATAGCCTTATAACTTTTATAAAGGGTATGGATGAGTTGTGTGGGGCAGGGGTTTATAACCTTCTCTTCGATGGCTACAAGCTCTATGATCTCTCTCTCTCTCTCTCTCTATACATATATATATATATATATATATATATATATATATATATATATATATATATATATATATGTATATATATATATATATATATATATATATATATATATATATATATATATACATATATGTCTATATATATACACATATAGATATATATATATATATATATATATATATATATATATATATATATATATATATATATACGTACATACTTTGATGAAACCTTTGAAGATAAACATGCGCGCACACACACAAACACACACACACACACACGCATGAGTCTCTGCACACAGACATTCACATATATGAATACATTTCCTTCGAGGAAAGGCTGGCATAATGGTGAGGATGTTTACATTAGAGACACAAGGTACAGGGTTTGATTCTCACATTTGAGGGAAATTGACTAGGCTTAAAATGGCCCACAAGGGCAACTAGCTTAGTACTTACCTGTGAATTTGCACAAACACACACACAGGTGCATCCGTCAACACAGATGATAGCATCTCTTCTTGGATATGGCACAGTCTGCTATCCTTGAAAAGACCTTGAAAGATGAATATGTACTATTTAATAAACCCAAAAGCAGAGTAACACTGTAACAAGGCACAACATCCAAATACGTAAATCCAAGTGTAAAAATCCTTTATTATACAGTGGTAAGCGCTTTCATGGTTGAACTAAACCGCTTCATCAGACAAAGAATGATGAAACTAAACACCTTATATACATTCACAATAAAATCAATTAAAAATTCCCTCCAAAACACTTAAAGGAACATGAACAAAAACCGGCCCTTGCCTGGCTTCTTCATTTTCAATACAGGCTTAACAGATACGAATTCATTCCAGCCATATTGCTTATGTGCCGCTAGTCTAGAAATCCACTGATATTTCATCTACAGACTGTTTTGCTTTGCCTTGTTGCGAGATTTATGTACTATTTAAATATAAAACACAGTAAAGAAGGACTGACATTTATATAAATTAATCCATTACCTAACTGTGTGACTCTGAACAAGTCACTTAACCAGAGACCGCCCCCGGGCTGGGTCTGGAAGAGGTCCGTGGAGATCGGTACTATGAAAAACATCACACTGATATGGCAGTAAATATGTAAACCATATACACAGAGTCATTTAGTGATTCTCTGCACAGGGAAACTCCAGTATATAAACCTATAGTCAAATTGTGTTAGCAAGTCAGTGCTGATTTAGTACGTATTACTGATTTAGATTTCAAAATAAAATTTTTCTCATATTTATTTTTTTATTTTTGTATAACTTTGCTGTCCTCTTAGTTCGGCCTGCAGGTGGCACTGTAACACCACAATGCTGGATTTTGCATGCCCTACATACACAATGTTCGATTTACTTAAATTTAAAGGATCATCATGCACAAGTGGAAACATTGCTGCAGTATTACCTGCAACAGTGCAGCCATTCATGTCTGATTTTAGATTTTACTTCATGTGTAACATGCATTGTATGACATTTGGGATAAATATACAAAAGTAGAAATGGCTTTTTGCAGACAATTGTTTGCCTGTTATCAACTTAATGTTGCAGAAAGTAAATTACTGTAAAAGTAAGCAAGCTATTAACTGAACAACCCTATTATGACTCCATTACCTACAGCAGGCGCAGTGTGCATGTAGCTTGCACAAAACACGATAACATAAGCAATGTTGCAGCATTTTTACACAGCTTTGTTCACTGCTCACATCAGCAAAATTATTTTTATTCACGTTCATTGTGCAGGCAGTTAGCAGTAAAAATACTGATACACTTAATTCCAGAAATTTGCTTCTATGGTATGTTTTCCAATTCAGAAAAGTAATATAAAAACACAGTTTGTCACAAATAGCCTTTTACATTAGCTTTTTTCACCCATGATACAGTAATTTCACAAAGAAAAATCACACTTCAAAGACCTGTCTTATAACCATACGTAGAGAGGAAAAGAGAGAAGGGTCTGATGTGGATACATGAAATACTTTGCGAACCAGATTTAAAAAATACATTTCATGAAGAGTCGCAAATCATAATAAAAACATCAGTGGGAGTACATTATCTGTAAAAAATCTACTTTTTGTAGGTCTATAAGCATGTAGGGAAGCAAGACGCATACACATTGATAAATATGATTATATTTTTCATATACTTGTATTGAGATTGATATATCCTGAAGCATTCCCTTTATTCTGCAGGATAGCAGTCGCAGAACCAGTATTAATAAGCAGCAGTAGTTGGAGGACAATCACCCCTCTTTGTCAGTTCTACTGGAGACTCCTTGCAAAAATGTTTTGATTGCGTTAGAGAAACATTTGGTTTCCACTGTCATATCTTAAAGTTGCACTTTTCACTTCACAACTTTGAGTGTTGTACATTCACCTTATATCATATAGTCAAATGCAGTGTTGTGAAAGGCTTTGAATTCTAGTTCTGAGATATTTTTCTGGATTTTCTATAAAAAATCGTGTCTTGTTTAATCAACACATGATTATCTAACCACAAAGCATCTAAAAACTTGGGAAGTGACTACTCAAAAGAGTAACACCCCCACCGTTGGGAGGGTATGCTCAACCACCATTCCAAGCCACCAGCAACATTCCTATGATGACATTCTGAGTGCAATTAAATGGCTGCTACCAAGCATTGGTTTCCCAGTTTTGAACAGGTTATTTTTGTAATAACAATTCATTTTTTAAATGTCATTCAGTACTTATGAAGTACTGTATAAGGATTTGTTAGTTTCATAGTTTATGTGACATGTAGTTTATTTTCAGTTAAATTTGTTAGTAAGGATTAGCTTCATTTTTGCCTGTTCGTAGGTTCATAGGTTCATAGGTAGGTACTAGGCTATCTGCCTGAGGGCATTTATAAGCCTAGCCAGGGTGTGTCAGCTTTCGCCACCCCATTGATTAATTAACTGAGCCTCTGTCAAGAAGAGCCAATGAAGTGATCCCAGGGGTGTATTTTCTGTTACCCATCCACTCGTCAAGGTTTCTCTTGAAGAGTGTTAGTGAGGGGCTCTGCCTAATGTAGTTAGGAATTTTGTTCCAAAGCATGGGGAGTCTCTGTGACAGGAATCTATCCCTCCAGCGTGTTCTGTTTATTGTTGTGGTGAGGTTTAGCTCACTAGAGCGAGTGGCTCGCAGTGACTTGGATTTCTTTAGGTGGAGCATGTCCATCAATTCTGAGTTGGACATGGCTTTGTAAGTCAGGCAGAGATCACCTCTGAGTAAGCGATATGCCACTGAGTACAGCCGGACTTTTTCCAGTCGGGCTGCATAGGACATATGTTTGAGGCCAGTAATCCTCTTGGTGAGGTACTTTTGTGGTCTTTCCAGCTGTTGGAAGTGTCTTGTGAGGTACATCCCAAATGGGGCATTGTACTCTATGATGGGTCTGATGAGTGACGAATAGAGGGGCACTATAACCTCTTTATTTTTAGATGCGAACCCTTTAGTAATTAGATGGGCTACATAGAAGGATTTCCTAACTACTTTGGCAATATGATTGTCAAAGGAGAGATTACTATCTACCTAGGTCCCCAGATTTCTTATTACCTCTTCTGTATTAAGGGGGCTGCCATATATGTGGTAATTCATGGGTGTTTTGTTTTTCCCAAATGGGATGACTATGCATTTTTTGGCATTTAGCTTGTGACCTTAACTTTGTAATGCAGTTTTCTCATTAGCTAGTGGTTGTTCATAGATAGTTAGAAGGCATGCAGTCCATGAGACCATTGATGGGATAAATGTTTCCCATTCCTGTCCATAATACTGTTTGGATAAGTGACATGCTCAAGATCAAGGGAAAAAAGGGCAAGAAAGCAACGCATTCCCTTAATCACCTGTACCAACTGCTAGAGTGTTAGCTTGTTTTTTTTATATTTTATTTTAACCTTTTCATTGTAATAAGAATGAATTTGCTTTTTTGTGGCATTGATTCAGGTGGGCAGTGTTGTTTTATAGTGGCTGTGTGTATGGACTTTGTGTGTGCATTGTATAAGACCACTTTTTCACATTACAGTGAATGAGAAATGTTGCCTGTTTTTCCAATATTTATTTATGTATTTATTTATTTTAACTTAAGATACTTGTAGAGTAGCCTTTATGGAGTTGTTTTAGATGGGCTAGGTTTTTGGATGTACCGGTGTCACTTTTATTCATTTGCAATGCATAAATGTTTACTTGCCCTGGGATTAATTAATATGCCTGTCATGTGCCACTGTGGTGGCATAGAGGAAAAGTCCTGGCTATGGCCAGGTGATCTAGGTTCTATTAGTTGCTTTGGCATCTGACAAAGAGGTGGGGATGGGGGTGTGCCTATTCCAGGTTTGGAAGTGGTTACATGGGTATTCCCCTTCAATGTCCCTGGCATTGGCAGGGGTTTGTACATGTGAGGGTGTAATTTAAGAGGGGATGGAGGAGATCAAGGCTGCATTTCTGCGAGGCAGGGTGGGTTGCCACACATCCATTGCATGCCCATCCCATAAAGCAACCATGTGTTTAGAGGGAGGGAGGTGAAACTACAGGTAGACCTTAAAGTGAAAGAATTCCCAGCAGATATATAACAGCACCAGCCTCCACAACACTTATTTTTGTGTTTATTTTATTTTTCTTTTGTTTACCAGCTTTTGTCCAACTGGATTTACTCAAAAATCCCTTTGCTGTAGTGGCCAGGAAAGATAATCTACAACTTACTGCAAACATTTGTAAACAGACATTTAATAATATACACGGACAAACATTAATAATATAAATTAACAATTATACGTATATTTGCTAATTAGATTGCATTAATATAAAAATAGAGGCAACTATTACAGTATGAAAGTACTTATGCATTAGTAGATGTTGAGCACTGAGCATTTGAAAAGGAGTATTAGTGTGTGTGTGTGTGTGTGTGTGTGTGTGTGTGTGTGTGTGTGTGTGTGTGTGTGTGTGTTTTTCGGCTTATCCCGGTTAGGGGTCGCCACAGTGGAACTCCGGTCCACTAATGTTTGGT
The DNA here is from genome assembly GCF_019279795.1 of Protopterus annectens. Classification (NCBI taxonomy): domain Eukaryota; kingdom Metazoa; phylum Chordata; order Ceratodontiformes; family Protopteridae; genus Protopterus; species Protopterus annectens. Next base: position 680,873,142 of record NC_056736.1, on the reverse strand, counting down.
AGTGGATTTTGACGTGCCAAGTTACCAGCCCTGACGCACACTCTTCAACGAAGGCACGCTAATTCACGCATGCCTCCACACAGAAGACGCTCTAGCTGAGAATCGAACGTGACAACGTCTTGCTGTGAGGCGACAACGCTACCACAGCACTACTACGGGTTTGTCAAATAGGTAATGGATCATGTGACCAGAGCTTTGAAGTTCAAAGAAATGAAGTTCACAGAAGGAACAAGGAAGGGGAGAAATGTTAATATTGTAGTTAATAGGTGGGGTGTAAAGCAGATTCAGAGACAATTATATAAGTGGCTATAATGAGGTTTATACTAGAACTATAGAGGTGGGAGTGAGCGGTGTCACAAAATAATAAATATAGCTGGGAGTTGCTAGGAAAACTATCCATGCATTGGTGAAGACAGGTTATGGGGTGTAGAATTCTGAAAGAAGAGGAGCGGTCTGATGATATGGGAAGATGGAGAAAACAGAGTCATTTATTTAGGTTCATAGGTTCATAAGTTCATACTAGGCTATCTGCCCTAGGGCATTTATAAGCCTAGCCAGAGTGTGTTTGGCTTTCGCCACCCATTTTAAAATTAATTTTGCTATGCCCTTTTTCGAGGATAGTATACTGTGCCTCTGTCTAACAGTGACACAGAAGTGATATCCGGAGTAAACCTATGATCTCCCATCCACTCATCAAGATTTCTCCTGAAGAGAGTCAATGAGGGACTCTGCCTAACCTGGACTGGGATTTTATTCCAGAGTGAAGGGAGCCTCTGGGTTATGAATCTGTCCCTCCAGCATGTCCTATTTATTTCAGTGCTGAGGTTCAAGTCTCTTGAGCGCGTAGCTCGATGGGATTTGGATTTTTTTGGATTTGGATTTTTTGGGATTTGGATTTTTTTGGAGATATACTGGGGGGGGGGGCAGAGCCATTGATCTTATAGGTGAAATTCTAGTTATGTTTTAAATTAGTTTTCATTTTGAATAGATTTCAGAGGTAGTGGGATGTGGCCCAAAGTTTATTATAATATTTGAACCTACGAGAGTCACCTGCAGTTTTAGATGATTCGGTTATTGTAATTAGAGATTTTTGTCTAGAGTGTAAATTCCTACCAGTAAAGGGCTGGATAATTTTCTGACGTGTACTGAAGTTTGTGCATTATAATTAGCTGAGAAAGATCCAAGTGATATAGCAGTTCTAACCAGTTTAAGTCTCTGAGAGCTAGTAAGTGATGTTTTCTATTGTTATAGTTTACTGCAAATTTGGCTGTTTTATTATAACATTATTCAAGTTTGGACAGTTGTGAAACTTGTAGTTTATTGAAGATTGTGGCAGCATACAGGAGAGATGACAGTAAGAAAGTAGAGGATATGTATCTTTTGACTATGTCAGTGAGGTAGGTTTTACTCTGTATAACATTCCTAATTTTGATGAGTTTTTCTAACCAGTTGTGATACATGATGGGCCGGATTCACGAAGGCTTACACGGAGTCTAAGAGTAGTGTAAGACTCCATGCAGCCTTCGCGATCCAGGAACAGCCCAAAGTCCGTGTAAGAGTCAGGCTAAACGGCTCTTACACGGAGTGGCGTCTAAGCTAATCAGCCCACTTGCAGCCGAATAGCATGCAAATGAGGCTGATTAGCGATCCAGGAAGCCAAGAACAGCCCGTGTAAGAGCCGTTTTAGCTGCAGAAATGTACTCAGTTGACAACTGAGTACGTTTCTGCAACACGCAATGGAGCCATGTCAGCTCCAAATAAAGGGTGCATATGTTATAGGCAGCATGCCAATGGCCAAATATGTGGCCATTGGCAAGGTAACCATGCAAATATCTGAAAAATATAATTTTTTTTTCGGCAATTGCCGATGTGTAAACCCAGCGCAGCCTCACAAAGCGGGCTGCGCTGCATAAAACATATAAAGCGAAGGTTTTAAACCTACAAATGTAGGTTTTATGCAATACATGGAATGTCAATGGAGGGACCAGCAGAGGAAAACCAACATGGCCACCGTGTAGTGGTTGCTAAGGGGAAACTGAGTCTAAGAGATGTAACTAAGCATTAGTAGGCAATCTGATGCAAATGAGTGTAAGGATACTGAATTCCACTGTCCCCAATTAAAAACAAATGGGAAGGGCCCCATTCTTTTAGTTTAAAATGGTAAGAGTTGACTAGTAAAAAGAGAAAGTAGAAGGGAAAGGGGACAGTGCACAAACTGGGCTGCATAGGACATATGTTTGAGGCCAGTAATCCTCTTGGTGAGGTACTTTTGTGGTCTTTCAGCTGTTGGAAGTGTCTTGTGAGGTACATCCCAAATGGGGCATTGTGCTCTATGATGGGTCTGATGAGTGGCGAATAGAGGGCACTATAACCTCTTTATTTTTAGATGCGAACCCTTTAGTAATTAGATGGGCTACATAGAAGGATTTCCTAACTACTTTGGCAATATGATTGTCAAAGGAGAGATTACTATCTACCTAGGTCCCCAGATTTCCTATTACCTCTTCTGTATTAAGGGGCTGCCATATATGTGGTAATTCATGGGTGTTTTGTTTTTCCCAAATGGGATGACTATGCATTTTTTGGCATTTAGCTTGTGACCTTAACTTTGTAATGCAGTTTTCTCATTAGCTAGTGGTTGTTCATAGATAGTTAGAAGGCATGCAGTCCATGAGACCATTGATTGGATAAATGTTTCCCATTCCTGTCCATAATACTGTTTGGATAAGTGACATGCTCAAGATCAAGGGAAAAAAGGGCAAGAAAGCAACGCATTCCCTTAATCACCTGTACCAACTGCTAGAGTGTTAGCTTGTTTTTTTTATATTTTATTTTAACCTTTTCATTGTAATAAGAATGAATTTGCTTTTTTGTGGCATTGATTCAGGTGGGCAGTGTTGTTTTATAGTGGCTGTGTGTATGGACTTTGTGTGTGCATTGTATAAGACCACTTTTTCACATTACAGTGAATGAGAAATGTTGCCTGTTTTTCCAATATTTATTTATGTATTTATTTATTTTAACTTAAGATACTTGTAGAGTAGCCTTTATGGAGTTGTTTTAGATGGGCTAGGTTTTTGGATGTACCGGTGTCACTTTTATTCATTTGCAATGCATAAATGTTTACTTGCCCTGGGATTAATTAATATGCCTGTCATGTGCCACTGTGGTGGCATAGAGGAAAAGTCCTGGCTATGGCCAGGTGATCTAGGTTCTATTAGTTGCTTTGGCATCTGACAAAGAGGTGGGGATGGGGGTGTGCCTATTCCAGGTTTGGAAGTGGTTACATGGGTATTCCCCTTCAATGTCCCTGGCCTTGGCAGGGGTTTGTACATGTGAGGGTGTAATTTAAGAGGGGATGGAGGAGATCAAGGCTGCATTTCTGCGAGGCAGGGTGGGTTGCCACACATCCATTGCATGCCCATCCCATAAAGCAGCCATGTGTTTAGAGGGAGGGAGGTGAAACTACAGGTAGACCTTAAAGTGAAAGAACTCCCAGCAGATATATAACAGCACCAGCCTCCACAACACTTATTTTTGTGTTTATTTTATTTTTCTTTTGTTTACCAGCTTTTGTCCAACTGGATTTACTCAAAAATCCCTTTGCTGTAGTGGCCAGGGAAGATAATCTACAACTTACTGCAAACATTTGTAAACAGACATTTAATAATATACACGGACAAACATTAATAATATAAATTAACAATTATACGTATATTTGCTAATTAGATTGCATTAATATAAAAATAGAGGCAACTATTACAGTATGAAAGTACTTATGCATTAGTAGATGTTGAGCACTGAGCATTTGAAAAGGAGTATTAGTGTGTGTGTGTGTGTGTGTGTGTGTGTGTGTGTGTGTGTGTGTGTGTGTGTGTGTGTGTGTGCTTATCATCGGTTAGGGTCGCCACAGTGGAACTCCGGTCCGCTAATGTTTGGTAGTGGATTTTACGTGCAAGTTACCAGCCCTGACGCACACTTCAATAAGGCACGCTAATTCGCATGCCTCCACAGAAGACGCTCTAGCTGAGAATCGAACGTGACAACGTCTTGCTGTGAGGCGACAACGCTACCGCAGCACTACTACGGGTTTGTCAAATAGGTAATGGATCATGTGACCAGAGCTTTGAAGTTCAAAGAAATGAAGTTCACAGAAGGAACAAGGAAGGGGAGAAATGTTAATATTGTAGTTAATAGGTGGGGTGTAAAGCAGATTCAGAGACAATTATATAAGTGGCTATAATGAGGTTTATACTAGAACTATAGAGGTGGGAGTGAGCGGTATCACAAAATAATAAATATAGCTGGGAGTTGCTAGGAAAACTATCCATGCATTGGTGAAGACAGGTTATGGGGTGTAGAATTCTGAAAGAAGAGGAGCGGTCTGATGATATGGGAAGATGGAGAAACAGAGTCGTTTATTTAGGTTCATAGGTTCATAAGTTCATACTAGGCTATCTGCCCTAGGGCATTTATAAGCCTAGCCAGAGTGTGTTTGGCTTTCGCCACCCATTTTAAAATTAATTTTGCTATGCCCTTTTTCGAGGATAGTATACTGTGCCTCTGTCTAACAGTGACACAGAAGTGATATCCGGAGTAAACCTATGATCTCCCATCCACTCATCAAGATTTCTCCTGAAGAGAGTCAATGAGGGACTCTGCCTAACCTGGACTGGGATTTTATTCCAGAGTGAAGGGAGCCTCTGGGTTATGAATCTGTCCCTCCAGCATGTCCTATTTATTTCAGTGCTGAGGTTCAAGTCTCTTGAGCGCGTAGCTCGATGGGATTTGGATTTTTTTGGATTTGGATTTTTTGGGATTTGGATTTTTTTGGAGATATACTGGGGGGGGGGGCAGAGCCATTGATCTTATAGGTGAAATTCTAGTTATGTTTTAAATGAGTTTTCATTTTGAATAGATTTCAGAGGTAGTGGGATGTGGCCCAAAGTTTATTATAATATTTGAACCTGCGAGTCACCTGCAGTTTTAGATGATTCGGTTATTGTAATTAGAGATTTTTGTCTAGAGTGTAAATTCCTACCAGTAAAGGGCTGGATAATTTTCTGACGTGTACTGAAGTTTGTGCATTATAATTAGCTGAGAAAGATCCAAGTGATATAGCAGTTCTAACCAGTTTAAGTCTCTGAGAGCTAGTAAGTGATGTTTTCTATTGTTATAGTTTACTGCTAATTTGGCTGTTTTATTATAACATTATTCAAGTTTGGACAGTTGTGAAACTTGTAGTTTATTGAAGATTGTGGCAGCATACAGGAGAGATGACAGTAAGAAAGTAGAGGATATGTATCTTTTGACTATGTCAGTGAGGTAGGTTTTTACTCTGTATAACATTCCTAATTTTGATGAGTTTTTCTAACCAGTTGTGATACATGATGGGCCGGATTCACGAAGGCTTACACGGAGTCTAAGAGTAGTGTAAGACTCCATGCAGCCTTCGCGATCCAGGAACAGCCCAAAGTCCGTGTAAGAGTCAGGCTAAAACGGCTCTTACACGGAGTGGGCGTGGCTAAGCTAATCAGCCCACTTGCAGCCGAATAGCATGCAAATGAGGCTGATTAGCGATCCAGGAAGCCAAGAACAGCCCGTGTAAGAGCCGTTTTAGCTGCAGAAATGTACTCAGTTGACAACTGATGCGTTTCTGCAAAACGCAATGGAGCCATGTCAGCTCCAAATAAAGGGTGCATATGTTATAGGCAGCATGCCAATGGCCAAATATGTGGCCATTGGCAAGGTAACCATGCAAATATCTGAAAAATATAATTTTTTTCGGCAATTGCCGATGTGTAAACCAAGCGCGGCCCAGCGAAACGGGCTGCTGCATAAAACATAAAAGCGAAGGTTTTAAACCTACAAATGTAGGTTTATGCAATACATGGAATGTCAATGGAGGGACCAGCAGAGGAAAACCAACATGGCCACCGTGTAGTGGTTGCTAAGGAAACTGAGTCTAAGAGATGTAACTAAGCATTAGTAGGCAATCTGATGCAAATGAGTGTAAGGATACTGAATTCCACTGTCACATAGCAAATGAGCACATTCTGAGTAGTGTAAGAGTTACATACCGGGAGGAACAGAGTAGGAGATAGGTGACATCACAGGGGGGAATGGTAGAAAGGGATGGAGTTCATTGGAGGGTAGAGTTACATGACAGATGTCAGACAGATATCAAGGAAAGAGGTGTGCCACTAAGTAAACATGAGAAAGTCAAGAAATGGAAGGTGTACACTGTTGCCTACACCAAAGTTTCTTGCTGGGCGTGTATCTTGCGTGTCGCGCGCCATGAAAGCGCGGTGTCGCGCGTGTAAGGCAGTGTGCGCGTGTAAGGCAGACTGAGCATGTGGGAGCATGTTGGGAGATGTTTAACACCGTTTGCGTGGCGTGCAGCGTTTTAATCGAATAAGCAGATCCAAAACTGTGTAAGTATGTGTGCGGCGTGTAAGCCACTGTGAGTGTGTTTCTGCTGGTTTCCACACGGCTCCACCGCGAGGAAACACACAGCAAAAAGCAAGCAACAGATGTACTAGGAAGTTAGCAGGGAATACTGCTGGAGCTAGCAGGTGAAAACAATTAGATGCAGGCAATTACACAGGCAGAATACTAGGCCAGCCCAGCACTTAAAACTCTGCAAACAGCAGTGCAGAATGTTTCTCTCAAGAGGCACTGCAAGACAGGAGTTAAGTTATCAGAAGTGAAAACTGAAAAAGCTGAACTCAGAGCAGAAATGTTAGGGGCTGCCATAGCTGTCATAATGAGACATAGGCGACTTGCTGAGGGTGGTGACAATGCAGATGGTGCCAGACAACCTGCAGTGAGGAGACGGAGAAGAGTGTACAGGCCCAGGGTCACCTACCACGGGTTACATGAGCTGGAGATAGTAGGCGCTATAGAGTGGACAGAGACCTCCTGCAGCAAATAGTGGAGCTGTGCAGGCCACGCCTCACACACAGAACCAACAGAGGAACCCATCCCAGTGGAAACCAAGGTATGTGTTGGCCTAAGAATACTAGCAACAGGTACCTTCCAGAGACCAACTGGCGATATGATGGGGATATCACAGGCATCAGCTTCCAGGGTACTGCACCAGTTCCTGGATGCCATGTCAGCACATGTCGGTGATCATGTATACTTCCCCAATGCCCCTGAGGTATTGTCCAGCAACATGCGTCTCTTCCAGCAAATAGCGGAATACCCTGAGGTAGTGGGTGCAATAGACTGCACATATGCATCAAAGCACCTGCCGGTGAGCGGGGTAGGGCATACATCAACCACAAGGGCTTTCCCTCCATCAACTGCCAGGTCGTGTGTGATGCCCAGGGCATAATAATGAATGTGTGTGCTGGCTTCCTGGGAGCTACCACGATTCCCACATCTGGCATTTGACGCAGCTGTACCAGACATTTGCCAATGGGGACATCCCGCACGAACACCTAGTGGGGGATGCAGGATATGCACTGGAGCCGTGGCTGATGACACCCATCAGAAACGCACACACACCTGAACAGGAACGCCATAATGAGGCACACGCACAAACACGTAATGTAATAGAGCGTGTGTTTGGGCTGCTCAAGTCACGGTTCCAGTGTCTGGACACATCTGGTGGAGCCTTGCAGTACACACCAACTACATGTACCCAAATTGTCATGGTATGTGCTATGCTACATAATATGATCTTGCGAAAACAGCTGCAGCAGGACCAGCATAGGGCTGGGCCAAACAGCCCACCATCGCCAAGGCCACCACAGGCACAGCGTGACTCGGAGGAGGAACAACCTGAGCCTGCCCCAGTAGGCAGAGGGAGGCGTGCCCAGTATGCCCTGGCCTTGGCAAAGAGGCAACGCACATACATTGGCTCAGTAGGAACCTTGGGAATGATACCCCTCTCTGACTCACTCATATAGTAACAGGGATGCCTAACGTGACACAACCTGCTCACAAACATGTACAGGGAAGTGTAATATGTGCATCCGACAGAGGCAGCCCTGCAGCACCACCTGAGGCATGAATGCTATGTGTTAAGTAATGTAACACCAAGTACCATATGCACACCTGAGGACCCCGACTAACATCCTACCTCAACAAGCAGCATGCCACAACATGACAACGAGATGATGAAGTGCAACAATTGCTGAAGTAATGCAGTTAGGCAAAGGGGACCCAATGTGTGCCAGTCTGGGATGACATGCTGAGCATGGCATGATGCACCACCTGCTAGGACTGGCATGCACCTATCAGTGCAGGCCGTATGGATACTGGCAAAGGCTGTTGTCACGCACAGTGTGCCCTGAATAGGTAAGGCTCAAAACACAAACCTATCTCCATAGGTACCAGAAGGGATAAGAATAAGATAAGGGATAAGTTCAAACAGCAAGATGCATGCAGTCTAAGCCCACCCAGTATGGAGATTGTTGATAACTGTGCTGTAACAGAAATCTGAGGCAAGGCTCACAACAGCACCCTAACACTACCAGGTTACACCTCATACTGTGCTGTACATCCTCAAAACTTGGAACAAGCTACAAAAGGAGTGTGACTAGCAAGAATTGTCAAGGATAACCACACCCCCATGTTGGTACCACCACAAAAAGCAGCATGGACTAGCCATGCTCAAGTAACAGTGGCTAAAACTGCCCCCCAGTGTATAGCCTGCTACAGACTACTGGCCCAACACCAGGAACTGCATCCGGCCCATGCTGGAATACATGAATATATCAAGTCCTCCAAACCACATTATATTGGGCGACTGCAAATACCCAGACACATAGACTGGGAGCATTATACCAGCTGCAACAGTGTAGGACAAAAGTTCATCGAATCCACAAACCAAAAGGCCCAGGAACAACGTACCACCCCCACAAGAGGTGCAAGCATACTGGATGTGATAATCAGCAACATGGGTACGGGATGTCAAGATGAGAAGTGTATTGCTCACTGGTAAAACCAGACCATATAGTAATCACACTGGATATACAAATCCTGACCACAGTCCCTGGCCGGAAAACCACAGTGGAAAACATGTGCTAAGCAATATTTGCACACCTCCAAACTGATGTGGAATCCATTAAAGGTCCCGTGCAGGTGCAAAATATGGGCCACACCTCAGAACCTGTAATACAGCCATTCCATGAACACTGCCAGGAATGCTTGGATTATGCAGTCCCAAATTAAAACAAGACACAGTGCCTAAATCTGGCATGGTGGACACCAGCCATAACCAAAACATGCAAGAGAATGAGGAAGCTACTACATGATAGAGCAAACATGAACAATGAAGTAATTACTGATCAGTAGTATGGCAATATAATCTGTCCACACATGCAATCCACTAAGGCCAGCCACAACAAGTGGAATCTGTGAATCCTGAGGCAATGTTACACCTGCCCCAAGTACACAGACAACCCCCAACTCCACCCACGAAATACAAATATATGTGAGAGATGCAACCATCCATCCAAACCGGAGGCAGAGCTCCCCCAACTCAGTACACCCAAAACAAGTCAGTAGGAGAAGGTAACCACACACACCACAAACACATACCCACATAGACCTATCACAACTGCAAACCAAACACATAAACACAGAAATACATTCCCGGAGGCAGAAATCACAAACACAGCACACCAACAGAGGCCACTAAAGCAGACACCCAATGAAACAGCCTCCAAACATAGCACATGCAACACATAGCACACAAAGCTGGTGTGCCAAACAGTCACAGGCCAGAAGGAGAAACAACATGCCCGATACAGTTGTAATAGGTGACTCCATAGTCAGACACACTGCTGTCCCGCACACCAGACTGAACAAGGGAAAGGGTACAGTAAGCTGCCTGTAGGCTGCCACAATATGCCACATAACAGAAATATGTAGGTCACCCCAAAGCAAATAGAAATATGATGCAGTCATAGTCCATGCTGGTGTGAATGACCTGAGATGTACTGCCCTAGACTACATGTAAAGAGACACAGATGAGCTATCCAATTATGTAGTCCAGGATGGTATGACACTCACTGTTCGCAGCAACCTACCCTTACCAAGAATAATGCCACAGTACAAACACGGAATGATCAGTCATAGCAAGTAGCACACTTACTGGTGTCATTCCAAGGGGATCCAATGTCTGTCTGCTTGGGATGTCATGCTTGACAAGCCATGCAGCTGCCCTTGGGATGGCCTGCACCTGTTACCCCTGGGCGTCTGAATATTGGATAAGGCCTTTGCCACCTCCATACAGCCTTCTGTAGGCAAGGCTGAAAAGACTGACCCACCACCTGAGAAAACATAAGTGGGAAGAAACATAAGGGAAATGCTGACCAATGCCAGATGTGTTCACCCCAATATGCATGCTCCCGAGGCCATCCCCAGAATAGAGAACATCGATGTCTGTGCAGTGACAGAAACCTGCTGCAAGGCTCCTGACAGCACACCAGCACTACCAGGTTATACCACGTACCATGTGCCATGGCCCCAAAACCTGGAACACTACATAAAAGGAGGTGAGTATCCATAGGCAGCACAGACACCCATACGTCCAGGTAACTGACAATGCACAAGGCAGTGGAGTTCACCCATGTGCAACTAACTGTAGGCAAGACTGCTGTGCAGTCTGTAGCATGCTACAGACCGCACTCTCACACACAATAACCCCCCCCCCAACCGTCCTGAAGACACTGGACAGTATGAATGTCCCACCAAATACCAAACAAGGTACCACAAAATACCACATAGGTGGTAAACCATTATGTATGGAAGGAGTAACCAGGGACCTAGGGACACAAGTGAACAGTAACCTGTTATGTGACACCCACATTGCCAATGTGGCTAGGAAGACTGTCTACATGTGACACCGTATCAGGAAAGGAGTCACATCTACGGCAACAGAGGTCACTGTGCCCCTATACTTTACCCCAATCACACCCATAATCCAGTACAATGCCTCATATGGGATCTACCTTACCTGACACCTGCAGCAGTTAGAAAGACCTCAAAGGTACCTCACCAAGAGGATAAAGTGTCACACATATATGTCATATGCTGCCTGGCTGTAGACACCCCAGCTGACTCCAGTCACAGACTGCCCACACAGAGGCATTGCATGCCTGTTGTAGGAGGCCATGCCCAACACAGGAGTAATGGACATGCTCCACCCCAGACAACACATATCCATTGGAGCTGCGAGAGTGAGAGATGTCAACCTCAACAAATAATGAATTAGGATGTGCGGTGGGACAGATACATAATCCAGAGGCTCCCACACCCTGGACCAGAATCCCACTCCATGTTAGGCAGAGCCCCTCACTGACACTGTTCAACAGGAATCTTGCCAAGTGGATGGATGATTGTAGAGTTACAGTGGGGTCTTCACTGTGTCATGTCCAGACAGAGGCACAGCAAAGCAAATCATAAATGGCCATAATATCCACATAGCAAGGGGTCTCAAAAGCCACACACACTCTGGCTAGGCTAACAAATGCCCAGGGTGGATAGCCTAGTATGAACCTATGAACCTATGTAGATACAAATTGTACAGGACACGAAGGATAATCCCAAGGCTTACACAACTGATGGTAGGAGCCATGTTGGGAATTCACAGATATGCCCTGAATCACACAAATACCACAAACACACACACATATTGCCAACATACATCCTGACAGGTGCAGTGCAAACCCCCCACCCCCCCCCATGCAGAATATCTATCCCAGCAGACTGCTGCCCCCTGACATTGCAGATGCTGAGGTAACAGACAACATCTCCAAAGCAAAACACACAGCAGCAATGGTATGAGATGGTGTCCTGGGCTTAGTGCAACATGGAGTCTAAGATGAATGGAATGCCAAACCACACTACTGCTCAATGTCAGCCGTACCACAGAATATGTACCCAAAGAGCAGTGTACAACAACAGTGGTCCTTCTCAACAAAGGTGTTGCCTGAATGGATACTGAACAGTACTACCCCACAATCCTGAGAAGCCCAGATTGCACAGCTATGGAAAGGATCAGCATGTACCACAGACATAAGGATGTTGGGGACCTACTGACACCGGACCCAACCCAGTGTGGCCTTCTCAAGTGCAGATCCTGCCCCTAACCATGTTTGACTCAATTGAAACAGTCATTAAGGTCATTGATGAGGGCAATGTGCTCCACACAGTGTATTTGGACCTTGCAAAGGCTTCTATACAATACCCTACATGTTCAGTATAGATAGGCTCACCAGCGTAAATATAAACCCACATGTCAGTAGAGGGGTTGCAAACCAGACCAAGGACAGAACAGACATGGTCAGACATGCTTCAGCCATGTCAGACTACAAACCAGATATAACTGGCATCCCACAAGGCTTTGTCCTGGTATCTCCCTCATCTGGTATATATGTCCCATAGGTACAGGCAAACATGAAAGGACTGTGTCCTAACATGTTTGCAGAGGACTACAAACTGCTCACCACATATGATCCACCAGCTGACACATGCATCCCACAAAAGGGCCACATAGAAACAGACAACTGGTGCCATAGCTATGTCAGCAAGCTAAGTGCAGAAACGTGTATAGTCAACCCCCGTGGATATACAGTAAGTGCCCACCAATCACCACATAGGTGTTAACCCATTATGTAGTTAACATGTAATGAGAGACCTGGGGACACAGGGTGATAGATATCCTGCATTGGACAAACATGTGCTGTAGTGTTTATAGAAACATACCATATACCCACCTAATCATGAAGGCTGTCAGATCTACATAAGGGGAGGTCATTGTGGCTCTGCAGTCATCTTGCATCAGTGGTACAATCGACTACAATAGCCCTGTGGGATGTACCTCAGCAGACACCTCCATCAACTGTAAAGTCCCCAACAGTACCTCATCAGGAGTATCAAACAGCCTACACAGATGCCATGTGTTGCCTGTGTTGCTGGCATCAATAAACATGCTGCACATAGTACAATCTGAATGGCAGTGAGCTATGCACATGACAGACCTGAACCCCAGCACTGACTTACATAGGACAAGCTGTACTGTGTGATCCATAACACAGAAGCCACTCCCACCCATGAGTGAACCCTCAGCACAGGCTACCCATAGAGTCACTTATCAATCTTCCTCAATAGGAATCCTGATGGGTGGACGGGAGATGGTAGGTTTATCCTGGGTATCACTGTCATGTCACAGGTAGACAGAGGCACAGTATACTAACCATGACATATGTCATGGCAAACTCCTCTTACAATGTGTGTTGAAGGACAAACACACTCTCCAACTTGCATTAGACATGGACTAGGGCACATCGCTAGTGTTTGCAATTGTACACCTATGTTGTGGAATACACTAACAATGTTGGACAAGCCTGGTGTAAGTAGTTCATATCTGAACAGAATGCAACATGGTCAGATGTACACAACTGGCCCCAACCAGGCTGTTGTGCCCACTATCGAAATGTAAAGCAGTGATAGCAGTAAAGCCCAGGTTACTGTCCACCACAGTCAAAGTACTACCAGTACACTATACAGTACTACAGTGTTAGGTCAGTGTGAAAGGATGTTGACAACTGTATGCAAAGTATCCCATGCAAACACTGCAGGCACAGTATAATCCTGTTGTGTTCACACACAAAGCAGTTGTACAGTAACTACACAACATGACACACAACCCACAACCATAAACGGGTGATAGTTTGTGAAGTTCACACACATCCACAAATGTGGTGGGCTGCAGAGTCCAACATATGGAATGCTCACACTGGGCATGCTCACACACTTTGACAACATGCCATGGGAAGGCTGAACTGGGCATGCTCACATACTTAGTTTGTGAAGTTCACACACATCACCAAATGTGGTGGGCTGCAGAGTCCAACATATGGAATGCTCACACTGGGCATGCTCACACACTGACAACATGCCATGGGGAGGCTGAACTGGGCATGCTCACATACTTAGTTTGTTCACCAAATGTGGTGGGCTGCAGAGTCCAACATATGGAATGCTCACACTGGGCATGCTCACACACTTTGACAACATGCCATGGGAAGGCTGAACTGGGCATGCTCACACACTTAGTCCAAATCTTGGTTTAGCAGTTGGACACACATATCTGGTATTGTTATGTGTTATGCCAGGAACCAAACACATTACAGCAGTCTGCCCAGTGCACACAGTTAAATGACTACAGAGACATACGTGATATAGTGGATCCCTCCCATATGCAAACATTTTCCACAGATGCAGAAGTTGTTCATACCAACAGGGAATGCTATGGCAATAAAGATATGCAAACAGTCTATCAGCAACAAATAATGTGCATTTGACAATTAAACATAATGGTGTAGAGGTCAACACTAGGCTGTTTGCCCTAGGGAATGACAGCTTAGCCATAGTGTGCTTGGTGTCTGCCTCCCCACAGGATGCACATTCCCCTTTCCAAACACAGATGATGTCAGCACCCTATAAGTACAACAGGAGAAATGCAACTTCCCAATAATTCGAATAGCGTGCTCTGCTAATGCGTCCGTCTCAAGTGTCATTACATAGTTAGGTAGGGGTTTCAAATCCTGCAAGTGCTCAGTGTGTGTGTGAGTGGGGTTGGTGTTTGTGTAAGTCTGTGTGAGGGAAATGTCCCTTTTGGCAAATAGGAAAAGACACTACAGGATGCACATTCCCTTTCTAAACACCGATGATGTCAGCACCCTATAAGTACAGCAGGAGAAAAGAAACCTCCCAGTAATCCGAATAGCGCGCTCCGCTAATGCGTCTGTCTCAAGTGTCATAACATAGTTAGATAGGGGTTTGAATCATGTGAATGGCAAGTGTGTGTGTTTGTCTGAGGGGGGTTAGTGTGTGAGGGAAATGCCCCTTTTGGCAACTAGGTGAACAGACTACAGGATGCCCATCCCCTTTTCTAAACACCGATGATGTCAGCACCCTATAAGTACAGCAGGAGAAAGGAAACCTCTCAATAATGCGAATAGCGCGCTCCGCTAATGTGTCTGTGTCAATTGTCATAACATAGTTAGGTAGGGGTTTGAATCCTGTGAATGGCAAGTGTGTGTGTTTGTCTGAGGGGGGTTAGTGTGTGAGGGAAATGTCCCTTTTGGCAACTAGGTGAACAGACTACAGGATGCCCATCCCCTTTTCTAAACACCGATGATGTCAGCACCCTATAAGTACAGCAGGAGAAAGAAAACCTCCCAGTAATCCGAATAGCGCACTCTGCTAATGCGTCTGTGTCATAACATAGTTAGGTAGGGGTTTGAATCCTGTGAATGGCAAGTGTGTGTGTTTGTCTGGGGGGGGTTAGTGTGCGAGCGAAATGCCCCTTTTGGCAACTAGGTGAACAGACTACAGGATGCCCATCCCCTTTTCTAAACACTGATGATGTCAGCACCCTATAAGTACAGCAGGAGAAAGGAAACCTCCCAGTAATCTGAATAGCGCGCTCTGCTAATGCGTCCGTCTCAAGTGTCATAACATAGTTAGGTAGGGGTTTGAATCTTGTGAATGGCAAGTGTGTGTGTTTGTCTGAGGGGGTTAGTGTGTGAGGGAAATGTCCCTTTGGCAAATAGGATAAGACACTACAGGATGCCCATTCCCTTTCTAAACACTGATGATGTCAGCACTCTATAAGTATAGCAGGGAAAGAAAACCCCCAGTAATGCAAATAGCGTGCTCTGCTAATGCCCGTCTCACGTGTCATAACAGTCAGATAGGGGGTTGTATCCTGCAATTGGCAAGAGTGTGTTTTGGCTGAGGGGGGTTAGTGTGTGTGAGGACAATGTCCCTTTTGGCAACTAGGTGAACAGACTACAGGATGCACATTCCCCTTCTACACACTGTTCAGCAGACGGCCATGGCTCTGGCACAAGTTGTCTGTTGCTATGATGCCCCTTTGGAAGATGCTTGTGTCAGCTGGGGAGTCGATTATGGTGTCCAGTTTGCAGTCATCTGCATATTTGGACAGCCACAGTTCATCCGTGTTGGCCTGTACCTCCAATAAATATGTACCAAACAAGAGGGTCCCAGGACTGAGCCCTCTGGGACACAACCTGTAACTGTTATGGGGTCTGGCATGGCTCCAGCAATGCTAACCATGTGGGTTCTGTTCTTGAGCCACTGTGCAATCCATCTAGTGACATAGGGGCTTATATTTAAGCTGGTGAGCTTCCTAGAATGCCCAAGTGGGTATTGTTGCGAAGGCGTTTGCAAGGTCCAGGTAGGCTGTGTGAACCACCTTCCCCTCGGCAATGGCCTTGGTGACTGTAGCAAAGAAATCAACCGGGTTACACCCGGTAGTGCTGGTGTGCTCTCAGTAGCCCTGAACCAGGCATCTGTTACTGCACAGATATCGATGTTCCCCATGCCAAGGAGTGTTTTGGGTGCATGCATCTGGAGGTTTAGACATCTGGCGTTGGGTAGCATTGCTCTTAGTGTCTTATCCCTTGTGATACCTATGAAGGTGGGTTTGTCATTTGAGCCCTGCCTAACATAGGCACTATGGGGTAGCAAGAGCCTTTGCCAATATCTGATAGGCCAGGGTGACAGGTGCAGGCTGTCCCTAGCAAAGCAGGTAGTTCAACAGAAGATGAATGTGTGAAGGTGTAGTGCCTGTGACTACTTAGCAGTAGCATATATGACTGCTCACGTGGACACATGCCAGGCAGGTCATATGCACTGTGTCACAGGAAATGTACATGTGAACAGGTCAAACAGTGGCAACCTGTCAAGTGGGACATGGCCATACATATAGTAGGCTATGCAGATGGCACTAGGAGTCCACAGAAGCTCTATAACTATGCATTGCAGGTGTGATCGGTATTCCAGGGTAATTGCAAGCAAACATGCATGCAAACAAAGATACAGTGAACAGGGCTCCATGTAGTCCATTGTACAACAAACAAGCTGTACCAGTTCCATAAGGAACACTGCAAATATGCAGGCGCTATGCACATGTACATGGAAATACACTGGTCAGATGGCTAGGGTCCAGTCTCAGTGCACACAAGTGTACGGAACATGCATGTACTGTCAGGATGTACAATAACTGGATAGAAACCCATGTGCCCATACCTGCAGTAATACACATGTCAAATAACAGACACTGAGCCTTCTCTCAGTGGTTCCATACTTAGTAGGATGTATGCTCCCTGGCCTGCCACCACAGTATCCCTGACATATATGGGGACTCTTCCCTCCTGTGACAGTTACTTATGTGTGTTGGGGCTGTCTAGCATGGTATGAGATGTGTGCATGCAGTGCTAGTGTGCTCCTGTGTGTCCTGTACCAGTTGTGTAGTTCTGCACACATATCAACATCCTCAAACATCTGCATTGCAGAGTCTAGTGTGGGCAACATGCCACTTGCAATTTACATGTCCATCATTGTGTATTACTACATTCATTACCCTATCCCTGTGCTACCTATGTATGTAGCCTTCTGTTGACATCATTACCACCAGTATGCCAACATGTGCAGATGATACACTATGGTACTTACCATGGGTGTAGACAACAGGACATGACATTCACACAAATACTGCATCAGGCATGCTGTGATATACCCACAATTAATTCAGCACACAGTACTGTTAACAACATGATACTATTACTACACATCTATGTGGTCACCCTGTGCATCAGCAACATGTTAACCTGTACCTGCACAGTTGTTACAGATTGCAGGAGGTGGCACAGTTTCATCATATGCACAGGGTGTGAACTTGGTATGCCTGGGTCAGCCACCCATACCACCAATTGACATGTATGTGTATGTGTGTTGGTGAGGGACAGCAGTAGAAGGTGGGGCAATGTTGATGCAGTGTGTGCGTGTGCGGTAGCCCTAGGTGTTGTCAATTTGCATGTGTGTATGGATGCACACAGTTCCACCTCATGGCTGCCATATACTGGTGTTTGTGGACAGCCACAGACTGTACCTGCCAGGTCATACAGATCAGTGTCTCTGGCCACGGACACGGTACCTGTGCCTTGCAGGGGTGCTACGGACCGTATCCGGTACCAACCCAGACTGGGTACTGTCATCAGAAGCAGGTGTTCGTTGACTGGACACAGATCCCTGTCGGGCCTGGCCAGAGCCACGTGCACGTGGTCTCCTGGGGCGGTCTGATGACAGCACAGACCCAGCATTGCTGGGGCTGCTGCTGGCACTACGGGGGCGGCCCTGTTGTCATCTGCGCCGACTGCCAGCTGCTGCTGTTGCTGGCATACGGCCACGTCGATGCCTCAACCGCCCACCATCACCCTGGCTCATGGACATGTAGTTGTGGAACTGGTCTAATATGTCCCCACAACGTCTGTCTATGACATCGGTGAAATCACGGATGGCAGCCGCAATGTCACGCATACTGTCAGTCATGGCTGTGCGACATGCTGCCAGCTCCCTCAGACCCTGTCTGGTGTACCGTTCCATACGTGACTGTGCCTGCATGACAGTCCGAAACATAGCCGAGGTTGTAAGACCTCTGTGGGCACGTCTGACAGGGGCAGTACGCCCATGGATGCTCCCACGAGAACCCCTGGACATCTGTCTGTGTGGTACCATCTCTGGGCCATGCCCATGGCTGCTGTGTGGGGAAGCATGTGCCACAGATACCACATTACCCTGGTCAATGCCCACTGTATGCTGTCCATCACCTAGGGACAGTGGTGACAACGGGTGTATTGGCAGGATAACTGTGCGCATTGATGGGGTCGACAGCTGTGTACTGTCAATTGGCTGACCAATGGCGGACCCTGGCATACCTTCCTGTGCCATTACACCAATGTCATCATTATCAGTACCCACGGCACCTGACTCAGGTTCCCTGCTACATGACACCAGAGCAGCACCAGAACCTGTGGGAGGGAACAGGAAACACAGTTTACAATGTCTACACATTACCAGTGATGCACACATGCACACATGCGCACATGCACACATGCACACATGCACACATGCGCACATGCACACATGTGCACGTGCACACATGCACACATGCAAAGGTGCAAACATGCACACATGCACACACACATGCACACATACACACATGTGCATGTGCACACATGCACACATGCACACATGCACAGGTGCACACACGCACACATGCACACATGCACAGGTGCACACATGCACACACGCACATGCACACATACAGGTGCACACATGCACACATGCACACATGCACAGGTGCACACATGCACACATGCACAGGTGCACAGGTGCACACATGCACACATGCACACATGCACAGGTGCACACATGCACACATGCACACATGCACACATGCACAGGTGCACACATGCACAGGTGCACACATGCACACATGCACACATGCACATGCACACATGCACAGGTGCACACATGCACACATGCACACATGCACACATGCACACAGTTTCACACAATTGTACAGTACTCAGTATGCGTGATAACAACACACAGACACAGACACACCTACATGCATACAAAGAGCACTACTAAGTGAGCCAAATAGTACTATTACTATCAACACTATTACAGGAATTGTTAATACACACTCACCAGCATGGATAGGCTGCATTGCAGTTATACCAGAGGGTCCTGCAGACATGAAGAAACTAATGTCAGTGGGCACAACTGTGCCATTGTTACTGTGTATGATACAGGTCAGGAGTACAACAGTTGCCTTTCACAGGTCGGCAGCTAATATTGAGGATATCACACTTGCACATTAAATACTATGGTGACAGCTACAAACCAAGGAAACACCTCACACATGCATTAACTACCAGTGTACACAACAGTCAACTATACATATGACATATTACCTGCTCGTTCACCGTCTTGCTGCTGTGTGGCCCCAGCCTCCATCATGATGCATGTCTGCTGCTGTTGTTGTTGCTGGTGGACTGGAGCCACTACACTCAGGAGTAGTCCCTCCAGTCTGGTGAGTGGGGGATGTGTAGCCACCCCACCACCTGTGGCGACCTGTTGCCTGTGGATATCTGATGCATGCTGATGGACATGTCTGATTAAATCACTGCAGTGATGTCGTACCTGCTCATATGTCCTATTATGCATGCCTATATCATTTACCCGACAGACAAGGTCTTGCCACAGTGCAGCCCTCTCCTGCTGATTCTGGCTGGTGCGGGAAAAGAGTATTGCATAGTCGCACCAGGCTCTGGTGTATCTCCTCATCCTCAGCTGTGGAGTAGGTGGGGTTCCGCGGGTGGGCCATGTACCTGAGAAAGAAAATAACCTGGTATCAGCAATATATGTCAGCAGACTTTGGCACACATACTACACATGCTACTCGACTGTTATGATACAACATATCTCACATATGTAGCATCTGTCTGTCTATTGGTGGATACACATGTAGATGGCCAGGTATCAGTGCTCGGCCAGCAACTGTGCAACAGTACCTGGCAGACGCCATACGACATACTACCAAACACCAGCAGTCAGAACACCGATTCAGGCTAGAAGCACCTCCTCACTCTGGGGGTTTGTATCTAGGTACTGTATGGCCTACATCGGCAACTACTGTGGGCTGACCACACACTGATTGCCCTGGATATACATATCCCACCTCCACCACCAGCACAGATGACTATAGTGCATAACATTACAGATACAAACTTTACACTTTGTAACAGTGATATGGTATCCTTACAGCCCACTGGGCCAGTGGCAGATACAACCCACAATGGGGACCCCTACACAATTGCTGTCTACAGACATCTCCAAGAATGCATGGATCATGCAATCCCATATCTGACCAAGACACTCTCCACAAAGGGGCAGCATCCTGTCTGGTGGACCCCAGCCATAGACAGATTGTATTACAGAAGATGGAAGCTACTGCAAGACAGAGCATCATTCACTGAAGGGAGGGCATGTCTGAGCAGCACTGGTAAGGATCTATTTCCCATCATACTGACTACATGGGCAACGTTGAGAGGGAATTCAAGAGTGACACTACAGATGACCAGGAGGCCTTCCTCAGTTATGTTAGCAACCTGGTCAGGAGCCATCCTCTATGCCCATAGGTAGTACACAACACATATTTCACTGACACCACAGATATCGACAACATTGTGGCGGGCAGGTTCAGTGCAGGTGTCACCCCGTCCTCTCCCCTGTAATAAGGCATAGTTATCCCAGCTGACTGTAACCTCCCCGTCATCACAGATGTCCAGGTGAGAGACACCCACAGGACAGCAGAATACACAACATGGATGGGACCTGATGGTATCCCCAGTTGCATGCTACATAACCTCTGACAGGAGCTAAACACACATATAGGAGTGCTATGTAACACTAGCCTGACTACAGGATATGTACCTATACACTGGTGCACAGCAGCAGTGGTTCCACTCCATGAAGGCGGCACCTCACCATACCAATACAATACAACACAATACATTACATTACAATACAATACTATACAATATGCTATTGCCCCTGTGTCTACAGCAGCGTACTGTTCTGCTACCCTGACCATTGTGACACATGTGGTGTGATGGTAACTGCTGCTGTCACACAGTTACACAGGGTGACTCATATGGCATATTACCTATCTGACTAACATTCAGCAGGGGTATGTGTGACATGTACTCATGGGGAGTCTCGCTTCTTAACACTGTGTGGTTTATTGCAGAGTGTGTCTTATCTGTGAGTAGGAACTCTTACCTCCACATGTGCACACTATTGCAGTGGCACGGACGACACACAGCAGACATGTAGGTTGTGGATGGTGGGAGGTGTTACTATGGTTGTTGGACATCTGTCATGGGTGTGACCTCCATATGTACACCTGGGAGTGGTAACCTCTATGTGGGTAGCATATGTGTACTCTGTGGTGTTGTCAGTCACTGTGCATTGGTAATGTGTTTGAGTGCATTGTCATAGTGTTGTACATGTCACTGTGTCCTTCTCCATATCTGTTGCTGTAATGTGAGGTCCATACCATGGCATCCATTATGTGGTGTGGGGGGTACACCGACCTACATGTCCATACCTGACTCACCATGTCTGCGGACACATACCATGTGCAGGTATTCCAGGGATAGTGTGCCACTGTGACTATCATTGGGGCCACTATTCTACACATTTCTGACCCTGCTCACCCCTGACACATGCAGTGGTGGGCGACCAATCACATATCTGGTGGTTACTGGTGTGGGTGATCTGGCATGTGGTATGATACTCCGGATTTGACACTGGTGTTCACTCCATGCCTTTGTCACCAGGCACCTGTTGCAATACATCTGTACACATGTGCCTCACTCAGACTTTATATACATCTCTCTCTCTCTCTCTCTCTATATATATATATATATATATATATATATATATATATATATATGTATATAGATATATATATATATATATATATATGTCTGTATACATATACACATATATATTGGGGACATATATGGCCATAGATGTGTAGGGGGGGCACAGAGGGGGTGTGAGTGACAGAGGGGGTGGGACAGGCTGTGTTGCAGGTCATCATATACAATCATACCTGTAGGTAGTCAGATCAGTCTGTCTATGTATATGTATCTACATATATCTATATCTGCATGTGTGCATTACATAGATATGTTGGTACAATATTCTATCGACATCTGTCTATGTATTCCTACATCTCTCTCTCTATGTATGTATACATATATGCATATCATATATATATATATATATATATCTACATATATATATATATATATATATATATACACATACATATGTTGACATACATACATAACCATATGTTAGACAGGTATATCAACATATTTGTCTACTATACTGTATACACACACTAACATACTGCTAAACATACATAGCTGTGTAACCTAATTTGTACATGGCACTACAACCTACAATCAAACAACATTGATATGTGCACATACATGCTCTCACATACAAATGTATGTACAGTCTTCACTGATAGCTGCTGTATGTCTCCTGCCCTTTACACATCTCCATATACATATGGATACAGACCAATGACACATATGGAGGGTTCACAGTATGTAGACCTTTATAGTATTACTTTACATTACCTGTGTTTGTCACAGCTGCTTCTGCTGCTGTCTGGTTCCCTGTCCTGCAGCTCCACTTCCCAGTTGTCAGCTTTCAGGTAGCTGTTGCTGAACAATTCGTGTCTGTCTGCTTAAATGCAGTTTTCTCTGTCTCTCTCTGTCTCTCTCTCTCTCTCTCTCTCTCTCTGTCTCTCACGTCCTTCTCAGGGTGCAATGAAAGTATTGCATGCGTGGACATGGAGTACAGCATACTTTGTAGGTATCTGCATATGCCCATGTGATGGCCTCTGCACCAATTGTTAGCCAGCATTTGCTAATTGCATGCAGCCAGTTGTGTACTGATTGCAGTTCTCACTGTGATTTCAGAACAGTGCTATAAAAAGGTGTGTGAGATAGGCGTAGCCCTTTCAGATGTTAAGGGCAGGGACCATGCTGTTATGCTGTGGACAATGTTCTGTGAGTGTAAAGGTTGGTATCTCTCTCATATTTCCAGGTGTGTTGTGGATTAACATTCCTCCATTCATTTCTCCAGTTTCCTGTACTAACTGTGTATGTACACTGACAACTACAACTACTACTATTGTTAATGTGTGTGTGTGTGTGTGTGTGTGTGTGTGTGTGTGTGTGTGTGTGTGCTTTCCTTTCACATTTGCTTGCACTCTGTTGCTAAGTCTTCAATAGTTGCCCTTTACAGTCACTACTTCTATGCCTGCTAGGTGTCTTGACTGTAGTGTGCTGCTGTAGCTTTCCTATTTTCCATGTACATTCACACCTTTGAATGCTTGCTATATCTGCTAGGGTGTTACAGCATGCAGTGTGGTCTGGCCATGGTGTGGGCCTTGACATCTATTAGGGTATTTGAGTATGCTGCTAAGCAGGCCCCAGAGACCTTCAGGTTTATCAGTTATGTGCCTCATGGAATGGTACATATCAGTGGGGTACACCCATTAAAATGTCTGGTATGCTGCAGTTGTGACTGTGGGTTAGCATGAGCATATGTATTACTACACTTTTTCTGCCATGCGAGTGGTGAATACTTTCCGGACTCCATAGTTACCATTGCATGTGTTACACCTTTCTGCCTACTGTTTGTACATTTCACATGGGGTCTGTGGGGCATCCCTGTAAGACATTCACTGTTGCTATGTCTAGGTTCTTAACTATTCAAATATGGTGGTGTTGGACCCGTCATGTGTACAGATATTTGCAGGCTGTCCACATTTCTGCCTCATAATTTGGTCATTATCTCATGCACACCTTTATCTGGCAAGTCAGTCTGGGCTCAAGTCAGAATATGGTGAAAAACATTCAAGTTCCAGACTGCATACCCTTCCAAACATCCCACAAGGTGTAGACCCTGTTACTTTCTGAACTGTCTGCGTTTGTTGTAACTTTATTTGTAATGTGTCCCTGGTTTTGGGCCTTTGCTCCACATATTTTATTACTTGGTCCGGATATGTTCCTGTAAGAGGTTGTGGGGTATGGGCAGTGCTTATCCTGCTGTGAGTATGTGTGTGTCTTGCAAGGTGCTATGGTGACATTATTACCTACTAGCTTCCAACTAGCATGGCTGTTTCTGTTCACACACTACTATTATGGAAATCCACCAGTTTTGTTTGTGATTCTAAATGTCATGCTTTGTGTACTACACATCTATATTCCCTTTACATTCATTCCTACTGTTAAATGATATATTTACTTTAGCACAGTGTTTCTATATAAGAGTCATGGCTTAGTGGTAAGTCATGCAGACTATAGTTGCCTGGGTTCGGGACTCACAGTGGGATTTTATTTTTCATTTGAACTGAGTACAAGACCTGTCAATCAAAGTGTCTAAGGCACTTTTAAGCAGTTGTAACCGGGTTAGCGCTGGTTTGCGCGGAGCTCACGCATGCGCACTGGCGGTTAGCTCCGCACACACCCGCTTACAACCGCTTAAACGTGCTTACTCTTGCGCACACCCGTGCTATTTTCCTTGAAAGAAAAGAAAATGGGGAGACAGGAAAGTGGTGAAAAAGGGGTCACAAAGAGGGTAAGACAGTAGGGAAACAAGCTTGGGATGTGCAGGAGGGATGTAGGTAAGGCCCATAGCTGCCCATTTCTTCAGCAGCAACAGCTGTGCATATGTATGTAATTTGGTGTGACATTTGAAACCTTCCACCCCTGAGAGAGGTGTCAGAACAACAATAATACTTGTTGTACAGCCAATTGGAATTGATAGGTTCCATGTCCAGTAGACATGTGTGCGGAATGGGCAGCTATGTATGGGGCGTAATTTTTTTGTGGGTACAGAGTGCCCTTTTTTTTTTTTTTTTTTT
The DNA here is from genome assembly GCF_019279795.1 of Protopterus annectens. NCBI lineage: Eukaryota > Metazoa > Chordata > Ceratodontiformes > Protopteridae > Protopterus > Protopterus annectens. The sequence goes on along the minus strand of NC_056736.1, from coordinate 680,847,788 downwards.
TCAGGTGAGAGTGGTATGTCAGGTGAAGGTAGTCGGTACAGCTGGGGAGGTAGGTTGGGTAGGTTAACAGACAAGACAAACAAGACGCATACAGGGTATGACACAAGTGGGGGTTACACAATTGACGGGGACGGAGGTTTGGATATCCAGAGCCCATGAGCCCACAGATGGCAACAGTGGAACTGATATCCCCACCCATAGGCAGTTGCCACTGTTCCTTCACTGCCCAGGATGGGGCTGTGCTGGGGGCTGTGTAGGCAGGGCAACGGGCATGCCCGTTAGTTGCGCCACCCGTGCCTCGAGCTGGCGTAGGGGCTCGAGGACAGAGTCCCGAATCTCCCTACGCACCACAGTCCGGACGCTACGGAGGGTGAGTGGTGGATCTCCTCCGGCCACACTTGCAGAGGGGGGGTGAGCCCCATCCCCTGCAGAGCTTCCACCCACAGGTGGCACAGGGCCACCGGAGGAGGGTCCGGACTCGGCACTAGTGCCAGGTGCACTCGCCAGCTGAGGTGGGAGAGGTGGGTCCGCTGGAACCCGCCTTCCCTGTCGTTCTATGTTTTGCATTATGTCATGACAGTTTGGGTTAGTGACATTTAATACCATTCACAATTAGTTGTAACAGCATGCATTAGTATTCCCATTAACCAAACACCCAGATATTCACACCATTGAACAGCGTGCATAACACATGCATAATTTGAACAGTAATACACAGTCCAACAACATGCAGGGTTGATTGATGGCAACAGGCCATCAGGTGTGGATGTATGAACAGGGCGGATGCATCAACAGACATGCAAATATATATGACCCAACAGGACAGACGTCCAGGGTGGTAATTGTGATTGCACATACCATTTTCACGTGGAATGGGTTATAGGTGGTTAGAGGGTGGGGTAAATAGAGTAATATTAACACCTTGAATACAAATACATATGCTGTACATTTCTAATAGCTACAGTTATATACACACTACTGTTCTAACTACAGTGTCCTATATGTTAACTACTTAACCTTGCAGATGGAACTGTTACTGCAACATCAATCTACATTTTATTGCTGTTCATACACATTCATATCGGGCTTTGTTCAGATATATCATCCTGTTACCTGTGCTTGATATACTTGTGGACAAGTGTGGATGTTTGGTATATCAGACAATCATCCTATCTGCGTATTTCAGACTGGGAGAAACATATCCAGATGTTGGTGTACACATTCCACATGCATCAACACTTTGTACAGATTGTGCTGTTTGGTTCTGAGTCTCACATGCATTTAATTCTGTCCTAACTGCAGTATGGTTTATTCAGGGGTTATAAGTACTGTATTGCTGTATTCCTGACACTTTCTCACACTCTCTCACTTGCTTTCATGTTACTATTCAGACTGGTACTTCTAGGCTTTATTGACATGTTTTAACAACAGTTATTACAGTTCTTTCCAGCAGTCTCACTTCTGTCATGTTTCAGTATTTCCACAGGGATATATTTCACACATGTGATTTCATCCTCTTCTGCAGCTATACTTTACATGCTGCTGCAGGTTGTGTACTATTTTCCTACAGGCAGGGCAGTTTTACTCGAAAATATATGTTGGACAGTGTCATGTTTAGTTTACACTTACAGGCTGGGAACTGTTGTAATCAGGCAATACTTGCATACACTTTCACACTGTTACTTGCAGATTTAATTCCTTCCTGGCTACACTGCACTCTTTTGCTGACTGTCATACATTTATATATCTTTACAGTTACTAGAAGTGGATTACTGACCTGCCTGGTGGCGCAACCGCTCCAGCCTATCGGCATAGGCTCTGCGGTTCGCAGAACGGACACCTGCAGCTGTAATATAAATGAAGTAATATTGGAATACACATCTCCATAATTACAGGTAGTTTAACTTTCTACATACATAATTAATTGTTACTTACTCAGTGGTGGGGCGTTGGGTGATTGCCGGGCCTCCTGGATCCAAAGGTTCAGTTGGTCCTGCTTGCGTCTCTTCAGGTCCGCATGGTGGTGACGGACCTGCTCACCTGTCCTTGGAATTCCTGTGGCACTGGTGAGTTCATGAGCCAACTGGTCCCACGCCTCAGCCCTGTATGCTCCCCAGAGGACCTGGCCCTGCATGAGTTGGGCCTCATGGTTGTGGACTAGGAGCCAGGCCATGTACCTGGACTCCTCAACACCCCACCTCTGCGCTCGAAAGACTACCCTCACCTACACCTGACATTCTGCCTGCAGGTCTGTTCTACAATCGTTTATGCTGTGTATTCCGCCTATGGGGCTTATATAGTCCGTTTTCCTGCACATATCTGTGATTGGCCAGTTTGGAATTGTATCAACTTCAGTAAACCTGCATTGTCATGCTGTAGTTTGTATTCATTCCTATATATGAGCTAATATTGCATTTCTAGGTACTGCTGTCATGGCTTAGTGGTTCTGTACCTTGACTATGGTGTATAGTATCCTGGGTTCGAACCTGGCCACTGCTTTTTATTTTTCATGACTGTCTAGACATGTTGAGGGGTGTGTCTGTGTAAAGGCATTTTGGATACGGCTTGCTCACCGTTGCCCGTCAGCTCGTTTGCGCGGTGCGCAGCTCCGCGCAAATGGGGTACGCTGGTTTAAGCCTCATTTGGCTATCGGCACGCATATTCCGCTCAGCTCAGTTAGGAGCACATATATTTAGCATGGTAAACCACTGCTCAGCTACGGGCACTCAGTTTGCACCAGTTGGACCAATGCTTATCTACGGGCACATACACTCACTCTGTTGTACTGTAGCTCAGCTATGGGCACATCTGGCAGTTTATATTCATTTCTTAGCTCACATTTATTCAATATAAATGGGATATTTCATTGTATTTTACATATATTCTGATTTTATATGTACACATATGTGTCAGGGACTTGTTTCCTGCTTATTTTGCAAAAAAAAAAAAAATTTGTGTTGTGGGGGCTCGAACCATGAATGCCTGCTCTGCAGCCGGCATCTCTACCGCTACGCTATTGCTTCCTGGCTTATTTTGCATATTTAGTTCTTATATGCTTTCCCATTGACTGCTAACTGTAGCTGCGCTACGGCACGCATAAACGAGCGCACTCACGGTTAAACATCTTTACAATTTAAAAAAATATGACATGTTCATTTATATTTCTTTTATATATGTTTATGGTCTGTAGGGGCATGTGTTGTGTTGTGTTTATTCACATTTCCGTGGACTTTGTTGTGGGTGTCTACTTTGGGCACTTTTAGACTTCTGGGGGCGTGTCCGCTTGCAGGGCTCAGCCTACGGACACGCCCCCTACTGTCTTACACGGACCGTGTTAGACTTAGGTGTGATTCAGCATGCTCTCATGAATATGCAGAGCATGCTGACATCACTCTGTTTAACTGCAGCCTCCGTGTAAGAGTTATAACTCTTACACGGAGGCTTCGTGAATCCTGGGGGATGATTGAATTTCAACTGGTCACCCATGATGACACCCAGTAATTTTGTGTGGTTTACTTGTTCTGTCACGGTTTTGTTGGCAGAGATGATAGAGAATAGTGTTGTTTTGGTAAAAATGTATTTTGGAGTACAAAGCAGCAATTTTTTTATTATTACTTTTTAGGTTTAAAAATAATTGTAAATTTTTCAGCTTTGTTTCTATCGATAAAAAAGATTTTTGTGTAAGGTCTTGGAGGTTAGAGAGAGATTTGTCAGATCAGATTAGGATTGAGTCATCAGCATATTGAACTAAGATCATAGGATCCTAGTAGATTACTAGGCTTTTGAACTGGAGGTCATTTCAAGCCTAGCCATTTCATTGCAATGTAATACCATAGAAATGTTCGTTAATACCCAAGATTGCATTTAGTAATGGCTGCCCATGTCTAGGAGGGCTGTTCATAGGTTCATAGGTGTGTACTAGGGTAATGGCCCTGGAGCCTTTACAAGCCTGGCCATAGGATTACCCTGGCATCGTGCCACCCAACCTTAGTTACCAGTGCCTCTGTTGAGTGGACCACTGGAGTGATCCTCCGGGTGAAGTTTCTATTTCCCATCCACTCGATTTCTCTTGAACAGGGCCAGTGAGGTGCTCTGTTTGACATGTATGGGAAGTCTATTCCATAGCATAGGCAGTCTCTGGGTTATGAACCTGTCCCTCCAGCACGTTCTGTTGGTTATGGTAATGAGGCTGAGGTCTCTGGAGCATGTGGTGTGCAGGGATTGGGATTTCTTTAGATGCAGCATTTCTAACAGAGCTGGGTCAGACATGGCTTTGTAAGTCAAGCAGAGATCACCTCTAAGTAGGCGATATGAGACAGAATAGTTGGAGTTTTTTTCAGTCTGTCCATATAGGACAAGTTTTTAGGCCTAGTATCCTCTTTGTGAGGTACTTCTGTGGCCTCTCCAGTTGTTGCAGGTGTCCAGTGAGGTACATGGCAAATGGGGCATTGTACTCGATGATTGGCCTAATGAGGGAAGAGTAGAGGGAGGCAATGACCGCTTTTTTCCTGGATGCAAAACCCTTAGTAATGAGATGTGTCACATAGAAGGACTTTCTGACCACAGTGGCAATGTGGTGGTCAAAAGATAGGTTGCTGTCAACTTGTGTTCCCAGATCTCTTATAACACCTTCTGTGTTCAGTGGACTACCATCGATGTGGTAATTCATTTGAACTGGGTTTTTCCCAAAGGGGATGATGACACATTTTTTGGCATTGAGCTTAAGGCCATGGTTCTGACACCAGTCATTGGTCTCAGTGAGGACTTTCTGTAGGATGTCAACATCACTTAGGGAGTTAATAATGGCTCCCAACTTGTAATCATTTGCGAACTGTGAGTACAATTCCTGTCAAGAATTTATAGTGCCCCATTCATGCATCCAAACTCCTCTTGAAAGTGTCATAGAGGTGCTCTGTTTCACATGAATTGGTAGCCTATTCCAAAAACACAGCAGTCACTGGGAGATAAATCTGTCCCTCCAGAGTGTCCTATTTAAGTTGTAGTTATATTTAGGTCTCTGGAATGGGTAGCCCTAGTCCCGTTTAATTTACGGAATATGCAGCAAGTTCATTAGGTTTGGGTCTGAAACTGCTCTGTAAGCCAGGCATAAGTCACCTCTAAAAAGTCTATATGATAAAAAAATATAGTGCCGGGGACCTTAGTCGGTCTATGTATAGCACATGCTGGAGTCCCTTGATCTTCTTTGTTAGAAACCTCTGAGGTCTCTCCAATTGCTGCAGGTGTGTTGTATGGTACATGCCAACAGGGTATGATACTCAATTATGGGCCAGATTAGTGCCGAGTATAGAGGGGTTATAACCTCTTTTGCTCTTGAGGCAATGCCCTTACTTATCAAGTATGCTGCACAGAAAACCTTCCTTACTACAGTAGACACGTTGATTTGATAGTGTGAAGGGACACTTTTTGCGTTGAAGGGAATGATGATGCATTTTTTTGTATTTGGTTTGAGACCATGACTAATAGACCAGTCGCTGGTTTGTGTAAGATCCTCCAGGAGTATACTGACATCATTTGGGGATTCAATGATTGCATCCAGTTTGCAGTCGTCTCCAAACTTGGTCAGTCACAACCCCTTAATTTTGACCTGAACTTCTAAGAAGCATATGCCATATAGAAGGGGCCCAGCACTGACCCCTGTAGTACCGCACTGGTAACAGGTCTACTGGTTGATGTGGAGTCACCCACTTTAATAGTGTGTGTCTGGTTTGTGAGCCATTTGGCAACCCATATTACAAAGAAGAGGTTTACATTCAGTTTGCTAAGTTTATCAGTAATGCCTGAGTGTGTGATTGTGTTGAAAGCCTTTACCAAGTCAAGGTATGCTGTGTGCAAAATTTTGTACTTGTTAATGGCCCTGGTCATATTTTCAAATAAATCCACATTTAACAGGCAGGCTCTGCCCTTGATGAAGCCGAATTGGGCAGGATCCAGGGTTTGGAGGTCACCTATGTCTTTATTTCTGAGGTCCATAATGATACGTTCCATGGCCTTACAGATGAGATTAGTCATGCTTATGGGTCTGTAATTCCCTGAGTCTATTGCTAAGCCACCTTTGTGGAGGGAAATAACTGTTGCTGTTCTCCATTCCGCAAGAACAAAGCCTGTGGTTAGACTATGATTGAAAAGGGTACTTAATGGTGATGCTAGCCGATGTTTTAGCCTGTTTAGATGACAGCCTGGGCTGCTGTCTGATCCCACAGAGGCTGTGATTTTTGCCTTGGACAAGTATTTGATGACCTGTTCTTCGGACATGTAGGGTGTGGGTGGGATTTTGGGGGAAAGCTTGTGACAGGTTTGCAGGGGATAAGAGAGTGAAGTTTTTGTCAAACCTATTTGCTAGCAGGTTTGCTATATCTGTGGGGTCAGTATGTGTAATACCGTTGGTCACTAGCTCTGCACATGCTTGGGTGCTACCTTTTAGGCTATGTACATAGCTGTAAAAGGCCTTATGGTTATCCCTGGCTGTGCTTGCTACCTTTTTCTCAGAGGATGTGACAAGTTGCCTTATTTGCCTGTTGAGACTAAGGGCGGTGCTTTGTCTGTTGAGACTAAGAGCGGTGCTTTGCCTGTTGAGACTAAGGGCGGTGCTTTGTCTGTTGAGACTAAGGGCGGTGCTTTGCCTGTTGAGACTAAGGGCGGTGCTTTGCCTGTTGAGACTAAGGGCGGTGCTTTTCCATTGTTGGGGTCTCATTTTTGTTTTCATTTACAGCAAATTGTTCCATTTATTGTAAAGTTTATTCATGCTGGATGTCCACCATGGCAGCTTCTTTTTACTTGGGGCTGTGGCTTTGATTCTTTCTGGTGCAGCCGAATCTATACACTTATGCAAGTGATTGTACAGAGCTTTTGTGTAAGCTTCAGTGTAGTTACCACTTCCAGCTGGGGTTGGGGCTCAGAATGCATTTAAAGCTTCACCTAGGAGGGTATAGTTTACCTTGGTGAATCTTTTTGTCTGATTTCGCCCTTTGTGAGTTCTGGTGTTAGTGTGAGCTCAAAGGTGACTGATGAGGGTCCGACAGTTGTGGTAGTGCATCTGACATGTTAGTGAGGACCAGGTCTAGTATCTTCTTGTCGGGGTCTGAGCAATTTCTTCCAGGGTGCTAGTGAGTTAGGGCTAGCATAGGTTTCCCAGTTGATGGTGGTATAATTGAAATCTGCCAGAACCACAATGTTCAGTAATATTTGGATTGTCTTCAGTTTGGTCAAGTAGGCTTTGTGTGTGTCATGACTCATGGAGGGGGGATCTATAAATGGCTATGACTTGAATGGGGGTCTTACCCACTGTAACCTGAACTTGGAGTAACTCCATGGAGTTGTCCAGTCTAACTAGACAGGAGGTAAATTTATCTCTAATATAGATAGAAACACTGCCTCCTTTGGTTCTCATGCATTCATTTTGCAGTCTGTAGGTGTGGAAGGCATTGAAGCCTTGCAAGGCTGGAGTACTCTCTGAGGCCTTGAACCAGGTTTCTGTGACTGCACAGACATCTTCCAGTGATAGAAGTGCTTCCAGGGTGTGCAGTTTTTGGTTTAAGCTCCTAGATTTAATAGCATGACTCTTATTTTGTTATGATTGGCAAATTTCATATTGGTAAGTTTGTTTTCGAGACCTTGCCTAAAAAAGGCACTAATGGGGAGGCAAGAGCCTTTTCCAGCAGCCGAAAGCATAGAGGTGCCAAGTGCAAATTGTCTCTGACAATCAGCGAGATTTGTTGACCAATGGATTCCCACACTGACAGGAACTGTCAATGACACCAAAAGCTAAGCCAATCATTTAAATCAATCATTTTTTTATACTGTGGCATCATTCTAAGTGAGGGGTAGTATGCTGCTCAAACCTAGGGAAACACTTGCCTGGAACACATAATAAGAGGGCACAATCATGTCTCTCTTCATATAGTCCAGTGAGGTACATCTCAAGTCGTTCACTCCAGCATGAACTATGACAGAGTCATAATGGTACTTGTTGCTGAGAGACTTGAGTGCGTGTGTGATATGGTGGATTCTGGCCCCTGACAGACAACTAACCTAACTGTGACGTTCCCCTCATCCAGCCTGGTGAGTGGGACATCCATGTGTCTCACTATTGAGTCTCTGATATCTAGAAAATGTGTTTTTTGAGTGTTACACATTATGAGCTTGGTAGATGAGACACTGGTGTTGCTATGTGCAATGGATGCTGTGGGAACTGTTAGTTGTAGCAGTCTTGCGCTTTTTAGGTCTTTGATGTCTTGGTAGGTTTTTTGAGAGAACCTCCTCGTATGTTAATTTTTGTGTTTGATGCTTACTATGTGTATGAGTAGTGGTACTATGTGCATGTGTACTGGTGAGGGGGTTGACAGCCCCTTCTGTGTTACTGTTGTGAGTGCAAAAGAGCATGGATTCAAGATTCTTGGTGTAGATACATCTCACACTCTGTACTAGAGTGAGTTACTTTTAGAGAGTTGTTGGTGTACATGAGGCAATTGCTACACTGCCTCAACAGGCCCATGTCAACAAGGTTGGCAGGAGAAACAAGGGTGGTCCAGCTGTCCATAATGCTAGGTTGAAGGCTGTTATCACTAAGAGGCGCTTTTCAGGATCAGTCAAGGGGGAGCTCAGTGGCTGACTATTTCTGCCCGGGGTTTTTTGTTGGTAGTTTAATAGGTCTCAGCTCACTAGCAGTATTTATTTGACAGGGAAAGTACTAAGGACAAGGTCTATAGTAATGTGCTACAGCTGTATCTAAGGAAAAAAATTGTTGATTTCATCTGTTCGGCCATGGTGCACAATTGAGCAGCAGTGCACTTTGTTGCACAATGCACAAAGAAGCACAAACCTGGTCAAATGCAGGGCTTAAATACCAGAAGCTAAAAATGTGAAAAACAAAACTTTAAAAAGGTTCAAAAGGGCCAATGAGGACACTTACTCCAGTCCCCAGACCAACCATCCTTCACCAGACAGGTTCCAATCAGCAGAATCATCTCACTAGAGTGCAGAAAAGCTCCTTCCAATCAAAGATGCTCAGAATGAACAGCCACTACAAACGGACCCAGATGGAGCAAGCTTGTATCTGGACTATGCTACAGCTACTAGCTACCCTAGTTTCTGCAGGAACCACTACAGAATGTTTAACACAGCAGAAAAATAAGAGTGAGACACTAAAACAAACATTTAAAACAGAAGAAAATCAGAAAAAAAGACTCTAAAGAATGTTTTAAACAGATAACAAATCAGTTATTTTAACACTGCTTGGGAAAACCAGAACAGGCAGAACAGATCGGTTTGCAACAGTGAAAATCACTAGCAAATACTTAAACAGTGAAAACAGCAAAAAGAGCTTTTTTGAGCTTTGGAGACGTCACTGATGAGCATTTTGAAAAGTACGGGGCCAACTATACATCCCTGTGAGACACCAATAGTTACTAGCAAGAAGATGAAGAAATATTTTTTTCATTTCCCTACTTAAGCTCTGTTTGAGAGGTAACTATGGGACCCTTGCAGAGAGGAGTTGGAGAGCCCAAAGAATGAGAGTTTATGTAAGAGTTTCTGGTGAGAGACACTATCAAAAGCTTTTGATACATCCATGAAGGTGATTGAGATTAGCCTTTCAGCATTTATGTGGGTGCTGACAGTATTAACAAAATTTAGCAAAGCAGTAGCTGTGCTGTGATGAGCATGGAAGGCATGTTGGTTCAAAGACAGAAGCTACTTATCTAGTAAATAGCTTCACATTTGCCCATTAATATTTTTTTATTTTTATTTTATTTTACATTTGTTGACCAGGCTAGTCTAGCTGGATATATTTCCATTTTCAGTAGAGGCCCGGGGAGAAAAGCTCCACATAAAACGTATCAATCAGACATGATAATAATAAACACATAGAATACAAAGAGGGAAAAAAAATGTTTTCAAATATTTTTGATAGGGGAGATAGCAGTACAGATGTATATCATTGGCTGGATTTTCAGATTGTACCATTTGCTAATGTATATCAACATCATCCAATATTATGGATCTATGAAGGATTTTTGATGATGCCCAGTACAGAATATCTTCCAGTGTTTTAGCATTGTTCCGGGGGGGTATCTTTCTACCCATTATTGTGATTGTCTTATGAGTGTTTAATTTTAACATGGTTAGTAGTATTTATGAGTTAAAGAAAGTTGGCAAGCTGGGGGGTGTATAATGCAGATATTTAATGATGTTTTGCAGCTAATAATGGTATCATCAGATTTTATGTTGGCTCTGTCTAATCTGGTAATAATATAACCTGGCAGGGAAATTTGGAAATGTCTTTTCATTTTTTGTTACCTGGTATAGCCAGGTTTCTGTACCAAGTGAGATGAGTGGATTCTATAGTGCTGTCCATGGATCATAGTATCATAGGAAGTTACTAGGCTATTGGCCCTGAGGCCCTTGTAAGCCTAGCCAAGAGTTTAGCCCATGTTTAGACAAGTCAGCACCTGATGCCCCTGTCCAGCAGAGACACGGGTGGAATCCCAGGGATGTATTTTCTATTTCCCATCCAGTTACCCAGGCTGCACTTAAAAAGTGGTAAAGAGGTACTCTGCTTCATGTGGAGAGGGAGTCTGTTCCACAGATGGGGGAGTCTCTGGGACACAGATCTGTCCTGCCAACAAGTCCTATTGATGTCACAGACCAGGATGAGGCCACGTGTGTGGGTTACTCGAGTGGAGCTTGACTTGCAGATATGCAGCAGTCCCATCAAAGTGGGGTCCGAGATCGCCTTCTATGCCAGACAGAGGTCACCTCTGAGGAGTCTGTATGAAACAGAGTAGAGGGATAAGGCTTTTAGCTTATCTGTGTAGGGTAGATTTTTGAGGCCCTGGATTCTCCTGGTGAGGAACCTCTGTGGTCTCTCCAGCTGCTGCATCTGCTTTGTGAGGTACATGCCAACTGAAGCATTGTACTCAATAATGGCCCTTATAAGGGAAGAATACAGGGATGTTATGACCTCTTTGTCCCTGGATGAGATACCCTTACTTATGAGGTGGACCATGTAGAAAGCTTTCTGTACAATGGAAGCAACATGGTTGTCAAAAGTCAGGTTGCTATCAACCTGGGCGCCCAAATCCCTCACTACTGATTGCGTACTTAGGACATTGTTATTAATGTGATAATATGTGGGGATGTCACTTTCCCTAAAGGAGATGATGATGCATTTTTTGGCATTCAGCTTGAGGCCATGTTTCTGGCACCAGTCATTTGTTTGGGCGAGACCCTCTTACAGGATGCCCACGTTGCTAGGGGAATTGATCACCATGCCCACTTGTTCTCTAAAGTGTTCAGTTGCATCTTTTCTGTTGCATTTGTTACTGCTTGTTTATAGCCTGTTTAAATTGTAAGCGTTATTCTAAGCCTCTTAGTTTTGGTTTAAACACTTGGGCTTTAGGCTTACTCCTGAGCTCTCCATGGCCTTCTTTCTCAGATTCTGAAAAATATGGATGGACAATTTCCTACAGTTTCTCCTGCCAGTCTGTTTGATATGGGCATCCTGAGACAGTGTAGCAACTGCCTTATGTACGCAGACAACCACCTACTTCTACCACCTAGGAACACGATTTGCCAGAGATGCAATTACATTACGAACCTAGAGTCCATGCTCTCTCCCTCACAAGCCAGTATGTCTAACACTGAGAAGGATGTCAGCACAATCACTACACCTCAATCACCACCCACACCTACACAACACATATGTGGAGGTCCTCAGCAAAAACATGCCCAAACAAAGGAGACCTCTGAGGCAAAAACACATGCGATCTCCACAGCACTCCACACCACATACTATGCATAGTTCAAATACCTGTGCCTCACAACCACTAAGGCTAAACTATAAACCCAACATATTGGTCATAGGAGACTCCATTGCAAAACACACAGATGTGCCTCTCACTAGGCTGGATAAGGAGAAAGTCACGGTTAGTTGTCTGTCAGGGGCCAGAATCCACCATATCACACACGCACTCAAGTCTCTCAACAACAGGTACTGCTATGACTCTGTCATAGCCCATGTTGGTGCGAATGTCTTGCGACATACCTCCCTGGACTATATAAAGAGAGGCATAATTGAAGCAAACTTCGAGTCCAAATTGGCCACATCTGCTAGAGGCAGTCATAAGGTCTTCTTCACATATGTCCGTAATCTCAAAAGTAGCACCCAGATCTGTTCAGAACTGGTGGTCAAGGACATCACATATACAAATGCTGTAGATATAGCAAACTTACTGGCTGACAGATTCAGTGAAAATTTCACCCCTCTGTCCCCCCATCAGTAAATCAGGACATTCTCAATACCTTCCCCCTTCCCCTTATATCTAGGGATCAGGTCACCACTGCTCTCTCAAAAGCAAAAAATACAGCCTCAGTGGGACCCAATAACATCCCAGGCTGCATCCTACATGAACTCAGGCAGGAACCTGGAGCACCATTAGGAACCCCTTTCAACCAAAGCCTGAGTACCAGCTTTGTCCCAGCTGAGTGGAGGACAGCCACTGTCATCCCTTTACACAAACGTGGAGTGTCCACCGATCCAGGAAATTATAGACTCATCAGCCTAACTAGCCTGATCTGTAAGGCCATGGAACGGATTATCATGGACCTCATTAACAAGGACATTGGCAACCTCCCACACAGGTTTGGCTTTGTCAAGGGGAGGTCATGTCTGTTAAATTTGGTTGACTTTTTTGAGACAATCGCCAAAGCTAGGGACAAGGGTAGGCAGTGCACACTGCCTACCTTGACCTGGCCAAAGCCTTCAACACTATTCCCAATTCAGGCATAATAGATAAACTCTCGCAACTAGACATTGATCTATATGTTACCAGATGAGTAGCTAACAAGCTCACTGATAAAACCCACCTAGTCAAAGTAGGGGAAGCCAACTCAAGCAGTAGACCCGTATCGAGTGACATACCCCAGGGTTCGGTATTGGGGCCTCTGTTATTTGGGATATACTTTTCTGACTTGCAGGTCAAAACCAGTGGGCTATGGCTGACCAAGTTTGCAGATGACTGCAAGCTTCAGAGAGTGTATTGTAAATACTTCATTAAGTTGGTATGGTATGTATGAAGAAGAGGGTGGGACTGTGTGTGATATGGCACCAATAAAGGAGTTGATGAGAATACAATATCTGGAGCCTGAATATGCTAAGTTGGGCCCAGATGGGTGTCACTGCTAACTTTTATGGTTATGGGGGTATGATGATACAGGTTGAGGCATTTTTGTTATATTTTATGTTTAATATCAGTTTCTGAGTAACCGGCTGTTGCTTTGGAGACCTGTACTCAAATAGAATATCTGACTGCTGATACAGATAGGGTGTGATCAGGAGAAGATGTTCAGAGGTGTTTTGGACACACAATATAAGGGTTTTTGTAGGAACTGTGGATGTTGGTAGAATGTTAAGTGTGAAAGAAGGAGAAGAGGTTCTGGTATGGAAAATGTTTCTGAAAAGTAAGAAACACAAGGTTTTAAAGGTGAGATGATGACGATGCAGTTAAGACAGGAAGTAGGGAAGGATTATTTTGGAAACGTAGTAGTTAAAATGTAGAATACTAGATTGTGTTTCATCTGTAGGCTTATAGATGATTTTGAAAATGTCATACCTCTCAACCTTTTAGTGCAAGAAATCTGAACAAAGTTCAACATAATGGGGAGGGACAAAGAGCCCAAAAATAAAGAAACATTTTAAATATTGTTCTTATACACTTAGAAGGTTGCTAGAATAACAGGATTTGTGTTAGCATCCATTTTCTGGAGGATATGAAGTCTGAAACTCAAATGCGTGTCATTATTTAGTGACTTTAATCCTTAGACCATCTCAGTGAGTTGTCAAAACAACACAATTTTTATGAGGAATAGTGCAAAAACAGTAGTCAAACATCTGGAAATTCTGCAAAAGTCTGTACTGTTAAGAGGTATGGCAGGTATTTAAGATATGGGTGTGGGTTATAGTGATATGAATGAGGATAAATGTATGTGGTGAGGGGTCTCTTAAGACTGTAGAATAAGGATGCATAAGGAAGGGTAGTAAAGCAAAATGTTCTGATTTAATTGTATTTGTGTATGTATATACATATATATATATATATATATATATATATATATATATATATATATATATATATATATGAATGTGGAGGGATTGAGGGTAGATGGGTGTAAGCAGTATAGAGAGATGCGATTAGTCTGGGAGTAATGACTGACTGGTAGACCTAGCATTGGATGTGGGGGACTAGAAATGAGTGTCAAAATAAAGCAGGGATACAATACTATGCACCCCCCAAAAAAAATATGCCTATCGCAATTGAGCTGAGGATACAAAATATATGCCTTGTACCAGGATGCAGGTCAAAGGTAATTACTAGTTAACTAGCTAGAATTTCACAGTCCAAGCTGCAATTAATAAAAAAAAAACTGCTTGCAGAAAAAAGCAGGCTTGGAGGAAACAGATTGTTTCCCATAATAAGGCCAGGAATAACATAAAGACAAGTAGGGATTAACTAGCAGATACCTGCCTAAGCATATCAACACTTACTACAGAGCAATGCAAGGAGAATGACTGGAATCCAGTTATTGGTCTTCAGCAATGCTTTTCTCTCTCTCTCTCTCTCTCTCTCTCTCTATATATATATATATATATATATATATTAAAAATGAACAATTTCTTCCAGCAGCTCACAGCAGAACCTCCAAATAATGCCAAGTTCAAAGTCTTTTCAGAAATGTTTTATTAGGTAAACGCTTTCACAAATGATATGTTTGCTTCCTCAGACCTTAATAATATAACACACGTTCAACTTTCTTTTAACCCTCAATACATTACAAATAAACCAATCACAAATCATCCCTCATTATGTTACAACAAGTTGTTGTAACATAATGAGGAATGATTTGTGATTGGTTTATTTGCAATGTATTTGTAATGTATTGAGGGTTAAAAGAAAGTTGAATGTGTGTTATATTATTAAGGTCTGAGGAAGCAAACATATCGTTTGTGAAAGTGCTTACCTAATAAAACATTTTTAAAAAGACTTTGACCTTGGCGTTATTTGAAGGTTCTGCCGTGAGCTGCTGGAAGTAATTGTTCGTTTTTGGTCTACTTGGTGTGCTACTATCCAGCATCGTTCTTCGGTATGGATTTTTTGTCTTTTTCCATATATATATATATGGGTCTACTTCACATGGTCGACAATTCATTTGATCGACATTCATTTGGTCGACAAATCATTTGTTCCACACACCCCCTAACTATATATATCAACTCCAAGGTCGCACAACATTGGGGAGGGGGGCAAATCTGCCTGTCGATCAAATGAACTGTTGACCAAATAAAAGTCGATCAAATGAATTGTCGACCATCTCAGGTAGATCCATATATATATATATATATATATATATATATATATATATATATATATATATATATTAGTTTAAAATAACTTTAAATGGTGTGAAAAAGGGTGTGTAAGAAAGTAGGAATAAGAGCATATACAGGGACATAGGGGTGACAAGAATGGAAGTGGAGAGGAAGATTTACATTTTGTTGTTCTGAACAGACCAGGGTTTATAAGCTGTTAAATGTTTGTGGCTTTTACTTCAGATTATAAATAGTTAAAAGGTGTAGCAATGGGGGCTACAGTAGCCCCCGCTTACACCAAGCTCATTTTAGGTTGGTGGGAGATGGAGATTTTAACCAAGTTTCCACATTATAATAATAATAATATTATTTTTTATCATAATTTTGTTGACGACATATTTTTTATAGTTAAAAGTGACGTTTTCAATTTAAATGTATTGATAAGTGTTTTGAATAATGGTTTTGTTTTTTTTTTTATTTGTTTTAGGTGACCACGGGAATAGAGTCTGTTATTTAGATGTTGATCTAAGTTGGGATAAAAATGTGCACAATTTTGTTAGTCGAATACATTGTAAAGAAATTTTTTCTACTAGTTATGTACATTATAAAAGCAGTCACCCTATACATATAAAGAAGAAGACTCCAAGTGGCCAATTTATTAGAGCCTCACAAATGGTGAGTTACGATACTGATTTTGAAATTGAAATGAACTTTATTACCAACTTGTTTCTTGAAAGGGGTTATTCAGCTGATTTACCGGATAGTTTATCAGCTGAAATTCATAATAAAAGACTACATGAATTTTCCCCTATACTTTTGAATGGTTTTATTAAAAAGAGTTAAATGGCACCATTTCAGTGGAAAGCATGTTGCATGCTGCACCTAGATATTGTCTTGATATGAGAGTAGACAATGTTATTATAAAAAAACAATATTTGTAGCAATTGGAAAGTTATAATGGGAAATGAGGAACTGACTAAAGTATTTGGTGGGTTCCCAATTTTGTATATAAACAATATTGCAACCTTAAGCAGTGGCTGGAACATGATGATACTAAAGTTAATTTCACTTGCTACTCAAAAAGCTTTTGCTACAATTGTAAGATTTGTAGGTACATACATGAAGGTCCTTATGTAGCTTTAGAGCATCTTGATTATCATATTAGAGCTCCAGGTTGCTTTGGTTGCCATGCTTCTACATTGCGTTGTGCTCAGGTTGTCCAGCATTTTTTGTGGGCATGACCACAAGAAGTTTGATTAAGAGAACTAAGGAAAATTTATACCAGTGGTGCACAACGTCCAGCCCCGGGGTCAAATCTGGCCCTCAACGCAACACCATCCTACCCCAGAGAGTAACCAACATTTTTTTTTAAAAAGTAAAAAAATGCTATGCCTTACTCCAGTCACACAAACTTTCCAGCACGTGCTTACTTATCTAATTGACTACAGTTGCACACACCTCTAATTTTTGCTGTGGAAGTAACTATTCTTTGTTGTTTATAACTTGTAGTCTGTAAACAGTAGTAACTTTCTGCAAGAGTTTGTAACAAGTCATGGCTGCAAGCCAGAATAGTTAAACACAATGTTGATGTAGAAAACAGGCTATTTCATGACTGCTGTCTTAAGTAAAAATGCCAGTCACCTGTACCTATGGTTAACCTCATAACGACTACTATGTTTTGAGGTGGCCCGCAGATGCATTAAGAATTTGTGTAGTGGCCCTCCCCATAAAAAGATTGTGCACCACTGATTTATACACTATCATGGTTAAAAATGAAAACAAAGCTTTATATAAACATTCTGTGCGTTGTTCTGTCTTAAGAAGTTTACTTTTACCATTTTTAATTTTATAAAGGAAGATCTGAGAGGTTGTAATTTTAAGAACAAAGTAGAAGAAAGGGAAGCTGATTGGCAGATGCATTTATCTACCTATCCCCTGCCTGGCCTCAATGACAATGTTAATATAAAATGTTTTTTAATAGATAGACAATTGGTTATTTAACATTTGGTTAGCAAAGAGTTAAAATTGATTTTTATGAGTTTTTTTATGAGGCTGTTTGGTTTTACTGCTCATTGGTTCATTGTTTAATTATTTTATTGATATTGTTTTCCTATTGGGTGGTTTATTCCTTCCGTTTATATAAAATTCAAGAGTGTAAGCTTTTAAGTATTTCTGATGAAGTCTACTGATGAATAACAAATAATAAAGGACTAACTGTGCTAACTTACCCACTGCTACATATATATTCCAACTCCGAGGCCGCACTACAGTGAGGAAAGCGAAAATATTCCAATACTCACTGTACCATGACCAAAAAAGCAAGTTTGTTTACCTGCGTTTTCGCTCATATGAACGTTCGAGATTATTGCCATTCGATATGGCAATGTAGACCCTCTCTCCTGTCTGTGCTCCCACTGTTTTTCATTTATAAAGCAGAATGCATATAATTGCAAAACAGTTTGTCATACTTTCCTAACAAATCAGACTTCATTATACAGTTGTACCTGTAACAAAGTATGGCATCTGTCAGTCTAAGGCTAAAGAATATATAACCAAATGCAACATAACGTGACAGATTTGAAGGCTATTGCAGTGGTAATAAGTAAGCTGCAGCATTTTAATAAACAAATTCAGCTTGTACAGATTATCAAACGTACTATGATAGTATGCACAAATAAGTGGTAATAATGTTATGGAATACTACATAATATGTCAAACAAGCAAATACACCCTTCACCTGGAGAGAAGTTCCATTCTCCTCTGGAACAAGAAGGAGTTCTTCATGATCTCTGCCTGAGCTGCAAAAACAAGAAAAACAATAATACAGCACTCCTCAGTTAAATGTCCAATAACATCACAGATAGTTCTAAGAAAAATTATGAGACAATGAAAACATTTCCATGCTGACAATACATCTCAGGTGATCTTGACTGACCATTTCTTCCAACTGATGTGGAAAGTCAGAATGCTGCCTCTGCAGTTTATACATGTAGAGGCAAAACGAGGACACTGGTGATGGGGAGGATTGGACAGGGGAGGGAGGTGACATACATGGGAGGGGAAACACCATTTTGGAGGCTAGGATGGGTATATCCCTCTTGATTCCACCTTGACCACCCTCCCCACTGGGCACTGCCTGAGATGAAAAATGCAGAGCCAGGCAGTGTTATGGCTCTTGAAAGTACATGAAGACCCTTTCTAGGTGCCATCATTGCTCACCAGAGTGGGGTATGCCAATGGTATCACACACCACCCTAGCAAGACTATGTCAGGCATCCAATTTGTAGTAATGACCATCATAGAAGTCTTCAGATAGGGACACCCAATGGTCTCCATAAAGCAAGAAAGGACATATTTTGCTTTCCTTAGGGCAACATTTACGAGACCTGCCTACAGCAGTGCCCTTCATAGCCATGGACACTCACCAGGTTACATTTCAGAGAACTATGGTGGTCTTCTCACAGTCATGTCTGTCATTGGTGGTGACATGTGATGTATAACATTGGGTATCTAGTTAATGCAACTAAACATGGTACCCCTATTAGTTAATGTAGAAAAAGTTGGCATGGCATGATGGTGTTAGGGTGTGAATACTAGTATAGAAAAATGTGTACAAGCTTCATGGTGTTTAACTGTAATAGCAGTTTTGCTGTTTAGCATCACTATTTGCTACATAAATGTAATACATTTCCACACATCCCTGCAGGAGCCATTGACCTGCCCACACATGTGCTTTACAGGCACTCATAAGAGCAGATGACCTCCCCACACATATGCTTCACAGGAGCAGATACCGGGGTATCAGTAGGCCAGAACACACTACTGAAATCCTCCAAAGACTACAGGATGCCATAGTGTTGGACCATGTGGCTCATGCATCAATGGATGTCAAGAGCATTGCCACATATGTACATCCTGTGTCCTCTTCTAAGGTAATTGGTCATCTCTGCACCATGTGGATAATGCAGACATCACGCCTTCCTAAGAATTCCAGATTTACACCCTCACATATTTAAATACCACAGGAGTTTTGCTTCCTCTGTCACATTCATTATGTCCAAAGTCATGCATCTGGAGCATTTCTCCCCAGGACTCCGCTGAAAATGTCTCTCTCCCAGTCGGACTTTGCCAGTAAACAAATATTTAATAAAAATAAAATACAATAAATAGTTGTGTAGGGTATGTCGGGCATGACCATAATATGTCTCAAAGGCATGTTTCTTTACACTTTCAGATTATTATGCCATAATGTAGCAGAAAAAGTGTAAGTTTTCCCATGCAATAAATGAGATCTTGTTTCAGGGTCTCCATTTGGGCAGTTGGCAGACAGTCCTTTAATTGAGGTTTGACAAGAACTTCAACAGGTGTGACTGAGTGGATGATAGCTGACCAGTGCAGTCAGTGACCAAAGCAGTAACATGATCAAGTCAGACAATAGGCTAATGAAAATATCACTGCCCACTAAAACTAATGCAGCCTACCTGACACAGGAGCAGAAGGCCATGGCGGGGGGGGGGGGTGGATCATCAACATAACCACCTCTGACAGAGAGGAATGAGTTCCTGGGACAGCAGAAAGTTCTGGCATCAGCCGTAGAGTGATAGAGCTTGGTGCAGCATTACACACGGAATGTACATATCTGTTGGAGATGCCCCAGGTGCGTATGTCTTAACAGGGATTAAAATCTGCCAGAGAACTTCACTGTGTGTGTTGATACAATGTACAGCCATGGCTTCTTTCTTTTACAGGAACACCAGGGATTCATTTGCAGAAGCCAGCTGCCAAAATTATGTTACTATTATTCTGCTGTAACAGATATTTCTTTACTTTGACACCAATTTAAACTTGCTTTTTTCTAACGTGATGCTGGAAAATTGACAACAGGTAATTTTACTGTGATCTTATTTGCAAAGGCACACATGTACATTTGTCCACCACCACTCCCTCCCTGGCTAGTTTACACATCTGATTCCCCATTCTCCAATTCATGTCATATACACACACACACACACACACACACACACACACACACACACACACACACACACACACACACACACACACACACACACATATATATATATATATATATATAAACACACAGACACAGCTACATATATATATATATATATATATATATATATATATATATATATATATATATATATATATATATATATATATATATATATATATATATATAAAATATATATATATATATATATATATATATATATATGAGAGAGAGACATACATGTGCACGCGCACACACACACACACACACACACACACACACACACACACCAGTAATGGTAAAGCACACAAACACACACACACACACACACACACACACACACACACACACACACACACACACACACACACACACACACACACACACAAACACCAGTAATGCTAAAGCCAACACGCTGACACATGCAGACAAAAATAATAATCAAGCCCTTACAAACACACAAAAAACAATGTCTATTATTGGTATATAGTACTGTGACCCTCTGTGCATGGTGCATCACAGCCTTGGTACAGATTTGCAGACATCATTTTTTAGTTTTATGTATAATGCTTTAATCTGGCCCACATTAATGAACCAGGTTCTTTATCTTAGCCAGTGCCATGATATAAAGCATCCAGCTCCGTGTGACACAATCGTCCCCTGCAGTTGGTTCCTTCACAGGATTCTCATCAGGCACCACCCCTTCACATGCTTCTTATAGGTTCATAGGTTCATAGGTTCATACTAGTATATCTGCCCTAGGGCATTTATAAGCCTAGCCAGAGTGTGTTTGGCTTTCGCCACCCATTTTAAATGAATTTTGCTATGCCCTTTTTCGAGGTTAGTATACTGTGCCTCTGTCTAACAGTGACACAGAAGTGATACCCGGAGTAAACCTACGATCTCCCATCCACTCATCAAGATTCCGCTTGAAGAGAGTCAATGAGGGACTCTGCCTAACCTGGACTGGGATTTTATTCCAGAGTAAAGGGAGCCTCTGGGTTATGAATCTGTCCCTCCAGCATGTACTATTTCTTTCAGTGCTGAGGTTCAAGTCTCTCTAGCGCGTAGCTCGATGGGATTTGGATTTTCTGAGGTGCAGCATGTCCATTAATTCCGGGTTGGACATGGCTTTATACGTCAGGCACAGATCGCCTCTGAGCAGGCAGTATGCCACTGAGTAGAGCTGGAGTTTCTTTAACCGGGCAGCATATGGCATCTGTTTGAGCCCTTTGATCCTCTTGGTGAGGTACTTTTGGGGTCTTTCCAGTTGCTGCAGGTGTCTGGTAAGGTACATCCCAAAAGGGGCATTGTACTCAATTATGGGCCTGATGAGGGATGAGTAAAGAGGCATGATGACCTCCCCTGATCTAGATGTGAATCCCTTCATGATTAGGTGGGCTATATAAAATGTTTTTCTAACCACTTTGGCCACATGGTTTTCAAATGAGAGATTGCTATCAACTTGGGTCCCCAGGTCCCTAATTACTTCTTCTGTATATAATGGATTACCACCTATGTGGTAATTTGTGGGCACTTTGTTTTTGCCAAAGGGGATGACTATACACTTTTTGGCATTTAGCTTGAGGCTATGTCTCTGGCACCAGTTGTCTGTTTCTATGAGGCCCTTTTGTAAGATGCTTGTGTCGGCTGGAGAGTCGATTATGGCACCTAGTTTGCAGTCATGTGCGAACTTGGTCAGCCACAGTCCTTCCGTGTTGGCCTGTAACTCCGAGAAATATATACCGAACAAGAGAGGTCCCAGGACTGAGCCTTGTGGGATGCCACTTGTAACCGGTTTGGAGTCTGACATGGCTCCA
The DNA here is from genome assembly GCF_019279795.1 of Protopterus annectens. NCBI lineage: Eukaryota > Metazoa > Chordata > Ceratodontiformes > Protopteridae > Protopterus > Protopterus annectens. Next base: position 680,825,572 of record NC_056736.1, on the reverse strand, counting down.
GCAATTCTAACCATGTGGGTTCTGTCCTTGAGCCAGTTTGCAACCCATCTAGTGACATAGGGGTTTATGTTTAAGCTGGTGAGCTTATCTATAATGCCCAAGTGGGGTATTGTATCGAAAGCTTTTGCGAGGTCCAGGTAGGCTGTGTGGACCACCTTCCCCTCGTCAATGGCCTTGGTGACTGTTTCAAAGAAATCGACCAGGTTTAAGAGGGGGGAATCTGTCCTTAACAAAGCCAAACTGGGTAGGATCCAGTGTCTGTAGGTCCCCAATATCTTTATTTATGTGGTCCATGATGATCCTTTCCATAGCTTTGCAGACCAAGCTAGTCATGTTATGTAAGATTGTATATATTACAAATGGTTACTGCATGTAGCAAGATCATATTGTTTTGCTCTGCTAGATATATGCAGACAATAAAAGCCGACCTGAAGGAGGCCAAATACACATTCAACGCTGATTGGGGTCTGTGATAGAGCATTGTTGTAACCATTCTCTGCCATGGCCTTCATGTTTTTTAACTGGCATAATTATCCATGGTGCTGACGTATATCCAGCATCACCAATAAGATGACCCTGGAGAAAGTCACCTCCACAGTTTGTGGTATATATTGCATCTGTGCCATACGTGGATGTTGTGTGCACTTCCTTGGTGGATGCAGATACATTGTATATTGTACCCTTTGAATTACAGACTATCTGGCAGTTAATGGAGTAGAAGCCCATGCAGCTGACGTAACCTTTTCCTTGCTTCCCAGGTGGGAATTTTATTGCAATGTGAGTGCAGCCTATGTTCCCAGTGCGTCTGATAAATTGTCTATGTTACTAAAAGTCTACATTGTGTTGTCTGCTTTCTCAGTGGTATATGGAAACCGCACATGCTTCTGCACATGCTGCAGCATCGCACCGAGAAACTGGTGGCGTATCCATGAAGCAGATACCTGGCATACCCCTACCATGTCCCTGCTGGTCACTGAAAGGTCCTTGTAGTTAGTGTTGTCAGAGCCACTCATACTTTGATGTCCACAGGACAGGTCCTCCATGAATCCCCCTGGCCTGCATATGAGGGAGACACATTTCGACCAGCTCCTCCATGGTGCCTCTATGCGCATGGAAGTTGTTCACAATCGGTTGATTCATGCCATTGAGCTTGATGATGTGCAACATCATAATGACTGGTAGTGATAACAGCTTCTTGCAGATACACATTTATTAATGCTGCAGCTGTCTCACATATGTTTTCTCAGTCTGCCTCACATAATTCTTCATTTTTCCTGAGGTCGACACCCATTGACTTAGCATCTCTATGCATGGAATATATACATTTTTGAAACACTCCACAACATTGTTTACCCTCATTTCCATCTCCAGTTGTCTTCATTTTAATATTTTTGCTCATTTGCCCTTCATTATACTGCCAGATGCTTAATACTTAAAGCACAGATTGTCTCCGTAACCGGGATCAGTGTGCATCTAAATTGATTCTACCCAGTACATGGCTGATTTCATGCAAACTCAGCTACTGGTGATAATCAAAGTTTAGTTTTTTACAACTACAGAAAATATACTAAGGTTAAGGGAAAGTAATCGTTTTGATAAAATGCAAAGATGTAAATAATGATGTACTAAGAGTGTAAATAAATTTTATTTATCTACAAACTGTATCAGGCACCTTCTTTTATGTCATCCATTATTTTTGTTCTGCTGTTGGGATAAAAGTACATGTAGCTAGTTAGACAGAAAACCATTAATGTGTGTGAGGGTTTACTATGAAAATTTTGAATCAACTTGGGTTGAAAGTCTATAATGTCGACCCTAAATATCGGATTCAAAATCTCGAATAGTAAATTAAAACGAAAATGAATACATCGTTCGATGTATTTGACATAGCAGAAGGTGATGCCAGTCAACTCCTGCTATGCACATTAATGTACCATTGAATTCTACACTTAACGGTATGTTAATTCTACTATTTTGCAGGGGGCTTCATCCCCCTGCAACCCCCACACCCCCTGCATATTAAATATACCAACTCCAAGATCGCACTACAGTGAGGAAATGGGCTAGTTTCCTGCTCCTCACTGCAGCACAACTTCCATTTACAGTGTGGGTACATCAATTATCAAAAGGTCTAGTGCACCATGTGATTCAACCATACGTAGTCAACGTACCGGTGATCGATTAAGTGGCACTTGCAAACTGTGATTATGAGCATCCGACAATTGATTGACTGCCATTCGGGTAAGTCATAGCAAACCATGAGTGTGTGTCTGTGTGTGTGTGTGTGTGTGTGTGTGTGTGTGTGTGTGTGTGTGTGTGTGTGTGTGTGTGTGTGTGTGTGTGTGTGTCTGTGTGTTTCCTGATAGTCAGTTGCAGAAGACAAAAAGTGAACCAAAAGAAAAAAATAATAATTTAAGCTTTTCTGACAATATTTGCAAACAGAAGGTGAGGGCTTAGAATTGCCATGTCATCATCATACACATTACAAGACTTCAGACCCTCATATCACCCAATGTCCATGTGCTACAGCAGTACTTCCCTGTATAACAGTGACAACATCTGCCTGCATTTCACTACCTTGAGTCCTATTACATTCTGGTACCCCGGATGTACCTTTCTAGAGAAGGGAAGTACATTATTTATTTATTTATTTAAATTTGTTAACCGGGAGTGTCCGACTGGACGTGGTTCCATTTTCAGTGGAGGCCCGGGGAGAAAAGCTCCACAGTAAAATAGACAGTAGTTACATTGGATTACATAGCGATTAACAATTTAACATAGAAATTACTTACAACATATTTACAGATGAAGAACATAGTACATCAGTAGACAACTAGAATCTTTATCTGTGAAGTACATAACAGGCATTAACAAATGTAACAATGAGAAGTTCCTGCTGTATAATAAGTACTAGACTTATGAGCATCTGAGCTTGCTATCATCAAGGTAATTAGTGGAGGTGAAAGAAAGGTAGTAGCTGGATGGGGTGGATGATATTAGAGTGGGAGTTGCAAGGGCATAGCCAGCATGTTTTTATGTGCGCTTTCAATAAAGTTTTGAAGTTGGTGCATGATGGTACGGAGGTAATTGTGGGTGGGAGTGAGTTCCATAATTTGGCTATGGCGCAAGAGAATAGTGCTTCACCAGCAGGGTTATTGGCTTTAGTGATCTGCAAGTGATTTTTGTTGCTGGATCTTAGTGGTCTGGTGGTGCGATAGGGTTGGAGTAGATTCTGGAGGGATGGGACATTTAGTGGATGGTTTACTAGTTTGTGGGCGAGTGAGAGTTGATACCACTGAAGGAGGTGAGGGAGTTCAACCCAGCCCAGTTCAGCAAGTGAGAGACAGTGGTGACTACGGTAGGATGCCCCTTTGGCAAATTTGGCGATTTTGTTGTAGCAGGTCTCTAGCTTGTTTAGATCACATTGCCTTAGGTTGGTATATACTGGAGAGGCATAAAGTAGGGTGGAGATAAGGCGGGAATTTGCTATTGAAATCTTTGCTGCTTTGGTGAGAAATTGTTTATTTCTGTATAACGCTCCTAGTTTTTTGTGGACTTTTTTTTATGGTCACAGATATGTGAATGTCAAATTTTAGTTTATTGTCTATTTCCACTCCTAGCAATTTGGTGTGTTCAGTTGGGTATATAGTGGTGCTGTCTTTTGCTGTGATGTTAAAGTGAGTAACATGGTAGCTATTAGTGCACCACTCTAGACAGGGGAAATACATGGTGGCTATTGGTGCACCACTCTAGACAGGGGAAGTATGTGGTGGCTATTGATGCACCACTCTATACAGGGGAAGTACATGGTGGCTATTGATGCACCACTCTATACAGGGGAAGTACATGGTGGCTATTGATGCACCACTCTAGACAGGGAAGTACATGGTGGCTATTGATGCACCACTCTATACAGGGAAGTACATGGTGGCTATTGGTGCACCACTCTAGACAGGGGAAGTATGTGGTGGTTATTGGTGCATCACTCTAGACAGGGGAAGTACATGGTGGCTATTGGTGTACCACTCTAGACAGGGGAAGTACATGGTGGCTATTGGTGCACCACTCTAGACAGGGGAAGTACATCATTGTTATTGATGCACCACTCTATACAGGGGAAGTATATCATTGTTACTGGTGCATGGTACAGGGTGGCTGTCCCCTGCAAGGTATAGAATAGCAGTAATTAGCAGCAGCCCTGAACAATCAGCCATGTAAGCAACAATGTACTGTACTACATAGATACCCTGGCCTGGAATCTTCCTCCAAATGACAGGCCCTTGCATTCAGAGAAACACTGTTAGAGTAAGAAACTGCACCCGTATGTACAGACAAGTCCACCTCACCAAAAAAAAAAAAAGAAATCAGAATGAACAAATAATAACAAATGCCTTTCTTTTGAAAGAAACAATCCATAGCAAATATGAAATGCTGTTGTGGAAGCAGTCAAAAACCTAGTAAATATCCAGGGATACAAGGACTTGTCCAAAACTATATTCCACCCAGGCATTTAAGATCTCAACAAAAACAGCTTCTTGGGTTTGACATTCTTCTACTTTATACACACTTTCATAACATTTCCAAAACATGTCTAAAACCTTACAGGATTTCTGGGTTTTTTTCTTGTCATATACTTGTGCTAAAAATTTTATGCTCTGGAGTTGTTATAAAAAATAAGTTGTTGAACAGCAAACCTTCGAAACTCATGCACATTATCGAAATCTTACATTATGTTTCCTTTAACATTCTGCAGTTGTCTGTCTTCACATTCTGATAGATTTCCCCTTATTCTGCAATACTTTAACCTTCACAACCCTTGTAAATAATTCCTATTATGTATTTTCCATATCGCTTTTTCTATTATTTCTGCTGTATTTTTAAACTCTCTTTTCATTTCATCCCACACCCTAGCTAAACTTTCTGAATAAAATTCTATCTCCTCTAATATTTCTCAAATAATTTCCACTATCCATTCTTTAAATTCCTCTTTTTTAAAAAAAATAGGAATGTGCCAGTGGCTCATTTTTACTTCATTACCCTGTATCTTTATCGCTGTTTTATCAGTGCATGATCTGAAATAGTTACTGGATGTGTGCCAAAGTTTTCAATTAAATACACATGAAAAACAATTACCAGAAAACTGAAATCAGAATCTAAACCAATTTGTAATTAATGTACAAAATATTGTAAAGTATATGAAAGCACTCGAAATGCGAGCTTTAGTAAATTGAAGGAGCAAATTACACAGAAATGAATGGAATTTGTGGGATTAGTACATGTAGAATAATGTTCAGGAGAGGAGTTAGGTTTAAGGAAAGGCAGGAATTGAGCTATTTATGTAATGTTGGAGTGAGTAATTGTTAAAAAGAAACCAACCATGTATGTGATGTATAATGCAAGAATATGCCAAAAGATAATATGAATTGCTTTCTTTTCTGTTAATGCATGTGTTCCTATGTCTTAAGTGATGATTTAACAAAGGAGACAAAAAAACAACTTCTTCTTCTTCTTTCAGATTTTCCTGGTCAGGGGTCGCCACAGCAGATCACCTGTCCGCTCATGATTGGCAGTGGAGTTTTACAGTGTAGAGTTGCCAGCCCAGCAACCAACCTTCCAGAGAAGGCACACACACACACACACACACACACACACACACACACACACACACACACTCACACCTAGGGCCAATTTACAGTGTCCAATCCACCTGCAGCATGTCTTTAGGATGTGGGAAGAAACCGGAGCACCCGGAGGAAACCCACACGACCACAGGGAGGACATGCAGACTCCGCATAGAAGGCACCCCAGCCAAGGACTGAACCGGAAAACCTCTTGCTGTGAGGTGACAATGCTAACCACTGCACCACTGTGGCCGCCTGAGTTTAAAAAAAACAACACCATTATGAAATCTCACAACCAGGATGACAATTCACTTTATTTAATTTGCATAACTAAAACGTTATCCCAGTTGAAATCAGAACTAAAATGAATCCAAACTTGCATGCATCTTTTAAAAAACCCTACATACCAAATAGAGGTGTAGCTAGGTCAGCTGGTGTCCTAGGCAGACTCTAGACTAGGGCCCCACCCCCAACCTGAAGTGGAGGACCAAAACAAAAATAAATAAAAGGAATCCCAGCACTATATTTGTGTCCAGTTGCCAGCTCTTCAGCACTGTGGAGCACCCCCAGCAGTTTGCACCCATGACAGTTGTCCCCTTTGCCCACACTAGTTGACTAACAAAAACAAACAATATTCTTGCATGCAGTGTTAAAACATATATCCCAGTAGTTTACAAATGTGTCTATCTCCTAATATAATCTTGTTTGATTCCCTTAACAACACTTTCCTACTGAAAAGTAAACCATATGTGTGGAATAAACTTTTTATTTTTATGTAACAACTCTTTTACTTTTTACTTTATATTAATTCCAACTTTTTAACTCCCCTACTTAGCTGATTGCTGCAGGCAATATAAAGCAATAAGTCACATATGCAAAATATGTGCATGGATGCATCTTTAATTATTTGAATTTGTGTCTTCTTATTCTATAATTGGCATGTCATGTAAATGTTGTATTATTCTCACTTCCTCTGATAATGTTTTGCTTTTTTCCATGCAAATCATTGATGTTTTTATGAAAGCATATCAGTGGCAGACCAATATTTTAATGATATGTAAATAAGCATTGGTGAATGCAAATAGAAATTCAAAGCTGTGAAGTCAAAAGCTTCATGAATCACTCCCAGTACAGATTACAAATCATTGCTTCAACAGGAAATATGATACAAAGCTATACTAATACACAGGTTAAGTTTAATTTCATTAAAGAAGTTGTCACACAACATTCGTGCAATGTTATTCTATATTAGGGATGTGAGGTAAGATCTTAATGCACATGACTGATAGCCTTTTTTCCCTATCATTGCACATGTTCTCATGTTAGGCATTTATATATTTCCATATATATAGAGAGAAACATGTTGGCAAGGGCTTTAGTGTGGGGACACAAGTAGATGTGGCCGTGTATAAGACTTGTTTTCCTGTACCCCAATATGTTAGAAAGCTTGCAACCACTGCCATGCAGGTGGTCTTATGTAGAATATTTGCATGGTATCGGAGGTGGGATATAGGAAAATGATACTGGGATACTTCATAATGGGTATCAGTGCAAATACATGTAGTCCATCCTGCCAAGGTACACCTAGGCTGAGTTCAAGATTTAACAGAGGCAGAAATAAGATAAGCAACAGCTGCTATATATGGCGTGTGACCTATAATGTGCATATTTTAAAAATAACTAATAAAGTCCCATCCCTTCAAAACCTTCTCCAGCCCTACTGCTCCACTAGATCTCTATGCTCCAGCAGCAAAAATCTACTTCTATTGACCAAACCCAAAAACTCAGCAGGAGAAGCACTATTTTCCTGCATCATATCCAGAATATGGAACAATCTCCGCCCTCTATAACCACACTACCTTCTTGCAATCACTTCAAGACTGCACTAAAAACTCACTTAAAAAGTCTCTGGTTATGCCCATGCACCAATCCCGACTAGTAACCCTCCTTTTAACACCCCTTCCTCTCCCCCTCAACTAGCCACCATGCCTCACAATGTCTGATCATTGCCATCCTTCTTCTGCAGGCTCTGCCTCATGAGGGGGTTATAACAACCTACGTGTGTACAATGTACATCATGAGGCATCTAACTGTACACAGTGGGTTATAATCACCTACGTGTGTACAATGTACAACATCATGAGCCATCGAACTGTACAGAGGGGGGGTTATAGCAACCTACACATGTACAATGTACAACATCATGAGCCATTTAGCTGTATGAGGGGGTTATAGCCACCTAAATGTGCACAATATACATCAAGAGCTATTTAACTGTACATAGGATGTTATAACCATCTAGGTGTGTACAATGTACAACATTATGAGCCATCTAACTGTACAGAGGGGGGGGTTATAACAACCTACATGCATACAATGTACAACATCATGAGCCATTTAGCTGTATGAGGGGGTTATAGCCACCTAAATGTGCACAATATACATCAAGAGCTATCTAACTGTACACAGGGGCTTATAACCATTTAGGTGTGTACAATGTACAACATTATGAGCCATCTAACTGTATAGAGGGGGTTATAACAACCTACATGTGTACAATGTACATCATGAGCAATTTAGCTGTATGAGGGGGTTATAACAACCTACGTATGTACAATGTACATCATGCGGCATCTAACTGTACACGGGGTTATAACCATCTAGGTGTGTACAATGTACAACATTATGAGCCATCTAACTGTACAGAGGGGGTGTTATAACAACCTATGTGTGTACAATGTACAACATCATGAGCCATTTAACTGTATGAGGGGGTTATAGCCACCTAAATTTGCACAATATACACCATGAGCTATCTAACTTTACACAGTGGGTTATAATCATCTAGGTGTGTACAATGTATAACATTATGAGCCATCTAACTGTACAGTGGGGGGGTTATAACAACCTACGTGTGTACAATGTACAACATCATGAGCCATTTAACTGTATGAGGGGGTTATAGCCACCTAAATGTGCACAATATACATCATGAGTTATCTAACCTTACACAGGGGGTGATAACCATCTAGGTGTGTACAAAGTACAACATTATGAACCATCTAACTGTACAGAGGGGGGTTATAACAACCTACGTGTGTACAATGTACAACATCATGAGCCATTTAACTGTATGAGGGGGTTATAACAACCTACGTGTCTACAATGTACATCATGAGGCATCTAACTGTACACAGTGGGTTATAATCACCTAGGTGTGTACAATGTACAACATCATGAGCCATCTAACTGTACAGACGGGGGTTATAACAACCTACATGTGTACAATGTTCAACATCATGAGCCATTTAGGGGGGGAGGGGGTTATAGCCACCCAGCACAATATACACCATGAGAGCTTATATAGTACAACACAGGTTATAACCATCTAGGTGGGTATAATGTACAACATCATGAGCCATCTAACTGTACAGACGGGGGTTATAACAACCTACATGTGTACAATGTTCAACATCATGAGCCATTTAGCTGTATGAGGGGGTTATAGCCACCTAAATGTGCACAATATACATCAAGAGCTATTTAACTGTACACAGGGGGTTATAACCATCTAGGTGTGTACAATGTACAACATTATGAGCCATCTAACTGTACAGGGGGGTTATAACAACCTACATGTGTACAATGTACAACATGATGAGCCATTAAACTGTATGAGGGGGTAATAACCACCCAAGTGTGTACAATGTACAAGTGTGTACAATGTACAAAATTATGAGCCATCTAAAAGTACGAGGGGGTTATAACAACCTACGTGTGTACAATGCACATCATGAGCCATCTAACTGCACAGAGTGGGGCTATATCCACCTACTTGTGTATAATGTACAACATCATGAGCCATCTAACTGTACAGAGGGGGGTTATAACAACCTACGTGTGTACAATGTACAACATCATGAGCCATCTAACTGTACGGGGGGGTTATAACAACTTATGTGTATACAATGTACAACATCATGAGCCATTTAACTGTATGAGGGGGTTATGGCCACCTAAATGTGCACAATATGCATCATGAGCTATCTAACTGTGCACAGTGGGTTATAATCATCTAGGTGTGTACAATGTACAACATTATAAGCCATCTAACTGTACACAGTGGGGTTATAACAACCTACAAGTGTACAATGTACATCATGAGGCATCTAACTGCACCAAGGGGGCTATATCCACCTAAGTTTTTACCATGTACAACATTATGAGCCATCTAACTGTACAGAGGTGAGTTACAACCACCTACATGTGTACAATGTACAACATCATGACAGCATGAGCCATCTAACTGTATGAGTGGGTTTTAGACACCTAAATGTGCACAATATACATCATGAGCTATCTAACTGTACATTATATAATATATTATAATAATCTAGGTGTGTACAATGTATAACATCGTGAGCCATCTAACTGAACAGAGGAGGTTATAACCACCCAAGTGTGTACAATGTATAACATTGTGAGCCATCTAACTGTACAGAGTAGGGTTATAAGAACCTAAGTTTGTACAATGTACATCATGAGGCATATAACTGTACCAAAAGGGCTACATCTAACAAAGTGTGTACAATGTAAAACATTATGAGCCATCTAACTCTACAGAGGTGAGTTATAACTACCTATGTGCGTACAATGTACAAAATCATGAGCTATTAAGTGTATGAGGGGGTTATAGCCACCTAAATGTGAAGAATATATACCTTGAGCTATCTAACTGTACACAGTGGGTTATAACCATCATTATAACCATCTAGGTGTATACAATGTACAACATTATGAGCCATCTAACTGTTTATAACCACCTACAATGTACATCATGAGGCATCTAACTGTACCAAGAGGCCCATATCCACCTAAGTGGAGCCATCTAACACATCATGAGCCATCTAACTGTACAGAGAAGGGTTATAACAACCTAGGTGTATATAATGTACAACATCATGAGCCATTTAACTGTACGAGGGGGTTATATCCACCTAAGTGTGCACAATATGCATCATGAGCTATCTAACTGTGCACAGCGGGTTATAATCATCTAGGTGTGTACAATGTACAACATTATAAGCCATCTAATTATAACAAACAATGTACATCATGAGGCATCTAACTGCACCAAGGGGGCTATATCTACCTAAGTTTTTACCATGTACAACATTATGAGCCATCTAACTGTACAGAGGTGAGTTACAACCACCTACATGTGTACAATGTACATCATGACATCATGAGCCATCTAGTTGTATGAGTGGGTTTTAGACACCTAAATGTGCACAATATACATCATGAGCTATCTAACTGTACATTGTATAATATATTATAATAATCTAGGTGTGTACAATGTATAACATCGTAAGCCATCTAACTGAACAGAGGAGGTTAGAACCACCCAAGTGTGTACAATGTATAACATCGTGAGCCATCTAACTGTACAGAGTGGGGTTATAAGAAGCTAAGTTTGTACAATGTACATCATGAGGCATCTAACTGTACGTGTGTACAATGTAAAACATTATGAGCCATCTAACTCTACAGAGGTGAGTTATAACACATGCATACAATGTACAAAATCATGAGCTATTAACTGTATGAGGGGGTTATAGCTACCTAAATGTGAAGAATATACACCTTGAGCTATCTAACTGTACACAGGGGATTCTAACCATCTAGGTGTTTACAATGTACAACATTATGAGCCATCTAACTGGTTATAACCACCTAAGTGTGTACAATGTAAAACATTGTGAGATATCTAATTGTACACAGGGGGGTTATAACAACCTATGTGTGTACAATGTACAACATCATGAGCCATTTAACTGTGCAGAGGGGGGTTATAACAACTTACGCGTGTTCAGTGTACATCATGAGCCATATAACTGTATTAGGGTGTTATAGTCACTTGAATGTGCACAATATACACCATGAGCTATATATCTGTACACAGGTGGTTATAACCATCTAGGTGGGTATAATGTACACCATTATGAGCCATCTAACTGTATGAGAGGGTTATAACAACCTACATGTGTACAATGTACATCATGAGGCATCTAATTGTACCAAGGGGGCTATATCCACCTAAGGGTGTACAATGTACAACATTATGAGCCATCTAACTGTACAGATGGAGGTTATAACCACCTATGTGTGTACAATGTACAACATCATGAGCAATCTAACTGTACAGAGATGAGTTATAACCACCTACTTGTGTACAATGTACATCATGAGGCATCTAACTGTAGCAAGAGGTCTAGATCCACCTACATGTGTACAATGTGCAACATCATGTGCCATTTAACTGTACACTGGGGGTCATAACCAGCTATGTGTGTACAATGTACAACGTCATGAGCCATCTAACTGTATGAATGGGTTATAGCCACACAATATATATCATGAGCTATCTAACTGTACACAGTGGGTTATAATCATCTAGGCGTGTACAATATACATGATCAATATACAACATCATGAGCCATTTAACTGTACAGAGTGGGGTTATAACCACCTAAGTGTGTACAATGTATAAATTCATGAGCCATCTAACTGTACAGAAGGGTTTGTAACCACCCAAGTGTGTACAATGTATGACATTGTGAGCCATCTAACTGTACAGAGTGGGGTTATAACAACCTAAGTGTGTACAATGTGCATCATGAGGCATCTAACTGTACCAAGGGGTCTATATCCACCTACATGTGTACAATGTACAACATTATCAGCCATTTAACTGTACGGAGGTGAGTTATAACCACCTACATGTTTACAACATACAACATCATGAGCCTTTTAACTGTATGAGGGGGTTATAGCCACCTAAATGTGCAGAATATACATCATGAACTTTCTAACTGTACACAGTGTGTTATAATCATTTAGGTGTGTACAATGTGTAACATTATGAGCCATCTAACTGTACAGGTGAGGTTATAACCACCTAAGTGTGTACAATGTATAACATTGTGAGCCATCTATCTGTACAGAAGGGTGGTTATAACAACCAATGTGTGGACAATGTACAACATTATGAGCCACCAAACTGTACAGAGGGGGGGTTATAACAATCCTACGTGTATACAATGTACAATATCATGAGACATTTAACTGTATGAGGGGGTTATAGCCACCTAAATGTGCAGAATATACATCATGAGCTATCTAACTGTACAGGGGAGTATAACCATCTAGGTCTGTAAAATGTACAACATTATGAGCCATCTAACTGTACAGAGGTGAGTTATAACCACCTACATGTGTACAATGTACATCATGAGCCATCTAACTGTACAGAGGTGAGTTATAACCACCTACATGTGTACAATGTACATCATGAGGCATTTACCTGTACCAAGAGGGCTATATCCACCTACGTGTGTACAATGTAAAACATCATGAGCCATCTAACTGTACACAGGGGGTCATAACCTACTACGTGTGTACAATGTACAGCATCATGAGCCATCTAACTGTACAGAGGGGGGGTTATAGCAAACTACATGTGTACAATGTACAACATCATGAGCTATTTAACTGTATGAGGGGGTTATCCAGCTAAATGTGCAAAAATACATCATGAGCTATCTAACTGTACACAGGGGATTATAACTATCTAGGTGTTTACATTGTACAACATTATGAGCCATCTAACTGTACGAGACGGTTATAACCACCTATGTGTGTACAATGTACATCATGAGGCATCTAACTGTGTACAGAGGACAGAGGTTATAACCACCTAAGTGTGTACAATGCACTACATCATGAGCCATCTAACTGTACAGAGGTTATATATAACAAGGGTGTATATAATGTACAACATCATGAGCCATTTAACTGTATGAGGGATTATAGCCACCTAAGTGTGCACAATATGCATCATGAGCTATCTAACTGTGCACAGTGGGTTATAATCATCTAGGTGTGTACAATGTACAACATTATAAGCCATCTAACTGTACACAGTGGGGTTATAACAACCTACAAGTGTACAATGTACATCATGAGGCATCTAACTGCACCAAGGGGGCTATATCCACCTAAGTTTTTACCATGTACAACATTATGAGCCATCTAACTGTACAGAGGTGAGTTACAACCACCTACATGTGTACAATGTACAACATCATGACATCATGAGCCATCTAACTGTATGAGTGGGTTTTAGACACCTACATGTGCACAATATACATCATGAGCTATCTAACTGTACATTATATAATATATTATAATAATCTAGGTGTGTACAATGTATAACATCGTGAGCCATCTAACTGAACAGAGGAGGTTAGAACCACCCAAGTGTGTACAATGTATAACATCGTGAGCCATCTAACTGTACAGAGTGGGGTTATAAGAAGCTAAGTTTGTACAATGTACATCATGAGGCATCTAACTGTACCAAAAGGGCTACATCCAACAAAGTGTGTACAATGTAAAACATTATGAGCCATCTAACTCTACAGAGGTGAGTTATAACTGCCTACATGCATACAATGTACAAAATCATGAGCTATTAACTGTATGAGGGGGTTATAGCCACCTAAATGTGAAGAATATACACCTTGAGCTATCTAACTGTACACAGGGGATTATAACCATCTAGGTGTTTACAATGTACAACATTATGAGCCATCTAACTGTACGAGAGGGTTATAACCACCTATGTGTGTACAATGTACATCATGAGGCATCTAACTGTACCAAGAGGGCTATATCCACCTAAGTGTGTACAGTGTACAACCTTTTGAGCCATCTAACTGTACATAGGGAGGTTATAACCACCTAAGTGTGTACAATGCACTACATCATGAGCCATCTAACTGTACAGAGCGGGTTATAACAACTTAGGTGTATATAATGTACAACATCATGAGCCATTTAACTGTATGAGGGGGTTATAGCCACCTAAGTGTGCACAATATGCATCATGAGCTAGCTAACTGTGCACAGTGGGTTATAATCATCTAGGTGTGTACAATGTACAACATTATAAGCCATCTAACTGTACACATTGTGGTTATAACCACCTACAATGTACATCATGAGGCATCTAACTTCAGCAAGGGGGCTATATCCACCTAAGTTTTTACCATGTACAACATTATGAGCCATCTAACTGTACAGAGATGAGTTATAACCACCTACATGTGTACAATGTACAACATCATGAGCCATCTAACTGTATGAGTGGGTTTTAGACACCTAAATGTGCACAATATACATCATGAGCTATCTAACTGTACATTATATAATATATTATAATAATCTAGGTGTGTACAATGTATAACATCATGAGCCATCTAACTGAACAGAGGAGGTTATAACCACCCAAGTGTGTACAATGTATAACATCGTGAGCCATCTAACTGTACAGAGTGGGGTTATAAGAACCTAAGTTTGTACAATGTACATCATGAGGCATCTAACTGTACCAAAAGGGCTTCATCCAAGAAAGTGTGTACAACATAAGACATTATGAGCCATCTAACTCTACAGAGGTGAGTTATAACTACCTACATGCGTACAATGTACAAAATCATGAGCTATCAACTGTATGAGGGGGTTATAGCCACCTAAATGTGAAGAATATACACCTTGAGCTATCTAACTGTACACAGTGGGTTATAATCATCTAGGTGTGTACAATGTGCAACATTATGAGCCATCTAACTGTACAGGTGGTGTTATAACCACCTAAGTGTGTACAATGTATAACATTGTGAGCTATCTAACTGTACAGAGGGGGGGGTTATAACAACCTATGTGTGTACAATGTACAACATCATGAGCCATCTAACTGTGCAGAGGGGGGTTATAACAACTTACGCGTGTTCAGTGTACATCATCATGAGCCATATAACTGTATTAGGGTGTTATAGTCACTTGAATGTGCACAATATACATCATGAGCTATCTAACTGGACACAGGGGGTAATAACCATCTAGGTGTGTACAATGTATAACATTATGAGCCATCTAACTGTACGAGGGGGTTATAACAACCTACGTGTGTACAATGTACATCAGGAGGCATCTAACTGTACCAAGAGGGCTATATCCACCTAAGCGTGTACAGTGTGCAACATTATGAGCCATCTAACTGTACAGATGGAGGTTATAACCACCTATGTGTGTACAATGTACAACATCATTGAGCAATCTAACTGTACAGAGATGAGTTATAACCACCTACTTGTGTACAATGTACATCATGAGGCATCTAACTGTACACTGGGGGTCATAACCAGCTATGTGTGTACAATGTACAACGTCATGAGCCATCTAACTGTATGAATGGGTTATAGCCACCTAAGTGTGCACAATATATATCATGAGCTATCTAACTGTACACAGTGGGTTATAATCATCTAGGCGTGTACAATATACATGATCAATATACAACATCATGAGCCATTTAACTGTACAGAGTGGGGTTATAACCACCTAAGTGTGTACAATGTATAAATTCATGAGCCATCTAACTGTACAGAAGGGTTTGTAACCACCCAAGTGTGTACAATGTATAACATCGTGAGCCATCTAACTGTACAGAGTGGGGTTATAACAACCTAAGTGTGTACAATGTGCATCATGAGGCATCTAACTGTACCAAGGAGGCTATATCACGTACATGTGTACAATGTACAACATTATGAGCCATTTAACTGTACAGAGGTGAGTTATAACCACCTACATGTTTACAATATACATCATGAGCCTTTTAACTGTATGAGGGGGTTATAGCCACCTAAATGTGCAGAATATACATCATGAACTTTCTAACTGTACACAGTGTGTTATAATCATTTAGGTGTGTACAATGTGTAACATTATGAGCCATCTAACTGTACAGGTGAGGTTATAACCACCTAAGTTTGTACAATGTAAAACATTGTGAGCCATCTAACTGTACCGAAGGGTGGTTATAACAACCTACGTGTGTACAATGTACAACATTATGAGCCACCTAACTGTACAGAGGGGAGTTATAACAATCCTACGTGTGTACAATGTACATCATGAGCCATTTAACTGTATGAGGGGGTTATAGCCACCTAAATGTGCAGAATATACATCATGAGCTATCTAACTGTACAAGGGAGTATTACCATCTAGGTCTGTAAAATGTACAACATTATGAGCCATCTAACTGTATAGAAGTGAGTTATAACCACCTACATGTGTACAATGTGCAACATCATGAGCCATCTAACTGTACAGAGGTGAGTTATAACCACCTACGTGTGTACAATGTACATCATGAGGCATCTAACTGTACCAAGGGGTCTATATCCACCTACGTGTGTACAATGTACAACATCATGAGCCATCTAACTGTACACAGGGGGTCATAACCTACTACGTGTGTACAATATACAGCATCATGAGCCATCTAACTGTACAGAGGGGCGGTTATAGCAACCTACATGTGTACAATGTACAACATTCTGAGCCATTTAACTGTATGAGGGGGTATAGCCATCTAAATGTGCAAAATATACATCATGAGCTATCTAACTGTACACAGGGGATTATAACCATCTAGGTGTTTACAATGTACAACATTATGAGCCATCTAACTGTACGAGAGGGTTATAACCACCTATGTGTGTACAATGTACATCATGAGGCATCTAACTGTACCAAGAGGGCTATATCCACCTAAGTGTGTACAGTGTACAACCTTTTGAGCCATCTAACTGTACAGAGGGAGGTTATAACCACCTAAGTGTGTACAATGCACTACATCATGAGCCATCTAACTGTACAGAGTGGGCTTATAACAATTTAGGTGTATATAATGTACAACATCATGAACCATTTAACTGTATGAGGGGGTTATAGCCACCTAAGTGAGCACAATATGCATCATGAGCTATCTAACTGTACACAGTGGGTTATAATCATCTAGGTGTGTACAATGTAAACATTATGAGCCATCTAACTGTACACAGTGGGGTTATAACAACCTACGAGTGTACAATGTACATCATGAGGCATCTAACTGCACCATGGGGGCTATATCCACCTAAATTTTTACCATGTACAATATTATGAGCCTTCTAACTGTACAGAGGTGAGTTATAGCCACCTACATGTGTACAATGTACAACATCATGAGCCATCTAACTGTATGAGTGGGTTTTAGACACCTAAATGTGCACAATATACATCATGAGCTATCTATCTGTACACATTGGATTATAATAATCTAGGTGTGTACAATGTAAAACATCATGAGCCATCTAACTGTACAGAGTGGGGTTATAACAACCCAAGTGTGTACAATGTATAACATTGTGAGCCATCTAATTCTACAGAGGGTGTTAACAATGTATAACATTGTGAGCCATCTATAATGGATAACATTTTGAGTCATCTAACTGTACAGCTGGGGTTATAACCACCTAAGTGTCTACAATGTATAACATTGTGAGCCATCTAACTGTACAGGTGGGGTTATAACCACCCAAGTGTGCACAATGTATAACATCATGAGCCATCTAACTGCACAGGTTGGGTTATAACCACCTACATGTGTACAATATACAACATCGTGAGCCATCTAACTGTATAGAATGGGGTTATAACCACCCAAGTGTGTACAATATATAACATCTTGAGACATCTAAATGTACAGAGGGGGTTATAACCACCCAAGTGTGTACAATATATAACATCATGAGCCATCTAACTGCACAGAGGCAGTTATAACAACCTAAGTGTGTACAATGCACTGCATGATGAGCCATCTAACTGTACTGAATGGGGTTATAACAATGTATAACATCGTGAGCTATCTAACTGTACAGAGGGGGTTATAACCACCCAAGTGTGTACAATGTACAACATCATGAGCCATCTAAGTATACAGAGTGAGGATATAACCACCCAAGTGTGTACAATGCATAATAACGTAGTAATCTAACTGTGTACAGAGGGGTTATAACCACCCATGATTGTACAATGTATAAAATCATGAGCCATCTAACTGTACAGGCGGGGTTATAATCACCTATGTGTGCACAATGTACAACATTGTGAGCCATCTAACTGTACAGAGGGGGTTATAACCACCCAAGTGTGTACAATATATAACATCTTGAGACATCTAAATGTACAGAGGGGGTTATAACCACCCAAGTGTGTACAATATATAACATCATGAGCCATCTAACTGCACAGAGGCAGTTATAACAACCTAAGTGTGTACAATGCACTGCATGATGAGCCATCTAACTGTACTGAATGGGGTTATATCCACCCAAGTGTGTACAATGTATAACATCGTGAGCTATCTAACTGTACAGAGGGGGTTATAACCACCCAAGTGTGTACAATGTACAACATCATGAGCCATCTAAGTATACAGAGTGAGGATATAACCACCCAAGTGTGTACAATGCATAACATCGTAAGCCATCTAACTGTACAGAGGGGGTTATAACCACCCATGTTTGTACAATGTATAAAATCATGAGCCATCTAACTGTACAGGCAGGGTTATAATCACCTATGTGTGTACAATGTACAACATTGTGAGCCATCTAACTGTACAGAGGGGGTTATAACCACCTAAGTGTGTACAATGTATAAGATCGTGAGCCATCTAACTGTACAGAGGGGGTTATAACCACCCAAGTGTGTACAATGTACAACATCATGAGCCATTTAACTGTACAGAGTGGGGATTTAATCACCCAAGTGTGTACAATGTATTATAACCACCAAGTGTGTACAATGTATAACATTGTGAGCCATCTAACTGAACAGGTGCGGTTATAACCACCTAAGTGTGTACAATGTATAACATCATGAGACATCTAACTGTACAGAGGGAGTTATAACAACCTAAGTGTTTATAATGTATAACATCATGAGCCATTTAATTGTACAGAGGGGGTTATAATCACCTAAGTGTGTACAATGTATAACATCATGAGCCATCTAACTGTACAGAGGGGGTTATAGCCACCTAAGTGTGTATAATATACAACATTATGAGCCATCTAACTTTACAGGGGGGATATAACCACCTAAGTGTGTACAATGTATAACATCATGAGCCACTTAACTGTAGTATAACATTGTGAGCCATCTAATTCTACAGAGGGTGTTATAACCACCCAAGTGTGTACAATGTATAACATTGTGAGCCATCTAACTGTACAGGTGGTTTATAACACCTACGTGTGTATAATGGATAACATTGTGAGTCATCAAACTGTACAGATTAGGGTTATAACATCCTAAGTGTGTACAATGCACATTGTGAGGCATCTAACTGTACCAAGGGGGCTATATCCACCTAAGTGTGTACAATGTACAACATTATGAGCCATCTAACTGTACAGAGGTGAGTTATAACCACCTACGTGTGTACAATGTACAACATCATGAACTATTTAACTGTATGAGGGGGTTATAGCCACCTAAATGTGCACAATATACATCATGAGCTTTCTAACTGTACACAGTGGGTTATAATCATCTAGATGTGTACAATGTACAATATTATGAGTCATCTAACTGTACAGCTGGGGTTATAACCACCTAAGTGTCTACGATGTATAACATTGTGAGCCATCTAACTGTACAGGTGGGGTTATAACCACCCAAGTGTGCACAATGTATAACATCATGAGCCATCTAACTGCACAGGTTGGGTTATAACCACTTACATGTGTACAATATACAACATCGTGAGCCATCTAACTGTATAGAATGGGGTTATAACCACCCAATATATAACATCTTGAGACATCTAAATGTACAGAGGACAATATATAACATCATGACCCATCTAACTGCACAGAGGCAGTTATAACAACCTAAGTGTGTACAATGCACTGCATGATGAGCCATCTAACTGTACTGAATGGGGTTATAACCACGAGCTATCTAACTGTACAGAGGGGGTTATAACCACCCAAGTGTGTACAATGTACAACATCATGAGCCATCTAAGTATACAGAGTGAGGATATAACCACCCAAGTGTGTACAATGCATAACATCGTAAGCCATCTAACTGTACAGAGGGGGTTATAACCACCCATGATTGTACAATGTATAAAATCATGAGCCATCTAACTGTACAGGCGGGGTTATAATCACCTATGTGTGCACAATGTACAACATTGTGAGCCATCTAACTGTACAGAGGGGGTTATAACCACCACAATATATAACATCTTGAGACATCTAAATGTACAGAGGGTTATAACCACCGTGTGTACAATATATAACATCATGAGCCATCTAACTGCACAGAGGCAGTTATAACAAGCACTGCATGATGAGCCATCTAACTGTACTGAATGGGGTTATAACCACCCAAGTGTGTACAATGTATAACATCGTGAGCTATCTAACTGTACAGAGGGGGTTATAACCACCCAAGTGTGTACAATGTACAACATCATGAGCCATCTAAGTATACAGAGTGAGGATATAACCACCCAAGTGTGTACAATGCATAACATCGTAAGCCATCTAACTGTACAGAGGGGGTTATAACCACCCATGTTTGTACAATGTATAAAATCATGAGCCATCTAACTGTACAGGCGGGGTTATAATCACCTATGTGTGTACAATGTACAACATTGTGAGCCATCTAACTGTACAGAGGGGGTTATAACCACCTAAGTGTGTACAATGTATAAGATCGTGAGACATCTAACTGTACAGAGGGGGTTATAACCACCCAAGTGTGTACAATGTACAACATCATGAGCCATCTAACCGTACAGAGTGGGGATATAACCACCCAAGTGTGTACAATGTATAACATCGTGAGCCATGTAACTGTACAGAGGGGGTTATAACCACCAAGTGTGTACAATGTATAACATTGTGAGCCATCTAACTGAACAGGTGCGGTTATAACCACCTAAGTGTGTACAATGTATAACATCATGAGCCATCTAACTGTAGAGAGGGAGTTATAACAACCTAAGTGTTTACAATGTATAACATCATGAGCCATTTAATTGTACAGAGGGGGTTATAACCACCTAAGTGTGTACAATGTATAACATCATGAGCCATCTAACTGTACAGAGGGGGTTATAACCACCTAAGTGTGTATAATATACAACATTATGAGCCATCTAACTTTACAGGGGGGGATATAACCACCCAAGTGTGTACAATGTATAACATCATGAGCCACTTAAATGTATAGGGGGGGGTTATAAAAACCTAAGTGTGTACAATGTACAACATCCTGAGCCATCTAACTGTACCGGGAGGTTATAAAAACCTAAGTGCGTACAATGTATAACACTGTGAGCCAGCTAACTGTACAGGTGGGGTTATAACCACCTAAGTGTGTACAATGTATAACATTGTGAGCCATCTAACTGTATAGAGGGGGTTATACCCACCTATGTGTGTACAATATACAACATTATGAGCCATCTAACTGTACTGAGGGGGGGTTATAACCACCTAAGTGTGTACAATGTACTACATTATGAGCCATCCAACTATACAGAGTGGGTTATAACCATGTAAGTGTATATACTGTACAATATTATCAGCCATCTAACTCTACTGGAGGGGGTTCAAACCACCTACGTTTGGACAATGTACAACATCATGAACAAACTAACTATACCAAGCGGGGTTACAACCACCAAAGTGTCATTATAACCCCCAAAGTATGTACAATATATAACATGATGAGCCATCTAACTGTGCACAGCGGGTGATAATCACCTAAGTTTGTAGAATTTACAACATCATGTTATCCAGCTACCTACATGGGTAGAGTTACAGTCTTATGTGTAGTAGGTCTTGGATTCGACTCCATAACAGGCAGAATATGTCTGCAAATGAATGTACTCTCGAGGAAGGTTGTCATAATGGTTAAGGTGTTTGCATTACAGATTCAAGGTGCAGGGTTTGATTCTGACATGGGTAATGGGCCAGGCTTATAATGGCCCACAAGGTCAGTTAGCCTAGTTCTAATCTATGATCTTATGATCCTTTGATGCATCTAATTATACAGAGGGGGGTTATAACCCTCTAGGTGTGTAGAATGTACAACATCATGAGCCATCTAACTGTAGAGAGTGGGGTTTATAAACACCTAAGTGTGTACAATTTCCATCATGAGGCATCTAACTGCACCAAGGGGACTATATCCACCTACATGTGTACAATGTACAACATCATGAGCCATCTAACTGTACAGAGGTGAGTTATAACCACCTACATGTGTACAATGTACAACATTGTGAGCCATCTAACTGTACAAGGGGGTTATAAAAACCTTAGTGTGTACAATGTACAACAGCATGTTCCATCTAACTGTGTACAATGTACATCATGAGGCATCTAACTGCACACAGCGGGTTGTAACCATGTAGCTGTGTACAATGTACAACATTATGAGACATCTAACTGTACAGGGGGAGGAGGTTATAACAACCTACATGTGTACAATGTAAAACATTATGAGCCATTTAACTGTATGAGGGGGTTATAGCCACCTATATGTGCACAATATACATCATGCGCTATCTAACTGTACACAGTGGGTTTAATCATCTAGATGTGTACAATGTACAACATTATGAGCCATCTAACTGTACAGATGGGGGGTTATAACAACCTACGTGTATACAATGTACAACATCATGAGCCATTTAACTATATGAGGGGGTTTTAGCCACCTAAATGTGCACACTATACATCATGAGCTATCTAACTGTACACAGGGGGTTATAACCATCTAGGTGTGTACAATGTACAACATTATGAGCCATCTAACTGTACAGAGGGGCTTTATAACAACCTACGTGTGTACAATGTACAAAATCATGAGCCATTTAACTGTATGAGGGGGTTATAAGTACAACATCATGAGCCATCTTTATAACAACCTGCGTGTGTATAATGTACAACACCATCAGCCATTTAACTGTATGAGGGGGTTATAACCACCCTAGTGTCTACAATGTACAACATCATGAGCCATCTAACTGTACACAGGGGGGTTATAACCTACGTGTGTACAATGTACAACATCATGAGCCATCTAACTGTACAGAGGGGGGGGGTTGTAACAACCTACTTGTGTACAATATACAACATTATGAGACATTTAACTGTATGAGGGGGTTATAGCCACCTAAATGTGGACAATATACATCATGAGCTTTCTAACTTTACACAGTGGTTTATAATCATCTAAGTGTGTACAATGTGCAACATTATGAGCCATCTAACTGTACAGGTGGGATTATAACCACCTAAGTGTGTACAATGTATAACATTATGAGCTATATAACTGTACCAATGGGGCTATATCCACCTACGCATGTACAATGTACAACATCATGAGCCATCTAACTGTACACAGGGGGTTATAGCCACCTACGTGTGTACAATGTACATCATGAGCCATTTAACTGTATGAGGTGGTTATAGCCATCTAAGTGTGCACAATATACATCATGAGGCATCTAACTGTACCAAGGGGGCTATATCCACCTGTGTACAATGTACAACATTATGAGCCATCTAACTGTACAGAGGGAGGTTATAACCACCTAAGTGTGTACAACGCACTACATCATGAGCCATCTAACTGTTCAGAGTAGGGTTATAACAACCTAGGTGTATATAATGTACAACATCATGAGCCATTTAACTGTATGAGGGGATTTTAGCCACCTACGTGTGCACAGTATGCATCATGAGCTATCTAACTGTACACAGGGGTTCATAGCCACCTATGTGTGTACAATGTACAACATCATGAGCCATCTAACTGTATGAGGGGGTTATAGCCACCTAAGTGTGCACAATATACATCATGAGCTATCTAACTGTACACAGTGGGTTATAATCATCTAGGTGTGTACAATGTACAACATTATGAGCCATCTAACTATACAGAGGTGAGTTATAACCACCTATGTGTGTACAAAGTACAACATCATGAGCCATCTAACTTTACAAGGGGGTTATAGCCACTTAAATGTGCACAATATACAACATGTTGAGCCATCTAACTGTACAGAGTGGGGTTATAACCACCTAAGTGTGTACAATGCACTACATCATGAGCCATCTAACTGTACAGAGGGGGTTATTACCACCTAAATGTGTACTTGTACAACATTTTGAGCACTCTAACTGTACAAGGGGGTTATACCCATATAGGTGTGGCTGTGATAAACATGCTGAGTGTTTCCATCTCAAACTCACCAATGAATGGAGCTGTGGGTAGCAGCACAGACTCTACATGGTGCTCTATAGGTGGAAGAGTTGTACAGACCAACCACTTTGGTCATTTACTGTGGTGCACAGTATCCTCAAGATATGAGAACATGGATCACAGACTGCATGCTGTGGCAGGGCTAGCCATTCAATGGTATAAAATATGGCTCTAGGTGATTTGGTCATGTTGACTAATGTCACCAAAAATGGGCATGGGTAGTTACTGGTGATAAGTGGGTTGAGGATCAAGCCTACTTTGACACACGCCAGGGACCCATGCTAACAGTGGGAGGGGTATATGTGCCCATATTGGCCAGTGTGTGCCCACCATAAAGACCAGCAGCCTGGGTCAATATGCCCATGGCCGACTGGTTCTAGTTGCCCAGCCTGGGTTACTTGGGATAGCTCTGTTGAGCAAAAGCTGGTCATAAAACCAACCAACCTGCCAAACATGAACTGGAAATTGCTACGCTTAATGTAGGTTCCCTGACAGGATGCAGCTTGGAAGTAGATGATATGATGATACGGAAGAGGCTGGACATCCTATGTATCCAGGAGATGAGATGGAAGGGCAGTGCAGCAAAGCCACTTGGCTTGGGATCTAGAGTCTACTACAAAGGTGGGGGGCAGGCAAGAAATAGTGTAGGAATTGTGGTGAGATAGAGGCTTCAGAAAGCAGTAAGGGATATCATCAGAATTAATGACAGACTCATGGCAGTCAGACTCCAGTGTAATGATAGGGTAGTATTCATAATCTCAGCCTATGCCCTACAGCAGGGTTGTGATAGTGAGGAAAAGAGTGCATTCAGACAGCAGTTGCAGGACCTACTAGATAAAACAGGACAACATGAATTGGTGTTGATAATGGGTGACTTGAATGCATATATCGAGAGAGACAGAACAGGATACAAGGACTGCCTGGGTCCACATGGTTGGGCCAACAGGAATAAAGAAGTACAAGCCATTCTAAACTTCTGTCTGGCAAATGGCTTGATAGCAGCCAACACATGGTTCAGAAAGAGAGACAGTCACAAGATCACATACAAGAGTATCCAACATGCAACTCAGGTAGACTTCCTCCTAGTAAGAAAAAGGCACTGGGGCAAAATCCATGATTGCAAAGTCATCCCCAGTGAAACAGTTGGTTCACAGCATAAACCACTAGTTGCCACAATCAGCTGCAAGCAGTAGTCAAAGAAGGCTCTAAGGTCAACAGAGACTAAGCAGAAGACCTGGAAGTTGACTGGAGAGAAAGTACAGTTCAAGAAATTACTCAGGGCTCTAGCACCCCAAGAAGAGGAGGAAATAAGTGGAGGTGAAGAAGAATGGCAGCGCCTAAAAACTGCATGTGTTAAGACTACAGAAAAGATATGTGGCCAAGGCAGGTATAGAAATAAGGCACATAAGGAAAGCTGGTGGTGGAATGCAGAAGTCCAGGAAGTCATCAAAAGAAAAAAGGAGTGCAGGAAGAAGTGGCAGACAGAAACGTCGGACTAGGCTAGGAAGGACTACTGGTTGGCTAACAAAGAAGCTAAGAAAGAAGTTGTAATAGCAAAGAATAGGGCATCGGATGCACTGTACCAACTTCTGGGAAGTGACTCAGTAAGGGGCACAAAGAAACTATATCAGGTTGCAAGGGAAAGACAGAAAGATAAAGAAGATAATCAGACACCCTTCATAAGGGATGCCAGCAAAAACCTGCTCTCCAGTCCAGAAGACATCAAAGGTAGATGGAAGGAGTATTTCCAGCAGTTTCTGAATGAAGGAAACCCCACAGAAGCTGAACTGCCCCAGAAACAGCCTACAGTAAGAGAAGAAGAGGAGCCCACCCTTGAAGATGTAAGAACAGCACTAAGGAAAATGAAGCCAGGGAAAGCAGCAGGCTCAGATGAGGTCACAACAGATATGAGAAAGTTGCTGGGTGAGATAGGGGAAAAATGGTTCCTGAGGGTACTAATAAAAATGTGGAGAGAAAGGCATATCCCAGGTGACTGAAGAATAAGCATACTCATGCCAGTGTATAATAACAAAGGGGACATCCACAATTGTGGGCAGTACAGAGGCATCAAACTCATATCACATTGCATGAAAGTTCTGGAGATGGTGATTGATAAATGGATACACAAAGTAATAGAATGTAAGATGGGAGATGAGCAGTTTGTATTCAGATCAGGATGCAACACAACTGACCCGATGTTTCCAATGAGACAGATATTTGAGAAGAAGCTAGAGATGAGGAGAGAGTCCAAATGGGCATTCCTAGACTTGGAGAAAGAATACGACAAGGTCCCAAGAAAGCTGATCTGGGTCATACTGTGGTGGGGTTTGAAGTCCCAGAAACATTGGTAGAATTAGTCCAGGCAATGTACAAGGACCCAATGACTCAATTACGGACAGTGTTTGGCCTCACAGAGGGGTTCCCAGTGGGTGTGGGTGTACATCAGGGTTCAGCTCTAAGCCCACTCCTGTTCATACTGGTGATGGACTACATTAGCAAACAGGTTGGAGGGGATAGATCAACAAAGCTGCTGTATGCAGACGATGTGGCAGTACAGGCAGACTCTGAGCTAGAACTTCAGCAAAGGATAGGAAAATGGAATGCAAATCTGAAGTCACATGAGATGAAACTAAGCACAGATAAGACAGTGGTAATGGCAGCAAATTGGGGAAATCGGAAGAAGCTGAGAATAGAAATAGAAGGGAAGATAGTGGAACAGGTAAACAGCTTCAGTTATTGGGGAGGAGTAGTTGAGGAGAAGGCTAGCCTGAATGAAGAGGTCAAAGCTATAATTAGAGGGGCTGCAGCCAACTGGCATAGAGTATCAGGTGTGGTCTATGACAAGAATGTTAAAGGAGCTGAAAAGTAAGGTGTACAAGACAGTGGTGCGACAAGTACTACTGTAAGGTACAGAAACCTGGGCAGTAAAGGCAGGACAGTTGAAGAAGCTAGAGGTGATGGAAATGAAGTGCCTGAGAAAGGTGGTAGGATGCACACTGTGGGACAGACAAAGAAATAAGGACATAAGAGCAGAAGCCAAAGTGGCTCCAATTGCAGAAAAGATCAAAGAGAACAGATTATGGTGGTTTGGGCACATGTGTAGAAAAGCAGAAGACAATTTGGTGAGGAAGATTTGGAACAGACAGGAAGAAGGTAAGAGGAAGCGAGGACATCCAGCAAAGAGGTGGATGGATTGTGTGAAAGAAGATCTGAGACAGTCAGGCATGAGTATTGAAGAAGGCAGGAGTGTGGCACTGAATTGAGAGGGTTGGCGACAGTTAACATGATACCATGACCCCATGTAGAAAAATGGGAAAAAGGGGGATGATGATGATGATGATTAAATACATGCCATCATATGACCTCTAATTGTAGAAAGGAATGATATAACTACTTAAGTGTTGCCAAGTTAATATACTACCTACACATTGCCCATTGTGGTCGAAAGTATTCATGTGCTGAAATAAAATTTGGACTGTAACCTTAGTATAGGATTACATTACATCACTACAGCATGATGAACGTGTGCTAAACATTTATTTGTCACGTGCATAATCTGCAATATTACATGGTGGGTGTCACAAGGATTTTGGACAGTTATCATGGAATGGTCAACATGTCATAACACTATGTGAAGGTACAATGTGTGTTATCTCTTATATGGACCCATCATGTTGTCATTTAATAGTAGCACTGTAGCACCTTTATTTCTGGCATGGGTAATGGGAAGGCATTATTGTAATTACCTGAAATACATCAGCATTATGGCATTGCAGTTTATACATCATCCAGATGTACACAAGGTGCCTATATGTGATCTAAAAATACTATTATGTTGTGTGATGTACAAAGCATTGACTCCATGAATCTGTGTATAAAGATGCTACATTTCTGTATCTGTAAAGTCTGCATATGTATGCATCATATTATGGCAGTAAACTTTAGACATGCCTATTGCAACCAGTTGTCCCACATATGACCACCCTGGGTTGCAGTGCCTAACCTGTAAAGGTAAGCTCATATCTTGATGCAAAATATTATTACTATATCTTTGCAGCAACAGTGTTCAGATGGAAAGCCGTGCTGTCTGTTTACCACACTCACCAACATCCTGAATGACAGGAAGTGATGTGAAGCAATGTGAGCATGCCCGGTGT
The DNA here is from genome assembly GCF_019279795.1 of Protopterus annectens. Taxonomy (NCBI): domain Eukaryota; kingdom Metazoa; phylum Chordata; order Ceratodontiformes; family Protopteridae; genus Protopterus; species Protopterus annectens. The sequence continues at coordinate 680,796,537 of NC_056736.1, read as the reverse complement.
AACCATAGTTATACATGTTTCTACCATTAGAACATCAATACATGCATAGATATGCACAACTATGTTGTATAAATGCACTTATAACTATATAATTCCCATCTTCCTTTATCAAGGGATTTATTTCTATGTAAGTGTATGATATGATAATAGTAAAATTTCAAGTGCATATTTAATGAATGTGTTGGAAACATAAAATTATGCATGCATTAGTTGTTTGATTGTGTTTGTGATTTCATACAGTCTGTGTCTAAGGGAGTTGTACCTAGGTCCTTTGCTGCACTGAATAATCCCCAGTTATTGCCCCCTCAATCAAATTTAATGAGCAAAAAGTCCTGTAGAGTAGAGGACCAAAACAATTAAAAGAAAACATCCTCCATAGCTCTTCACTCTCTTTTCAAGATTCCTTAAAATACCTTTAAGAAACTGTATCAAAATGTTTTGCTAGCTCTTTGCTGCAGTTCTTAATACACAACAGTGTTTGAAAAAAAATGAAGCAGCAGCTATCCCAATCGCAGCTGCTTAAATGACTTACAATATTGCTTGCACTTACGAGCATTAATCATCACTTATGTCCAGCCACTTAACAACAGCAGTGCCTCCACTGCCTTACATAGACCAATGACAGCTCATCCTTGAGGCAGCCACTCCCTTTTCCCCACTCTTCCTATGGCATCACTGCATACTGCTCAGCAGCTACTACTTAACAGCTGTGATGGTTGTCCATTCAGACACAAGGATGTTAGTAATACCCAAGATTTCAAATATAATAGAACACATGGCAATATCTGAAGTATTACTGACAGGCTCATATCAGTTAGCATTACATGCATGCTTTATCCAATGACATAGCACTTTAAACAACACATAATGTTTACAGGTTACAAGTGCAAACATGTCTGCCAGTGCCATTTGTATGTTGCATATCCATTGTCTTGGTCACCAATGTGATAAATAGCTTCCATGGCACCTTGCTTACAGTACACAGGATAATGTTCACTGTTCTTTAAAAGTAGGGACATGCATACATACATCTATTTTGATTTCCATATGTATTCCTCCACACTGATGTTGCAAGATGTATATGTGCAGTATTACTCACAAATGTATTTATTTACTTATATGCATGTATGTATGTATGTATGTATGTATGCATGTATGCTTTATTAATTGGGAAAGTGAACTGGCCTGAGGACTTTTTCCATCCATGACTCGAGTCATGAACAATTACAAACAAAGAATAGATTACAGAGAAAAATATTATGTCAGGTTATGGAACAAAAGCAAAAGATGATTACATTGTATCATATTATTGCACTGAAGTTAAATGTCAAAAGAAAAATGGCAAAACAGTGACTGCAGGTATGAAGAAGTCAAGTAAAGCAGAAATGAGTGTTGTACATCCATTATCGGGTAGATAAACATAAGTTGTTTAGATACAAAAGTTCAGGAAGGCAATGTGCCCAGGTGTTAGGTACAGTGGTTGCTGAATCAATGTGTAATTCAAACTGTTTTAAAGTAAGCAAAAACATGTGGACCATGTTCTATGAAAACTTATTAAGAGTCATCCTATCCAATTCTGTTATGAGGTAGAGCAAAGCATTCAGCTGTCAGAGATAACACTGTTGTACCAATCTAGGTAACATGAAAACTATCTATGGCACTTTCTTTGCACGTAGCTGTACCATCTCTCTCATTAAATACATGCAACATAACTTGTGCAAGGATTCTGCAAATTGCCTTGAGTATTTGAATTGTGATATATATGAAATGCAAACAAAAAAATCATCCCAGCTGTTGTTTTCTTTATTGTATTGCTTTACAAATATATAAGCAGAATATAGAAGTTTGCCAGGTGCATAATGGAATCAACATCAGCTAATATGTTGGTGTGTAGCATTTCTTTTGGTGCATATTATGATCATTGAATATAGGTGTGTTATTCCTGAGATATAGTTAAATAGCCTACTAAATTGGTAATATGTTCCATCTCCTCAGCTAATCGAGGGGGAGTTGGGTTCAGTAGTAATAGTTCTGGACACTGACACTTTGTGGTGCTGAGTATGGTCACAGAGATGATCCCAGAGAAGATAATGGTGCATCCTGAGAACTTTCCCATTTCTTTGTAAATGGCAAGGTGCCAAGGAATGCGTGTGTCGTGATACAGGCCTACTTTGTCCACGTGCTGGAAAGTATTACAGATTTGTTGGCATCAGGATAGCTCCCAGTGGCCGTTGAAAATTTCAACGGGAGAGAGAGAGAAAGTAAAAGTCTCATTTTGTCTTGGAGCAGCTCTCCAGTGTGAACAACCACTGACATGTTAGGATAACGTTAATAAGGAACGTCATCAAGCCACAACTGCACTTCATTGTTAAGGATTGGCCCTAAAGGTTGGTTTAGTCAGACATGAGTGTGAAACAGGTCTGTGTTTGTACCACAGCTTGAAGAGGTGTTGCTTCTTCTAATGTCCCCTTGGGTGGGTCTGAAGAGAACACGGTGGCCTCTTTACATATGCAGTGATCTCTTGCTGTATATTTTCTTTCCTATGACAGGTCCTTCTTCTGAATGGCATTCTGCTGAGTTTGCCAGTTATCTGCTGACTTTGAACTGCTGTTCACCAGAGTAATCTGACCATTTATTTAAGCAAAGCAGTATGAGGACCCCAGATGTATGTTGATACAAAGTAACTTAGGACCAGTGATTTGAATGTCCAAGAAAATAAATTCAGTGATTCACATGTAAAAAGTGCCAGTAACATATGACTTATTTAAGGCAGATAAATGCCTTCTCATCTGCTTTCAGTGATTATATATGAAAGCATTTGAATGCATTAAGGTCTTGTCAGTTTATAACATTGGACTGTTTCTGCGGGTTTATGCTTTGTGCTGGAACTAACATAATATTTTAAATTGTATGTTGTTGTTGTTGCGTCTTTCGGCTTTTCCCAGTTAGGGGTCGCCACAGCGAAACTCCGGTCTGCTACTGATTGGCAGTAGATTTTTATGTGCCGAGTTGCCAGCTCTGATGCACAACATTCAACGAAGGTATGCCCATTCACGCATGTCTCCACACAGAAGACGCTCTAGCTGAGAATCGAACAGGACAATGTCGTACTGTGAGGCGACAACGCTACCGCAGCACCACCACCGTGGGTTTTTCCCCACTAAGCTTCATAAGAAGATGGACCATACAGAGCTGCTATTTCCCAATAAACACATTCAGATATGAAAATAATGCATATATAACAACTGAAGACCATTGCTTTGGTTGTGTTTCTCTGGATAAGACAATATGAAGAGACAGGCAGATTAAAGATCGGTGATAAAGAATGAAGCTCATTAAAAGCTCACACCCTTGACCTCCTTAGGTGTTTCACCAGCTTATTTATACTTTTCATGTAGTAGATGAAGGAATTTAATCATGTATCATAAAAATATACACCAGAAGCATTGATGGCTGCAAGGGAAATTAGAAAACATGGAACTGATCATCAACCCACATGCAAATTATACTCCTGTATATTTGTTCTGGCTATAGCTCTCATACTTATTATATATTTTTTTTTAAAAAGAAAAACCTTGAATGGCAGACTTTACAAAGTCTAAAGAAATAATGACTAGACAGTGAGCTTTCAAACAGAAATATGTGCTGCAGATGGTTTCAATCTTGAGGCGGTAAACTACAATTGATCTCCTGCCATTTTCTGAATTTTGTGAATTACAGAGTGTTTCATCCTCAAACCTTTTGGCCTCTGAAGGACATGGTTTATTATTTCACTCTGTTTAATCTGTTAGAAATTCACTGCCTCAGTCCCAATAAAATGGTTGTTCAGAGCATTTGGCTCAGTCCTTTAATGTTTTCCCCAAGTAGGTGTAAAATACACAAAATACTCAGTTTGGCCTTGTAGGTCTGTTTTAGTAAAACTGCCCCAGAAATGCTCCCAGCTGCCACTTATTTTAGAGGCAGACAGGAAGTTGCACTTCATTGTTATGTCTTGAAAAACTTTGTGGCTAGTAATTTATGTCAAATAGTCTAGGTCAGGGTTAATAAAAGTTCAGCTCTTGCAATAATCAGTGGGTTATCAAGCCAATAAGTTATACAAATAAACAAGATGTCTTGTGTTTTCTGACTTGGGGTGTGATGATATTGCATTCTAACTCATATGAGTAAAAGGAAAAATGGACTAGCACTAAGACTGAGCAGAAATATTGTAACATCAGATAGAATTCATCACTATAGAAAGCAGCATTCAAGTAATCAGTATAAGCCCATGTCCATCTTAACATTTACTGGCTGACATTAGTTTTCTTTCTGTGCATGGCATGCTTACAAAAACATCTCCACATTTCCTAATTTTCTAAACTATATTGATATTATTTTATTAAGACTACAAAAATGGCTTGATTAACTATTTTCAATTATATTTCATCTGAAGCAAGGCATTAAAAGATGAATTTAAGCTGGGGTATCAAGCTGCAAAGTTGCTACACATCTCCAAACATACATGTAGAGGTGCTCGTGTGTCAGTAACAAGAAGTGTGTATGCGCGCACGCGTCTATATATGTAACAAGTACTTTGACATGCTCATATGTTTTTGACAGCTGGCTGCCTGTGACTAGGAAAAGTTTTGGTGTTAATCTCGGAGATCCGAGGGAGGGGGTATTAGACAGTCAAAGGCTAGTTCTTGTCTTCTGTGCCAGAAGTGATTGCCCCTAGTGGAGACAATGCTTATAAACACATATGGGTGTTTCTCTGCAGAGAAGGTGACCTGAAATGCAAACTGTGTGCATGGGAATGGGATAACGTAAGAACTTTGCTGTGATCTTATTCATGCCAAACTGGAAATAAAAGGTGCACCTCTGGTTACAGAATACTGGGATGCCTGCCTCAGGTCATTGTTTCAGCTGCAGGTAACCAAACCTCCTAGACTACTAGTTATTCCCTTGTCACACAGGGTAGCTTCAGGTTATTGTCCACAGCATACAAGATGGATTAAATCTTTGAACAATAGACTAAAGTAGTACAATAGCAACAGAAAAAAGCAATAAAATATTGTCATATTCAGGACTTGACAGCTTGTAATAAAACTACGTTCCACTTTTTTTTACTGAAGTCATATCCTTTCTATATATTGGTTGTGTATGTTTCCATACGTTGCCTGCATAGTATCAGAATCTGCAAACAACACTGCTATATTAAGCAGTACGCAAATGGTAGTTTCATTTCTGCTGATCTAGCATGTGCTTTGATTAGGAAAATGTAACTATGCAGTCATAACATTTAAAGAAAGAACACACTGCATCCTGGAGCAATGATGCAGCCCATCAGAAATTCATTTTTGCACAAGGACCTACAAAACATATGCCTAGCTATGTAACCATATGCATCAAATCAACAGTGACAGCTTGTTTAAACATTAAAATAAAAAAGAAGTTTCCTCATTTTGTGCATTCTTCCACAAGCATAACAAATGTCACACAGTGTAAATTGTGCCCACATGCACTAATTGTACGTTAGCAGGCAGGGGATTCATGGGGCATGTTGAGAAAGTGAAAATGTGCACTTCAAATGTCTAATAAATGAAAGTCACTCTTATGAGACAGAATTCTCCAGAAGTGTTTAGTTAAAAAAAATCAAATCAGGCTGTGGAACCGAGAAAGGAATAAGATCATTTCAGTCCAATGTAATTTCTATGCTAAAGTAGTTTCATAAATGCATCACTCTTATTTCTCCCTATAGCATACCAATGATCTTTAATTTCCTCTTTTTGAAAATTGTGGCCCACAGCAGTTTGACTGCATTCCTCTTTATATCTTGTGATTCTCAAAGTGCCTACAATATCAATGAGGACATTGTGTATTGCAGTATTATTATAGAATAGCGATAAGGACATTGTGTATTGCAGTATTATTATAGAATAGCGATAGGGACATTGTGTATTGCAGTATTATTATAGAATAGCGATAGGGACATTGTGTATTGCAGTATTATTATAGAATAGCGATAGGGACATTGTGTATTGCAGTATTATTATAGAATAGCGATAAGGACATTGTGTATTGCAGTATTATTATAGAATAGCGATAAGGACATTGTGTATTGTAGTATTATTATAGAATAGCGATGAGGACATTGTGTATTGCAGTATTATTATAGAATAGCGATAAGGACATTGTGTATTGTAGTATTATTATAGAATAGCGATAGGGACATTGTGTATTGCAGTATTATTATAGAATAGCGATAGGGACATTGTGTATTGCAGTATTATTATAGAATAGCGATAGGGACATTGTGTATTGCAGTATTATTATAGAATAGCGATAAGGACATTGTGTATTGCAGTATTATTATAGAATAGCGATAAGGACATTGTGTATTGCAGTATTATTATAGAATAGCGATAAGGACATTGTGTATTGTAGTATTATTATAGAATAGTGATAAGGACATTGTGTATTGCAGTATTATTATAGAATAGCGATGAGGGCATTGTGTATTGCAGTATTATTATAGAATAGCGATGAGGACATTGTGTATTGCAGTATTATTATAGAATAGCGATGAGGACATTGTGTATTGCAGTATTATTATAGAATAGCAATGAGGGCATTGTGTATTGCAGTATTATTATAGAATAGCGATAAGGACATTGTGTATTGCAGCATTATTATAGAATAGCGATGAGGACATTGTGTATTGCAGTATTATTATAGAATAGCGATGAGGACATTGTGTATTGCAATATTATTATAGAATAGCGATAAGGACATTGTGTATTGTAGTATTATTATAGAATAGCGATAAGGACATTGTGTATTGTAGTATTATTATAGAATAGTGATAAGGACATTGTGTATTGCAGTATTATTATAGAATAGCAATGAGGACATTGTGTATTGCAGTATTATTATAGAATAGCGATAAGGACATTGTGTATTGCAGCATTATTATAGAATAGCGATGAGGACATTGTGTATTGCAGTATTATTATAGAATAGCGATGAGGACATTGTGTATTGCAGTATTATTATAGAATAGCGATGAGGGCATTGTGTATTGCAGTATTATTATAGAATAGCGATGAAGACATTGTGTATTGCAGTATTATTATAGAATAGCGATGAGGACATTGTGTATTGCAGTATTATTATAGAATAGCAATGAGGACATTGTGTATTGCAGTATTATTATAGAATAGCGATAAGGACATTGTGTATTGCAGTATTATTATAGAATAGTGATAAGGACATTGTGTATTGCAGTATTATTATAGAATAGCGATAAGGACATTGTGTATTGCAGTATTATTATAGAATAGCGATAAGGACATTGTGTATTGCAGTATTATTATAGAATAGCGATGAGGACATTGTGTATTGCAGTATTATTATAGAATAGCGATAAGGACATTGTGTATTGCAGTATTATTATAGAATAGCGATAAGGACATTGTGTATTGCAGTATTATTATAGAATAGCGATGAGGACATTGTGTATTGCAGTATTATTATAGAATAGCGATGAGGACATTGTGTATTGCAGTATTATTATAGAATAGCGATGAGGACATTGTGTATTGCAGTATTATTATAGAATAGTGATGAGGACATTGTGTATTGCAGTATTATTATAGAATAGCGATGAGGGCATTGTGTATTGCAGTATTATTATAGAATAGCGATGAGGACATTGTGTATTGCAGTATTATTATAGAATAGCGATGAGGACATTGTGTATTGCAGTATTATTATAGAATAGCAATGAGGGCATTGTGTATTGCAGTATTATTATAGAATAGCGATAAGGACATTGTGTATTGCAGCATTATTATAGAATAGCGATGAGGACATTGTGTATTGCAGTATTATTATAGAATAGCGATGAGGGCATTGTGTATTGCAGTATTATTATAGAATAGCGATGAGGACATTGTGTATTGCAGTATTATTATAGAATAGCGATGAGGACATTGTGTATTGCAGTATTATTATAGAATAGCAATGAGGGCATTGTGTATTGCAGTATTATTATAGAATAGCGATAAGGACATTGTGTATTGCAGCATTATTATAGAATAGCGATGAGGACATTGTGTATTGCAGTATTATTATAGAATAGCGATGAGGGCATTGTGTATTGCAGTATTATTATAGAATAGCGATAAGGACATTGTGTATTGCAGTATTATTATAGAATAGCGATGAGGACATTGTGTATTGCAGTATTATTATAGAATAGCGATGAGGGCATTGTGTATTGCAGTATTATTATAGAATAGCGATGAAGACATTGTGTATTGCAATATTATTATAGAATAGCGATGAGGACATTGTGTATTGCAGTATTATTATAGAATAGCAATGAGGACATTGTGTATTGCAGTATTATTATAGAATAGCGATGAGGACATTGTGTATTGCAGTATTATTATAGAATAGCGATGAGGACATTGTGTATTGCAGTATTATTATAGAATAGCAATGAGGGCATTGTGTATTGCAGTATTATTATAGAATAGCGATAAGGACATTGTGTATTGCAGCATTATTATAGAATAGCGATGAGGGCATTGTGTATTGCAGTATTATTATAGAATAGCGATGAGGACATTGTGTATTGCAGTATTATTATAGAATAGCGATAAGGACATTGTGTATTGCAGTATTATTATAGAATAGCGATAAGGACATTGTGTATTGCAGTATTATTATAGAATAGCGATAAGGACATTGTGTATTGCAGTATTATTATAGAATAGCGATAAGGTCATTGTGTATTGCAGTATTATTATAGAATAGCGATAAGGACATTGTGTATTGCAGTATTATTATAGAATAGCAATAAGGACATTGTGTATTGCAGTATTATTATAGAATAGCAATAAGGACATTGTGTATTGCAGTATTATTATAGAATAGCAATAAGGACATTGTGTATTGCAGTATTATTATAGAATAGCAATAAGGACATTGTGTATTGCAGTATTATTATAGAATAGCAATGAGGACATTGTGTATTGCAGTATTATTACAGAACAGCGATGAGGACATCTTGTATTTCAGTATTATACAGTCTGCCTGCAAGTAATAACTGGGCAATGCACTGCAAAAGGCAGGCAAGGCACGTTAACACCACAACTGTAAGTTCAATACAATTACTATGTGCTTAAGACCAGGTACAAACTACATTTTACTTTCTTGCTCCACATTCACACCTGGTATGAAAACGCAGAAATAAAAGTGACAATGTACATGGCAATTTCTAGATGAACACAAAACTGCAGCATAATAGTTTTCATCAAAGCACTGCCTTTGCACCAGTATAAAGAGTTGGCTTATCTGCTCATGTTATTCTGATGAAGCCTTTTCGTTGAGATGAATGTGCACAATCATTTTATTTATTATTGTAATAAAATGTATTCTTTTTTTGACCAGTAATTGGATCCTTAGTGAGTTATTTATATTTGGATTCTGAGTTTGCTTAACATAACGCTGCCCCTTTCTACATATTCCTCCAGCTGAACAGCGCTACCAAAATATAATCTGCACTCAGAAATATTCAGAGCTGGATTCATAAATGGACTGTGGCATGAGGAAAGCTGTATTCATGCTGCTGTACCTTTTTGATAATCAGCAATCACCCTTACACAGCTCTGCACTGTCCTGCATAGTCACCTTGAAGGGCTGGGCCTGCAGGTGTGCTGAATGCAAATGAGGCATTCAGGGTGTGTGCTAATTAGCTATATGCTCTCCCCCTGGAATCACCCTCAGGAAGGCCTCTACACAGCTGAATGATTCAAGTAGGCACCAGCTGAGTAGATCACCACAGCAATCCGCACCATGTTGTGTGTACTGAACACAGTCAAAAGGCTGTGTTTAACAGTCAACCACGATCATGGTGGGGAGGACCACTATGAAACAGGCGTGAGTGGATGCACTAGACACTAGGATTCATTTTTAAAGTGTTGTACCAGCACCAACATTATTACAGGGACCAAGGATGGGGGTATAAGGCAGATGCCAGGGAATACTCCATAAAGTACCTTAAGGCACAGAACAGAATAAGGATAGAAGAGGAACCCACTGGAAACACTCCAAAATGCCATAATGGCACCATCCCCAGTATAAGGAACCACTAGACCACAAAGGAATACTGCATATACTATAATGGCATCATCCACAGTATAAGGAACCACTAGACCACCAGTGAATACTGCATATACTATAATGGCACCATCCGCAGTATAAGGAACCACTAGACCACCAAAGAATACTGCATATACTATAATGGCACCATCCACAGTATAAGGAACCACTAGACCACCAGGGAATACTGCATATACTATAATGGCACAATCCGCAGTATAAGGAACCACTAGACCACCAAGGAATACTGCATATACTATAATGGCACCAAGGTTACAGATTTAGCCCTTTTAATTTCAGTTAGCTGGGGCTCCAGAACTGTTCCAGAGGTCCAGTTAGTTTAAATTAACATCATGACAAAAATAATATAATCATACCAGACATACTTGGCTGCATGAAGTGTTAAGTGGCCATACTCATCAGTGCTTAAAATATTCACTTATATTTCTTTTTTGTCTCAAAACAAGAATTCAGCAGCCCATGAACAGCCAGAGAGATTTGACATGCATTTTATATTATAAAATAAGCCCATTTGTTGCAGAGGATGAGCAATCCATTAATGTTGCCAAACTATTATTAACATATATGGAGTGTATTGTGAAAACGTAAACATCATCATTGCTGATATTCCTGTAGTCAGCAAAAATCTACCAACTGTATATTCAGTTGAACTTGAAGTAAAACACAGAAAATAATATATATATTTGCAGGGGTGCAAGACCCCCTACACACCCCCCACACCCTCTTGTTATTCATATATACCAACTCTGACCTCACATAACAATGGGAAAAAGGGAAACCCCCTAAAGCCCATGTCACACATCCTCACACTAATTTTATTTCTGCACATTCAATGAAATGTAAATATAGTCTGTAAACTTGACTGATAACAGCTTCCATATAGGTTCATAGGTTCATAGGGTCATACTAGGCTATCTGCCATAGGGCATTTATAAGCCTAGCCAGAGTGTGTTTGGCTTTCGCCACCCATTTTAAATTAATTTTGCTATGCCCTTTTTCGAGGTTAGTATACTGTGCCTCTGTCTAACAGTGACACAGAAGTGATACCCGGGGTAAACCTACGATCTCCCATCCACTCATCAAGATTCCTCTTGAAGAGAGTCAGTGAGGGACTCTGCCTAACCTGGACTGGGATTTTATTCCAGAGTGAAGGGAGCCTCTGGGTTATGAATCTGTCCCTCCAGCATGTCCTATTTATTTCAGTGCTGAGGTTCAAGTCTCTCGAGCGTGTAGCTCGATGGGATTTGGATTTTCTGAGGTGCAGCATGTCCATTAATTCCGTGTTGGACATGGCTTTATACGTCAGGCACAGATCACCTCTGAGCAGGCGGTATGCCACTGAGTAGAGCTGGAGTTTCTTTAACCGGGCAGCATATGGCATCTGATTGAGCCGTTTGATACTCTTGGTGAGGTACTTTTGGGGTCTTTCCAGTTGCTGCAGGTGTCTGGTAAGGTACATCCCAAAAGGGGCATTGTACTCAATTATGGGCCTGATGAGGGATGAGTAAAGAGGCACGATGACCTCCACTGATCTAGATGTGAATCCCTTCATGATTAGGTGGGCTATATAAAATGTTTTTCTAACCACTTTGGCCACATGGTTGTCAAATGAGAGATTGCTATCAACTTGGGTCCCCAGGTCCCTAATTACTTCTTCCGTACTTAATGGATTACCACCTATGTGGTAATTTGTGGGCACTTTGTTTTTGCCAAAGGGATGACTATACACTTTTGGCGTTTAGCTTGAGGCCATGGCTCTGGCACCAGTTGTCTGTTTCTATGAGGCCCTTTTGGAGGATGCTTGTGTCGGCTGGAGAGTCGATTATAGTGCCCAGTTTGCAGTCATCTGCGAACTTGGTCAGCCACAGTCCTTCCATGTTGGCCTGTACCTCCAAGAAATATATATCGAACAGGAGAGGTCCCAGGACTGAGCCTTGTGGGATGCCACTTGTAACTGGTTTGGAGTCTGACATGGCTCCAGCAATTCTAACCATGTGGGTTCTGTCCTTGAGCCAGTTTGCAACCCATCTAGTGACATAGGGGTTTATATTTAAGCTGGTGAGCTTATCTATAATGCCTGAGTGGGGTATTGTATCGAAGGCTTTTGCGAGGTCCAGGTAGGCTGTGTGGACCACCTTCCCCTCGTCAATGGCCTTGGTGACTGTTTCAAAGAAATCGACCAGGTTTAAGAGGCAGGATCTGCCCTTAACAAAGCCAAACTGGGTAGGATCCAGTGTCTGTAGGTCCCCAATATGTTTTTTTATGAGGTCCATGATGATCATTTCCATAGCTTTGCAGACCAAGCTAGTCAGGCTTATGGGGCGATAGTTTCCAGGATCCTTTGAGGCACCACCTTTGTGGAGAGACCACTGTTGCTGTACGCCACTCTTTGGGTACATATCCTGTGGTAAGGCTGAGATTGAACAGTAGTTTTATGTTTGGGTTTAGCTCTTCTTGGAGTTCATGTAGGACGCAGCCCGGGACACCGTCTGGTCCCATTGATGTTGTGTTTTTTGCTTTGGAGAGGGCGGCTCTTACCTGAACATCTGAGATGTCAGGGGGGCAGCACTCTGCTGGGATAGATATTTGCCCTTTTGGTGGGGAGGGAGAAGTTTGTGCTGAACCTGTCAGCTAGGATGTTGGCAATGTCTGTGGGTTTGGTGTATTTTTTGTCATTTTGGACTAATTCTGAGCATATCTGGGAATTCCCACCCAGGTTGCTAACATAACTAAAGAAAGCCTTGTGATTATCCTTAGTGTCCTGTGCAATTTTTCTCTCGAAGCTGGCCTTAGACGATTTTTATGAGTGCCCATAGTTTTTTGCTAACACTGATCAGAGATGCCTTCCCTTTTTGGGATTTTGCTCTATCATGTAGTAGCTTCCTCCATCTATTGTATAGTTTGTTTATGGCTGGGGTCCACCAGACAGGACGTCTGCCTTTGGAGGATTGGGTCTTGGTTTTATTTGGGATTGCATGATCCATGCATTCCTGAAGGTGTTCATAGAATGCGTTTATAAAGGATTCTGCGGTCTGGGCCGTATTTTCCACAGGCCCGGGGGCTTTGAAGGATTCCACCTCGGTTTTAAGGAGTGCGAAATTTGCTTTAGAAAAGTTTTTCACTATGGTTTTCTGGGCAGGGGGTGGGGTCGGGATGTGAATATCTAGTGAGATTAGTTTATGGTCTGATCTTACCAGTGAGGGATACACTTCTGGTCTGGAGCATAGACCCCCCCATGTTGGTGATGATCAGGTCCGGTATGTTTTCCCCTCTTGTGGGAGTGGTAACAAGTTGTTCCATAGCATTTGAGTTTATAAATTCTAGGAACCTTTGGGCTAGGGTGTTGGAGCTAGAGTAATGCTCCCAGTCTATGTTTGGGTAGTTGAAGTCGCCCAATATAATGGTGTTTGGAGAGACTTTCATATTTTCCAGTGTTCTCAGGAAGGCTGAGTGGGGTTCCTGGGTTTGGGAGGGTGGTCTGTAGCAGGCTATAAACTGGAAGGCAGTTTTACCCACTGTTAGTTGCACATGGATAGTCTCTGATGCTTAGTGCTGTGCCACCAACCTGGAGGTGTGGGTATCTTTGACGAATATTGATACTCCCCTCCTTTTCTGGTTCGGTCCAAGTTTTGGGGCGAAAAGCATGGTATGAGGTATAACCTGGTAGTGCTGGGGTGCTCTCGGGAGCCTTGAACCAGGTTTCTGTTACTGCACAGATATCAATGTTCTCCATGCTAAGGAGAGTTTGAGTCGTGCATCTTGAGGTTTAGACTTCTGGCGTTGAGTAGCATTACTCTTAGTTTCTTATCCCTTGTGATACCTATGGAAGTGGGTTTGTCTTTTGAGCCTTGCCTAAAAAAGGCACAATGGGGGTAGCAAGAGCCTTTGCCAATATCCGAAAGCCCAGGGGTGACAGGTGCAAGCCGTCCCTAGCGAAGCATCGTGGCCTGTCGAGCATGTCATCCCAGGCTGACAGGCATTGGATCCTCTTTGAATGACACCAATACTTAAGCCAATTGTTGAAATTGATCATCTTGTCTTCATATTGTGGCATCATTCTTGGTGAGGGTAAGATGCTACTGAAGGTCAGGGTCATACCGGCCTGGGCCACATGCTCAGAGAGCTCCTGTATGTCTCTTTTCATGTAGTCCAGGGAGGTACGTCTCAGGTCATTCACACCAGCATGGACAATGACTGAGTCATATTTGTACTTGCCTTGGAGTGACCTGAGTGCTTGTGTTATGTGGCGGATCCTAGCGCCTGACAGGCAGCTCACCGTGGCCGTCTCCTTGTTCAGCCTGGTGAGCAGGACGTCAGTGTGCCTGACGATAGAGTCACCTATTACAAGTGTATCAGGTGTGTTGTTTAGCCTTAAGGGCTGTGACTGTTCGGCACACTGGCTTTGTGAGCTATGTGTTGCACGTGTTTTGTTTTGGGGTAGCGGTTGCTTGGGTGTCTGCTTCGGAGGTCTCTGCTGCTTAGGCAGATTTTTATTTAGAGCCTCCAAGTATGTTTTTGTGTGTTTATGTGTTTGGTTTGCTGTCATGGTAGGTCTATGTGAGACTGGAATTGTAGTGAGTGTGGTTTCCTTCTCCTCCTAACAGGTTTCACCAGTACTGAGTTGAGAGAGCTTAGCCTCCAGTTTGGCTATATGGTTGCATCTCTCACATGTGTTGGAATTTGTTGGGAGGAGGACAGGGTTGTCTGTGTACATGAGGCAGTTGTAACATTGCCTCAAGATTCCCAGATTCACCAGATGGACCAGAGAGGAGATTGACAACTGACCTTTGGACATGCTAGAATAGTATTGGGAATTCCTTTATAATTGAAAAAAAAGGGTTAATGGGGAACAAGGTACTCAAGGGGAGTTTGTGAGGGTGTAGTGCTTTTAATTTTTTAGTGCTGACTTATATAATTGCTTTAGTGAGCAAGTGCCAGGTAACTTAAATGCAATGTGTTACAGGTAACTTAAATGCAAAAATGACAAACAGTAACTTTCTTTCAAGTGAAACAAGGAAATAAGTACAGTAAGCAATGCAGATGTCACTAGGGATCCACAGAAGCGCTGAAAAGCCGCGTTTTAGGTGGAATTAGCATTTCAGGGAAATAACAAGCAAACAAGCATACAAACAAAGCTAGATTCAGCAGGTCTGGATCTAGTCTATGCTACAGCAAACAAGGTGTACCAGTTCCAGTAAGAAACAGTTCAAATATGCAGGCACTATAAGCCTTTAACCAGAAATTCCCAGCTCAGAAGGGCAGAGTCCAGCATCTCCTCCCACAAGAGTGCAAACCACGAACCTTCTTAATGTAAAATAACTGGCCTGAAGCCCAAGTGCTTAAACCAGAACTAATACACTTTTAGAATAACAGACACTGAGCCCATAATCAGCAGTTCTCAACTTAGAAGGATGTAAGCTACCTGTCCTGCCACCACAGTGCAGGCCACAAACCTTGCTAATGTAAAACAACTGGTCTGAGCCCAAGTGCTTAATCCAAAAGACTTAGAATGATAGCTACACTTTAATCAATTTACTACCAAGCAGTAATAAATACAATTGAATACTTTAAAGAATGCCTGGATTAGTGCTCAAGTTATACAAACAAAACTAGATTCAGCAGGCCTGCATCTAGTCTATGCTACAGCAAACAAGGTGTACCAATTTAGTAAGAAACTGTTCAAATATGCAGGCACTATAAGCCTCTAACCAGAAATTCCCAGCTCAGAAGGGCAGAGTCCAGCCTCTCCTCCCTCAAGAGTGCAGACCACGAACCCTCTTAATGTAAAATAACTGGACTGAAGCCCAAGTGCTTAAACCAGAATTAATACACTTTTAGAATAACAAACAGTGAGCCCTCAATCAGCAGTTCCCAACTTAGAAGGATGTAAGCTACTTGTCCTGCCACTACAGTGCAGAGCACAAATCTTCTTAATGTAAAACAACTGGTCTGAAGCCCAAGTGCTTAAACTAAAAGGCTTAGAGTGAGTTACACCAAGCAGTAATAAATACAACTGAGTACTTTTAAGATGATGCAAAAGCAAAATAAAGTAGGAAGAAACACAAATACAGTAAAAGCAGATATTTTTTTTTTTTTTTTTGAGTGAGCAAATGAGATGGGCCCAGGAGGAGTATCCACGTGCAAATTTACAAGAGGGGCGGGCAGTTTCAAAGCCACCAAGATTAACACCAAGACAAAAACAGGGAGGGTGGGTGGGGACCTACTGAAAAAACAGTCAACTTCTAGCTAGATATTGCTCAATGCAACACAAACAAATTACTTTAAAAAGTGCAGAAAAAAGTTACTTAGCTACACTTATGCGTTTAAGTTGATATCATGCAGGTCTTAACTGGCCAAAGCTCACAGTTTAAACAGAAGATAATTCACTGTACCACTTGTATAAGACAGAAACGGAATAACAATGAAGGAAACTACTCCCCCCACATATCACTGGCTATGCAGGTTTTTAACAAGCCTTAACTGAAAATACCACATGCACTAATGAAAAATCAATCAACTTCTAGCTAGATATTGCTCAATGCAACACAAACAAATTGCTTTAAAAAGTGCAGATAAAAGTTACTTAGCTACACTTATGCATTTAAATTGATATCATGCAGGTCTTAACCACTCAAAGCTCACAGTTTAAACAGAAGATAATTCACTGTACCACTTGTATAACACAGAAACTGAATAACAATGAAGGAAACTACCCCCACCTATCACTGGCTATGCAGGTTTTTAACAAGCCTTAACTGAAAATACCACATGCACTACTGAAAAAACTGTCAACTTCTAGCTAGATATTGCTCAATGCAACACAAACAAATTATTTTAAAAAGTGCAGATAAAAGTTACTTAGCTACACTTATGCGTTCAAGTTGATATCATGCAGGTCTTAACTGGCCATAACGCACATATTTAACATGTGCTGAAAATACATGCCTCCCACAGATCAGAGAGAATGGTGTTTCTTACTAAAAATCATCATCAATGCAAGCATCTGAATTCTGGAAACAGGAGCATTTCAGTGCCACTAGTGGATATGGTAGGCCTCTCACAGTCAATAACACCTTCCTCTCACAGTCAATAATACCTTCCTCTCACAGTCAATAACACCTTCCTCTCACAGTCAATAACACCTTTAGTTTTGAATATTATCATCATCATTGACTTGCCACAACACATAGATGTACGTTTGCAAGCCCACCTTGCCCACCCAGGAATGGTGCATATAACTTTCAGCCTGTACGTGCAAGAAACATGGACAAAATTAAAAATAACAGGGGGATGAAAGGACCAAAATCTGAGACAATTTTTAAATATTGCTCTTATAAAGTTAAAAAGTTGCTAAAATAAAAGGTTTTGCGTTAACATCCATTTTTTCGAAGAATACAAAGTCTGAAACTCAAATGATTGTCATTACTTAGTGACTCCAACTAATGATTTGCCAGAAAACCAAAAATATTATGAGGAACAAATCAAGAATATGAGGCAAAAATCTAGACTTTCTGCAAAAATCATTTGAGGGGTACAAAGACGCATATGTTAAGCTTCTTCACCAATTATTATAAAACAATGCACACATAACTTTCTTCACACACAGGATCCTGACTATTGGATGCCATTTGCAAGTTTCTGCATGATACAAATAAACAACTAATATTGTTCAACATCTTCCAAAAATGAAAAAAAAAATACAACAGGCAAGAAAGCTAGGTGAGGATGAATGCTTTTACTGTAATTTTCTATTAAAGTCTTGTGTCTTTCTTGGATTATATTCCTCCTTTTTATGTGCTGTCTTCCAGGAATGATTCCAACATTAAATGGTTATGGACATTACATCAGGTAAAAAGAATCATCATAAAAATGTTATGAGACATTTTAACACTTTGGCAGGGTTTCCATCTGGAGCAACTAACAATTCTTGTATGTTAGGTGAACTGTTTGATAACGAATGGATGTTAACATTGAAAGTGAGTGATTTTATGGTGCTTTTTAAACTGATTCCAGAGAAGGGATGCTGTATCATTCTGCAGTGTTAGCACCTAAATTTATCTATAAAGCACTATCATTCAAAATTAGAAAAAAAGTGGTGACTTTAGTACTCCTACATTTCAGAGCTAGGTAGGTTATGCAGGCAACGTGATACATGAATATTTATTGAAATTCAAAGGGTCATGAAGACAAGTCTCAGAACAACAAACTTTTGAGTGCAAATATGGACTAAGGTATAAGTTCAAGGTTAGAGGACATCAAGATGAACCCCCTTCTGAGGTACAGTGATTACAAAGTTAGTTTATGGTGGGATAGGTTCGGCCTGCTCCCCCAAATGAGGTCTAAAAGGCTTAACAATTCATTCTTTTCTGTCTAAATTGCTCTTTAGTTTTCATTGCTGCTTGATGTGCAAATTAGGATATTAAACTTCTGTTAGTGAGAAATTACATATGCATACTATGATTCTATGATGGAAAAGTAATGGATTTATCTTTCTCCCTTGTCAGTTACAACATGTTTATAGCTGCTTATAATACAAACATATTTCTTGTAGTGCTTTATGTTTGGCTGGCAGGCCATCATCTTGGCATCTCCCTACAGTCCTTCTTTAAATGCATTCACATATTATTCACTGGCTTTTTATTCCCTTTGAAGCCCCTCATGTTTTCATCACACAGAACGGTGATGTCACATTTATTTAACAGTTTAAACAAAAAAAAAAAAAAAAATAAAATAAAAGAAAAAAAAAAAAAAAAAAAAAAAAAAAAAAAAAAAAAAAAAAAAAAAAAAAAAAAAAAAAAAAAAAAAAAAAAAAAAAAAAAATAAAAAAAAAAAAAAAAAAAAAAAAAAAAAAAAAAAAAAAAAAAAAAAAAAAAAAAAAAAAAAAAAAAAAAAAAAAAAAAAAAAAAAAAAAAAAAAAAAAAAAAAAAAAAAAAAAAAAAAAAAAAAAAAAAAAAAAAAAAAAAAAAAAAAAAAAAAAAAAAAAAAAAAAAAAAAAAAAAAAAAAAAAAAAAAAAAAAAAAAAAAAAAAAAAAAAAAAAAAAAAAAAAAAAAAAAAAAAAAAAAAAAAAAAAAAAAAAAAAAAAAAAAAAAAAAACATTTTGGGATAAACCCCAAAAAATAATCGGGGAAATCCTTATGAAAACACCAAAAATTTTAAAAAATTTCTAGGTTTTTAAATCCGGCCCCTTTAACTTTTTAAAAACCAATTATCTTTTTTAAAAACTAATAAAACCAAACGGGGTTTAAAACCGGATCCATCCTGACTACCCTTATTTAAAACCATTTTAATCCTCCTCTAGGTCCATAACCTGCCCCCTTCCCCCTTTTATAATTAGCCCCAAAGTGAATCCTTTAAAAATCCCCCCCAAAAAATCCAAAACCAAAAAAATTAACCCCCCCTTTATATTCATTAACAATCAGCAGACCCCCCATTTTGCCCGGAAAGGCCAAACATTTGGGCCCAAAACCGGGAACGGGGGCTCCACAAAGCACTGCCTCTTTAACTGACAACCCCCTCTTACCCCCCAAAATCCCCCAAAACAAAATTCCAAAGGAACCACACTCCACCAAAACCCAAAACTTAAAGGGGGAAATCAATATTTGCCCCAAACCCCAAAGGGCCCCCCCCAAAAAAACAAGTGTTTCCAATAAAAAAAACCACATGCCCATTTTCATAGGTTTAAAAAAATTTAAAACAGCAGGCCCCCAAGGCAAAAACACACAGGACCACCATCCAAACAACAAAAAAATAACCTTTTTGGTGATAACCAAAGTTCCGGAAAACAGAAGGGCCCATGGAGGACCGATTTACCCAGGTGTGGGGAAAAAAACTAGTTTTTTTTTCATCCGGGAAACCACATAAAGCAACCCCTCAACAAGGCAAAATTCTTGTCATTTAAGGGGGGAATCCAAAACTTCCCCCCCTGGATACATAAAAGAGACTGGAGGACCTGATTTGTACCCGGTTTTAAACCCCGCCTCCCCCAAGTTAAAACCCAGTCAAGCAAAAATACGATTTCAACAAGGCAATTTTCTGGGTCTTTTAAAAACCCATTCCCTTTGTTTGGGGTAAAACTCAATGATCTTTAAAAGGGGGCCCTTACGCATGGTTTCGGAACGGAAGCCCTTTTGCCACCCCTATATTTTTTAAAATTCCAAAGACCTTCCCCCGAGCTAAAAAAAAGGAAATTGGGGTCATTTAAAGTCAAACTCAAAATGACCAAAGCACCCCTTAAATGGTAAACACTTTTGGAAAAAGATGGTTGGGCGCATCCCCCCTCCAGGCAAACTCACCACCCTTTCCCCAAAACTTGGAGAATAAAAGGGGTTTTTCCAATTAAAAAGGATCACACCCTCCAACGGGACCCAACTAATGACAAACTTGGAAACTCTTGGGAAAAAAATTCATTGGCCTGCATGGCCCTCCCATTAAGATACATCCATGCCCTAACACCGGGGAAAATTTGGGGCCCAACCAACACTCTAATTTTACAATCCCCTCCAAACGCCTACTAATGACCAATCATTGAAATTTCCTAAATTCAAATTCCAATGCCTGCCCACCTTTTTCCCCCATGAGGACCACCTTCCCCATTAAACGGGGTGCTTCTAAAATGCAATTTTTCCTCCAAACAATTTTCTAAAAAAAAGGGGGAAAAACCCCCAAAAATGGAAAATTCTACACCTCAACAAATGAGTCTAAAGTAAAAAATCATGGTTCAAAAAATAGGACCAAGATGCTCTCCTCCAAAAAAAATGGAAGAAGCAAATCTATGGTCCCCAAAGCCATAAAACTCTAAATCCCCTACTACAGAAGGCAGAGGAAACTGATGTGGAATAAGGTGAAGTCTCAAGACTGAAAACTCCCACGCAGCCTCAACAAAAAGCTGAGATCCCTCATAGGTTCATAGGTTCATGGGTTCATAGGTAGTACTCAGGCCATCAGCTCCGAGGGCCTAAGTGTAAGCCAAGCCAACAAGGTTCCCTCGGGGCTTCACGCAAACCACAGGGAAAGAGCCTTGGCTTTCCTGTGCCACTGTCGCAGCAGAGGCACAGAAGTGATCCCTGGGGTGTATTTCCTTATTTCCCATCCACTCATCAAGATTTTTCTTGAAGTGTGCTAATGATGAACTTTGCTTGACATAGATGGGTAGCCTGTTCCAGAGTATGGGAGTCTCTGGGACAGGAATCTATCAACCTCCAGCACATGTCCTATTTTATTGTGGTGACAAGGTTTAGGTCCCTAGGCGTGCAGCTTTCAGAGGCATTAGGATTTCTTTAGTGTAGCATGTCCAACAGCTCATGGGTTTGACATAGCTTTATATGTTGATAAGAGATCACCCTCGGAGTGAGGTTTGTATATGCTACAGAGTAAAGCTGGAGTTTTTGATCGGGTGTAGGGTATCTGTTTGAGTGCCAGTAATCCTCTTTTGTAGAGGTGTACTTCTGTGGCTCTTCCAGCGGCTGCAGATGTCTTGTGAGGTACATTCCAAAAGGGCGTTATACTCTATAATGGGTCTAATGAGTTATCGGTAGTAGGGAACAATGACCTCTTTTTTCCTGGATGAGAACCCTTTTATGATAAGGCGTGCCACGTAGAAGGACTTCCTGACTACTGTGGTGATGTGACTATCAAAGGACAGACTACTGTCCACCTGGGTCCCAAGGTCTCTTATCACACATTTGGTGTTAAGTAGACTGCTGTCTATGTAGTAGTTCATGGGTACAGAGTTTTTACCAAAGGAGATGACAATGCACTTTTTGGCATTGAGCTTGAGGCCATGGCTCTGACACCAAGCATCTGTCTCAGCGAGGCCCTTCTGTAGGATTTCCACATAATTTGGGGACTCGACTATTGTTCCTAGTTTGCAGTCATCTGTGAACTTCGTTAGCCAGAGGCCTTCTGTGTTAGCCTGTACTTCAGAGAAGTAGATACCAAACAGAAGAGGTCCCAGGACTGAAACCTGTGGTACTCCACCTGTCACTGGTTTGAGGTCAGATTTGGAGTGTGCATCTTGTACAGTGTGGGTTCTGTCAGTGAGCCAGTTGGCAACTCATCTTGTGATGTAGGGATTTATACATAGTTTAGTGACTTTAGCTATAATTCCAGAATGGGTGATGGTGTCGAAAGCCTTGGCGAGGTCAAGATAGGCTGTGTGAACCACCTTACCCTCATCTACGGCTTTGGTGACTGTCTCAAAGACGTCGATCAGGTTCAGGAGGCATGATCTGCCTTTCACAAACCCAAACTGGGTGGGATCCAGAGTTTGGAGCATACCTTCATCTTTGTTTATGAGTTCCATGATGATACGTTCCATGGCCTTGCAGACCAGGCTCATCAGGCTAATAGGCGATAGTTCCCAGGATCAGTGGTGGCTCCCCCTTTGTGGAGTGGGATAACTGTTGCTGTATGCCATTCAGTGGGCACAAAGCCTAATGTGAGGCTATGATTGAACATGGTGCTTAGGTGTGGAGCCAGTTCGTTCTGAAGTTTGTGTAAAATGCAGCCTGGGATGTTGTCCGGTCCCATGGATGTTGTGTTTTTGGCTTTAGAGAGTGTAGCTTTTACCTGCGTAGTTGTGATTACAGGGACTCTGCATTCTTCCTGTATAGATATGGGCCCTTTAGGGGGTGAGGGGGGAGTAAAGTTGGCACTGAACCTATCTGCCAGGAGGGTGGCAATATCAGTTGGTTCTGTAACTTTCATCCCGTTGTGCTGTAACTCAGAGAAAATCTGGGTGTTGCCATTGAGATTCTTGACATAGCTATAGAATTTTTTGTGGTTGTCCTTAGAATCAGTGGTGATTTTGTTTTCATAGCTAGGTTTGGAGGATCTTATAAGGAATCTCAGCTTCATACTGATGCTGACCAGGGAGCTCCTCCACTCATGGGATTTTACTCTCTTTTGGAACAATTTCTTACTTCTGTTGCACAGTTTGTTTATGGCAAGGGACCACCAGATTGGCTTCCTTTTTTTGGAGGATAGCATCTTGGTTCTGTTTGGGATAGCACGATCCATGCACTTGTGTAAGTGCTTATAGAGTGCATTTGTGTAGGATTCAGCAGTCATAACTCTAGTGTCCATCTGCATGGGTGTCATGAAGTTCATCACTTCTGTCTTAAGAAGCATAAAGTTGGCTCAGGAGAAATTTTTTACCATGGTTTCCTTAATGGGAGGTGGGGGTGGGATGTGGATATCAAGGGTGATTAGCTTATGGTTGGATTGGACCAATGAGGAGTTGACTTCAGGTGTGGAACACTGGTCACTCATGTTGGTAATGACTAGGTCTAAGATATTGTTGCCCCTGGTGGCGGTGTGGATAAGTTGATCCAGGGCATTGCAGTTTATGAATTCCAGAAAGCGTTGTGTGAAGGAGTTGGTACATGAGTCGTTTTCCCAGATAATGATGGGGTAGTTGAAATCGCCCATTATTAGGATGGTTGGTTGAACCCTAATATTTTCCAGTACATGAAGAAAAGAGGAGTGTGAATCCTAGGGCATAGTGGGGGATCTGTAGCAAGCTGCAATTTAGATTGCAGTTTTGCCCAGAGTTAGTTGCACTTGGATAACCTTAGATGCATTATGCTGAGCAACTAGCCTGGATGTGTGGATATCCTTAATGAATATGGACACACCTCCACCTTTGGTCTAGGTTACATGGCCGAAAAGTGTAGTATGAGTTATAGCCTGGTAATGCAGGGGTGCTCTCTGGAGCCTTGAACCAGGTCTCAGTCACTGCACAGATATCGATGTTCTCCATTTTAAGGAGTACATCAAGTGAGTGCATTTTGAAATTTAGACTTCTAGCATTGAGTAACATTACTCTCAGTTTTTGCTTGCCTGTTCCTGTTACGGTGGTGAATTTGTCATTTGAACCTTGCCTAAAAAAGGCACTATAGGGGCAGCAGGAGCCTTAGCCAGTATCTGGAATCCCAGGGGCAACAGGTGCAGGCCATCTCTGGCAAAGCATCGTGGTCTGTCGACCATGTCATCCCAAGGAGACAGATATTGGATCCCCTTAGAATGACACCAGAAGCTTAGCCAATTCTTGAAGTCAATCATTTTGTCCTTGTACTGCGGTATCATTCTGGGCAATGGCAGAATGCTACTCAGGGCTAGGGTCATACTTGCCTGGGATCCTAGATTGGGGAGCTCTTCCATGTCTCTTTTCATGTGGTTCAGGGAGGTACATCTCAGATCGTTCACACCAACATGGACAATGACAGAATTATATTTGTACTTGTTGTGGAGTGACCTGAGTGCGTGGGTTATGTGGCGGATCCTGGCACCCAACAGGCAGCTGACAGTAACCTTCTCCTTGTTTAGCCTAGTGAGTGGGACATCAGTGTGCCTGACTATAGAGTCACCTATGACAAGTGTGTTGGATACGTTGTTTTGCCTTATTGGCTGTGGTTGAGTGGCACACCGAGTCTGTGGGCTATGTGTCATTTGGGTTGTGTTGGGGGGTGGAAGTTGCTTGCATTTCTGCTTTGGAGGTCTCTGTTGCTTGGGTAGATTATTATTGAGAGCCTCCGTGAATGTTTTTGTGTTTTTATGTGTGGATTTTGGTGGTGACGTTTTAGTGAGACTGTGATAACTGTGGTGTGGTGCAAGTGCTTACCTTCTCCTCTTGAATGCCAAGTTCAGTCTTGGTTGGAAAGAGCTTTACCTCCAGTTTGGCTAGATAAGTGCATCTCTCACAGGTTGTGGTGTTGGGTGGTAGGAGAAGAGGGTTGTCTGTGTACATGAGGCAATTGCTACATTGCCCCAAGATGCCAAGATTCATCAGATAGACAGGAGAGAACATTGGGAGCTGACCCTTGGACATGCCTGAATAAAAAACTATTTTCCTCTAGATAAGTGAGGAAAGTGAGTACAAGAGCTGTTTTTCTCTAAGCAAGTGAGGAAAGTAAGTGCAAAAACTGTTTTCCTCTAGATAATGAGGAAAGTTGAGTGCTATAGTAATTAGTAGCTTATTTAGTGCTTACAACAAGTTCTGAACAAGTGCTGAGCACTAGACTAGTTACAGGAAAGAAACATCATCAAATCATCTAAAACAAGCTATGAAAACAGAATTGCAGAAGATAGTAAAGACAACCACAAGGCCTTCTATAGTTATGTAAAGAATCTCCACGGCAATACCCAGATTTGTTCTGAGCTACTGCACAATGGTACCTCCTATACTGAGCCAACAGATATTGCCAATATACTGGCCGACAGATTCAGTGCCAACTTTACCCCCCCAAAGGACCAATCACAATACCAGTAGATTGCCAGGCACCCAGTATTACTGCTGCACAGGTTAGAACAACACTGTCCAAGGCCAAGAATACAGCTTCTATGGGACCTGATGATATCCCTAGCTGTGTTCTACATGAAACTTTACCCCCCCACCAAAGAACCAATCACAATACCAGTAGATTGCTAGGCACCCAGTATTACTGCTGCACAGGTTAAACCAGCACTGTCCAAGGCCAAGAATACAGCTTCTATGGGACCTGACAATATCCCTGGCTGTGTTCTACATGAACTATAGAGTGAACTGGCACCTCATCTGTGTGCCCTGTTCAATCACAGCCTCACCTCAGGCTTTGTCCCTACAGAATAGTGGACTGGTACAGTCATCCCTCTCAACAAAGAAGGAGCGACTACAGACCCTGGGAACTATCGCCCCATTAGCCTGATGAGTCTGATATGCAAAGCTATGGAATGCATCATCATGGACCTAATAAACAAGGATATAGGGAATCTCCAAATTCTGGATCCCACACAGTTTGGTTTTGTGAAGGGTAGATCATGCCTGCTCAACCTGGTTGACTTCTTTGAGTCAGTTACCAGAGCTTGTGGTTCATACAGCCTACCTTGATCTGGCCAAGGCCGTCGATACTATTCTCCACTCAGGAATCATAGAAAAACTCACTAAGCTAGCCATCAACCCCTATATCACTAGGTGGGTTGCAAACTGGCTCACGGGTAGAACCCACAGTGTAAAAGTAGCTGACTCCAAGTCAGACTGCCAACCAGTCATGAGTGGAGTTCCACAGGGTTCAGTCCTTGATCCTTTCCTGTTTGGTATCTACTTCTCTGAAGTCCAGGCCAACATGAAGGGGCTCTGGCTGGCAAAGTTTGCAGACAATTGCAAGTTGGGAGCTTTTATTAACTCCCCAAGTGATGTTGACATCCTACAGAAAGGCATCAATGAGACCAATGACTGGTGTCAGAACCATGGCTTTAAGGTCAATGCCAAAAAATGTGTCATCATCCCCTTTGGAAAAAACCCAGTTCCCATGAATTACCACATCGATGGTAGTCTGCTGAACACAGAAGGCGTTATAAGAGATCTGGGAACACAGGTTGACAACAACCTCTCTTTTGACCACCACATTGCCACTGTGATCAGAAAGTCCTTCTATGTGGCACATCTCATGTCTAAGGGTTTTGCATCCAGGAAGAAAGAGGTCATTGTCTCCCTCTACTCTTCCCTCATTAGGCCAATAATTGAGTACAATGCCCCATTTGGCATGTATCTCACTAAATACCTGCAACAACTGGAGAGGCTGCAAAAGTACCTCACAAAGAGGATCCACACGCTCAAGAGATCTCAATCTCATTAACACAATCAACAAAACATGCTGGAGGGACAGGTTCATAACCCAGAGACTGCCCATGCTATGAAATAGACTTCCCATACATGTCAAACAGAGCACCTCACTGGCCCTCTTCAACAGAAATCTTGATGAGTGGATGGGAAATATAAAATTCACCCCAGGGATCACTCTAGTGGCTTTACTCAACAGAGGCACTGGGAACTAAGGTCAGGTGGCATGATGCCAGGATAATCCTATGGGCGAGGCTTGTAAAGGCTCCAGGGCCATTAGCCTAGCACACACCTACGAAGCTATGAATAATACTTTTCTGAACATTCTAAATTATCTTGCCCCTATCAGAACTTTCAGAACTAAATCCAACTATGCCCCCTGGCTGACCAGAGATGCCTGTCTACTACTAAAGCAAAGAGATAAATCCTGGTACTCGTGGCATCAAAATAAAACTCAAACTAATAAACAGGCATACCAGGAAGTAAGAAACAAAGCAAAAAAGAAATTAAGACAGACAAAAGGAACCACTATATAGGCATTCAAGCCAAACACAAAAATAACCACCAATGGGCTGCCATTAATAAAATCTTACAACCAGAAAAGACCAGTACTCCACCCCCAAACATTGACACCACCACCAATAACATTGCCACCCAATGAACACGTCATTAAATCCATCCTAGGCCTCACCAGTAGTAGTTTGCCCACGTTACATCCAAACCTGTCTTCCATAGCACTAGACCAAAACCTCTTCTCTTTACAGCCTGTCCCAACTAGCACAATATATAAATACCTAAATAGGCTTAAACTTCTCTATGCCTCTCCTGTTCTTACACATCTACAATCCACCTTAATCACAAAGCTTGAACAAGCGTATAACAAAATAGGTAGATTTGCCAGCAACCAACCTAACAAAGCTCATCACTACCTTGTTCTAAAACAACTCGAATGGCTTGAATTCCTCCAATTATCGCTGTTATCCCAGCTACAAATCACTCCCTTCTTAATCAATAAACCTTCGGCCTGCCCTTCCCTCTCCTCTCTAGTATCCCTCTGCACTTCTACTCATGCTCTCCATAGGTCCAATCAACTCCTTCTTGACATATACAATCCTAATGAGTATCGATATTCATCAAAGATACCCACACCTCCAGAAGTTCAGGTTATACCTCATACCATGCTTTTCGGCCCCAAAACTTGGACCGAACCACAAAAGGAGGGGGAGTATCGATATTCATCAAAGATACCCACACCTCCAGGTTGGTGGCAAAGCACGAAGCATCAGAGACTATCCATGTGCAACTAACAGTGGGTAAAACTGCCTTCCAGTTTATAGCCTGCTACAGACCACCCTCCCAAACCCAGGAACCCCACTCGGCCTTCCTGAGAACACTGGAAAATATGAAGGTCTCCTCCAAACACCATTATATTGGGCGACTTCAACTACCCAAACATAGACTGGGAGCATTACTCTAGCTCCAACACCCTAGCCCAAAGGTTCCTAGAATTTATAAACTCAAAAGCTATGGAACAACTTGTTACCACTCCCACAAGAGGGAAAAACATACTAGACCTGATCATCACCAACATGGGGACTCTTATGCTCCAGACCAGAAGTGCATCCCTCACTGGTAAGATCAGACCATAAACTAATCTCACTGATATTCACATCCCTACCCCACCCCTGCCCAGAAAACCACAGTGAAAACTTCTTCTAAAGCAAATTTTACACTCCTCAAAACTGAGGTGGAATCCTTCAAAGCCCCCGGCCTGTGGAAAATACCCCAGACCGCAGAATCCTTATAAATGCATTCTATGAACACCTTCAGGAATGCATGGATCATGCATCCTGGGCCAAAACCAAGACCCAATCCTCCAGCAGACGCCCTGTCTGGTGGACCCCAGCCATAAACAAACTATACAATAGAAGGAGGAAGCTACTAAATGATAAAGCAAAATCTTAAAAAGGGAAGGCATCACTGATCAGTATTAGCAAAAACTACGGGCACACATAAAATTGTCTAAGGCCAGCTTTGAGAGAAAAATTGCACAGGACACTAAGGATAATCACAAGGCTTTCTTTAGTTATGTTAGGAACCTGGGTGGTAATTCCCAGATATGCTCAGAATTAGTCCAAAATGACAAAAAATACACCGAACCCACAGACATTGCCAACATCCTAGGTGACAGGTTCAGCGCAAACTTCTCCCCACCAAAAGGGCAAATATCTATCCCAGCAGAGTGCTGCCCCTGACATCTCAGATGCTCAGGTAAGAGCCCTCTCCAAAGCAAAACACAGCATCAATGGGACCAGATGGTGTCCCGGCCAAGGCCCTACATGAACTCCAAGAAGAGCTAAACCCAAACATAAAACTACTGTTCAATCTCAGCCTTACTACAGGATATGTGCCCAAAGAGTGGCAGTGGTCCCTCTCCATAAAGGTGGTGCCTCAACGGATCCTGGAAGCTATCGCCCCATAAGCCTGACTAGCTTGGTCTGCAAAGCTATGGAAAGGATCATCATGGACCTCATAAATAAAGATATTGGGGACCTACAAACACTGGATCCTACCCAGTTCGGCTTTGTTAAGGGCAGATCCTGCCTCTTAAACCTGGTTGATTTCTTTTGAACAGTCACCAAAGCCATTGACGAGGGAAGGTGGTCCACACAGCCAACCTGGACCTCGCAAAAGCCTTCGATACAATACCCCACTGGCATTATAGATAAGCTCACCAGCTTAAATTTAAACCCCTATGTCACTAGATGGGTTGCAAACTGGCTCAAGGACAGAACCCACATGGTTAGAATTGCTGGAGCAATGTCAGACTCCAAACCAATTACAAGTGGTGTCCCACAAGGCTCAGTCCTGGGACATCTCTTGTTCGGTATATATTTCTCGGAGGTACAGGCCAACATGGAAGGACTGTGGCTAAGTTCGCAGATGACTGCAAACTGGGCGCCATAATCGACTCTCCAGCCGACACAAGCATCCTCCAAAAGGGCCTCATAGAAACAGACAACTGGTGCCAGAGCCATGGCCTCAAGCTAAATGCCAAAAGTGTATAGTCATCCTTTGGCAAAACAAAGTGCCCACAAATTACCACATAGGTGGAAATCCATTAAGTACAGAAGAAGTAATTAGGGACCTGGGGACCCAAGTTGATAGCAATCTCTCATTTGACAACCACGTGGCCAAAGTGGTTAGAAAAACATTTTATATAGCCTACCTAAACATGAAGGGATTCACATCTAGATCAGGGGAGGTCATCGTGCCTCTTTACTTATCCCTCATCAGGCCCATAATTGAGTACAATGCCCCTTTTGGGATGTACCTTACCAGACACCTGCAGCAACTGGAAAGACCCCAAAAGTACATCACCAAGAGGATCAAAGGGCTCAAACAGATGCCATATGCTGCCCGGTTAAAGAAACTCCAGCTCTACTCAGTGGCATACCGCCTGTTCAGAGGCGATCTGTGCCTGATGTATAAAGCCATGTCCAACCCGGAATTAATGGACATGCTGCACCTCAGAAAATCCAAATCCCATCGAGCACGCCGAGAGACTTGAACCTCAGCACTGAAATAAATAGGACATGCTGGAGGGACAGATTCATAACCCAGAGGCTCCTTCACTCTGGAATAAAATCCCAGTCCAGGTTAGGCAGAGTCCCTCATTGACTCTCTTCAAGAGGAATCTTGATGAGTGGATGGGAGATCGTAGGTTTACCCCGGGTATCACTTCTGTGTCACTGTTAGATAGAGGCACAGTATACTAACCTCGAAAAAGGGCATAGCAAAATAAATTTAAAATGGGTGGCCAAAGCCAAACACATTCTGGCTAGGCTTATAAATGCCCTAGGGCAGATAGCCTAGTATGAACCTATGAACCTATGAACCTATAATAAAAGCATAGGTAAACTATTTTACAAAAGCACAGTGTCCCAAGCCTGGAACAAACTCCCCACAAACATTCAAAATATCAAATACACTAACAGCTTCTAAAAAGAACTGAAAAACTACCTTGCAAACTCAAGTCCTTGTCCATGCCAGGACCCTACCTAACATCCCATCTATCTCTCCTTAACCTAAAATTTAAATCTCTTAGATATAGATTGAATAAATTCTATTAGGCCGATGAGAAGCTATCGGCTGCTTCATTGTACATATATTTTATGTAAATAGCAACACTTCTATGCTATGTTGCCTATCTAGATAGTTTTCTGTAATGCAATGTAATACAATGTAATACAACGTGGATATTAACTTATTTATTCTAGACTTACATAGGTATTTCATCTTCTGTTACTTACCCAAGTTTATCACTGTTCTTTATAACATGACATTTTATCTTGTATAAACGTTCTATGTAACTGTTAATTTTTCATTTGTACAGTCTTGAATTTATGTAATCTTTTACATATTTTTGTAGCTTTTCTCCTTGGGTCTCCACTGAAAATGGGCCTTTGGCTCAGTTGGACTAACTCTGTTAACAAATAACAAATAAGTAATAAATAAATTAATAATAATTCCACTAACTGTTTATGTATAATCTGAATGGCACTACCTGTAAAGTATGTATCTGTGCCACTGGCTGTCCTCTAGTATCATGAATAAAGCCACAGGACTTCTATCTTTCTGGAATAAGGTTCTATTAAATGAGAGTAGATAAGTCATCTCATCCACATCTGACAGGGCATTTACATAAATAAGCAAACACACACAGATACAAACATGCACAGACATACACACACACACACACACACACACACACTCACATACACATATGAGTGCATTCACACGCACATGCAATCACACGCGTGCGCACACACACACACACACACACACACACACACACACACACACACACACACACACACACATAGTGCATTCACACAGACACACTCACGTGCACACACACACACACACACACACACACACACACACACACACACACACACACACACACATAGTGCATTCACACGAACCTGGACACACACATGTAATCACACATACATACACACACACACACACACACACACACACACACACACACACAGTGCATTCACACAGACACATGCACATGCAATAACACACGCACGCACGTACACACACACACACACACACACACAAACACACACACACACACACACACACACACACACACACACACACACACACACACACACACACACACACGGACACATGACAGAAGTGCTACATTTTAATAAGGGTTTTCATCATAATACTTTCTTATAGGTTATGATTCCATTAAATGGTAAACTATCATATCATCCTTCATATTCTTCTTTCTTTCTTTCTTCCTTTGCCCTAGCTGGTGGCCGGCAGAGGTGGTCAACCCCATAGTCAGTATAATGCTGTGGGTGCAGCTGGATTCCGGACTTCCTTCATGACACCTTTCCATGCTGTTTGGTCCATGACAATATTTCTGGCCTCCTGTAGGTCTAGTTGCCAGCTTATCAGGTCCTCTTCAACCTGTTTAGCCTACGTTTTCTTTGGTGCAGACTTGTGAACTCCCCAATTCACAGGGTCTGTCTCCATAACAGTCTGTATGGCAAGAGGTGGGTGTCCATCTTGCATGTGTCCAAACTAATGCAGCTTCCTGTTCTGGATCCATTCACTGATCATTGGTGGTTCTTGCATTCCCTGTTATTTCCCTTCTTCTGGATGGGTATGATGATGGCCTTTTTCCATGCAGATGATATCTGTTCCATAACCCATAGCAGCTCAATCAGTGTGTGAAGTCTCGCCTCCAGCCCTGATTGCTGATACAGTGACCTGATCTAGTCCAGACTCCTTATTGCTTCTTAGTGTTCTGATAGCTGATCTCATCTCTTCGACTGTTGGCTTTGCATCAGTCATTGGGGCCTCAGGGATATTGATGGGTGGTGGATTGACCATCAGTCCATTGAGGTGGGTCATGGTTGTAAAGCTCTTGAAAGAATTCCCTCTAACATTTTACGTGCTCACAAAGTAAGGGTATGAATGTCCTGACCACTTTTTTGATATTGTTGCTGGTGGATTTGGTCTTCCCACTCAGTCATTTGAAGGTGCTGTACAGGGTGCGGTACTCATGCCTCGATGCTGCCTCCTCAAGTTGGCTGCCACCTGAGTCCAATACACTTCCCTTTATGCTTTCAACCTCTGGTGACATTCTTGATTGAGCTGCTGGTATCATTCATAATTTACCAGCTTTTACCTGCTTCTGTTGGGCTATGATATCCAGGCACTCATCAGATATCCATGGCTGCATTTGGGGTGGATGGGTGGGCATAGCGATTTGGCACATTTCATGATGAAGTTTGATATCTGCTTTTCTGCCTCATCCACATTCTCCATTTGGCCAAGCTGTGGACCAGTTTGACAGTGTGATCTGGAATTCCTGTTTGTGGGTATGGGTCATCAGTTGCTTCCAGTCCAGCCTGGCTGTCGGAGGTGACTTACACTTTGCACACTGTAAGTGAAGCTACACCTTGGCATGCACGAGGTAATGAACTGAGCCGCAGAATCCTTTATAAACGCATTCTATGAACACCTTCAGGAATGCATGGATCATGCAATCCCAAATAAAAACAAGACCCAATCCTCCAAAGGCAGACGTCCTGTCTGGTGGACCCCAGCCATAAACAAACTATACAATAGAAGGAGGAAGCTACTACATGATAGAACAAAATCCCAAAAAGGGAAGGCATCTCTGATCAGTATTAGCAAAAAACTACGGGCACTCATAAAAATCGCTCTAAGGCCAGCTTAGAGAGAAAAATTGCACAGGACACTAAGGATAATCACAAGGCTTTCTTTTAGTTATGTTAGGAACCTGTGGAATTCTCAGATATGCTTAGAATTAGTCCAAAATGACAAAAAATACACCAAACCCACAATAGCTGACAGGTTCAGTGCAAACTTCTCCCCCCCTTCCCACCAAAAGGGCAAATATCTATCCCAGCAGAGTGCTGCCCCCCTGACATCTCAGATGCTCAGGTAAGAGCCGCCTCTCCAAAGCAAAAACACAGCATCAGTGGGACCAGACAGGCTGTGTCCTACATGAATTCCAAGAAGAGCTAAACCCAAACATAAAACTACTGTTCAATCTCAGGCTTACTACAGGATATGTACCCAAAGAGTGGCGTGCAGCAACAGTGGTCCTCTCCACAAAGGTGGTGCCTCAATGGATCCTGGAACTATCACCCCATAAGCCTGACTAGCTTGGTCTGCAAAGCTATGGAAAGGATCATCATGGACCTCATAAATAAAAGATATTGGGGACATAAGACACTGGATTCTACCTAGTTCGCTTTGTTAAGGGCAGATCCTGCCTCTTAAACCTGGTCGATTTCTTTGAAACAGTCACCAAGGCCATTGCCATTGACGAGGGGAAGGTGGTCCACAGCCTACCTGGACCTCGCAAAAGCCTTTGATATAATATTCCCACTGGCATTATAGATAAGCTCACCAGCTTAAATATAAACCCCTATGTCACTAGATGGGCTGCAAACTTGTTCAAGGACAGAACCCACATGGTTAGAATTGCTGGAGCCATGTCAGACTCCAAACCAGTTACAAGTGGCGTCCCACAAGGCTCAGTCCTGGGACCTCTCTTGTTTGGTATATATTTCTCGGAGGTACAGGCCAACTTGGAAGGACTGTGGCTGACCAAGTTCACAGATGACTGCAAACTGGCACCATAATCGACTCTCCAGCTGACACAAGCATCCTCCAAAAGGGCCTCATAGAAACAGACAACTGGTGCCAGAGCCATGGCCTCAAGCCAAACGCCAAAAGTGTATAGTCATCCCTTTGGCAAAACAAAGTGCCTACAAATTACCACATAGGTGGTAATCCATTGGCAATGAAGAAGTAATTAGGGACCTGGGGACCCAAGTTGATAGCAATCTCTCATTTGGCAACCACGGCCAAGTGGTTAGAAAACATTTTATATAGCCCACCTAATCATGAAGGGATTCACATCTAGATCAGGGAGGTCATCGGCTCTTTACTCATCCTCATCAGGCCCATAATTGAGTACAATGCCCCTTTGGGATGTACCTTACCAGACACCTGCAGCAACTGGAAAGACCCCAAAAGTACCTCACCAAGAGGATCAAAGGGCTCAAACAGACGCCATATGCTGCCCGGTTAAAGAAACTCCAGCTCTACTCAGTGGCATACCTGCTCAGAGGCTGCATCTGTGCCTGATGTATAAAGCCATGTCCAACCCAGAATTAATGGACATGCTGCACCTCAGAAAATCCAAATCCCATCGAGCTACGCTACCGAGAGACTTGAACCTCAGCAGTGAAATAAATAGGACATGCTGGAGGGACAGATTCATAACCCAGAGGTTTCCCCTTCACTCTGAATAAAATCCCAGTCCAGATTAGGCAGAGTCCTCATTGACTCTCTTCAAGAGGAATCTTGATGAGTGGATGAGATCAGAGGGTTTACCCTTGGTATCACTTCTGTGTCACTGTTAGACAGAGGCACAGTATACTAACCTCAAAAAAGGGCATAGCAAAATTAATTTAAATGGGTGGTATAGCCAAACACACTCTGCCTAGGGCTTATAAATGCCCTAGGGCAGATAGTTTAGTATGAACCTATGAACCTATGCAGAATCCTTTATAAACGCATTCTATGAACACCTTCAGGAATGCATGGATCATGCAATCCCAAATAAAAACAAGACCCAATCCTCCAAAGGCAGACGTCCTGTCTGGTGGACCCCAGCCATAAACAAACTATACAATAGAAGGAGGAAGCTACTACATGATAGAACAAAATCCCAAAAGGGAAGGCATCTCTGATCAGTATTAGCAAAAAACTACGGGCACTCATAAAATCGTCTAAGGCCAGCTTAGAGAGAAAAATTGCACAGGACACTAAGGATAATCACAAGGCTTTCTTTAGTTATGTTAGGAACCTGGGTGGGAATTCTCAGATATGCTTAGAATTAGTCCAAAATGACAAAAAATACACCAAACCCACAATAGCTGACAGGTTCAGTGCAAACTTCTCCCCCCCTTCCCACCAAAAGGGCAAATATCTATCCCAGCAGAGTGCTGCCCCCCTGACATCTCAGATGCTCAGGTAAGAGCCGCCCTCTCCAAAGCAAAAAACACAGCATCAGTGGGACCAGACAGGCTGTGTCCTACATGAATTCCAAGAAGAGCTAAACCCAAACATAAAACTACTGTTCAATCTCAGCCTTACTACAGGATATGTACCCAAAGAGTGGCGTGCAGCAACAGTGGTCCCTCTCCACAAAGGTGGTGCCTCAATGGATCCTGGAAACTATCACCCCATAAGCCTGACTAGCTTGGTCTGCAAAGCTATGGAAAGGATCATCATGGACCTCATAAATAAAGATATTGGGGACATAAAGACACTGGATTCTACCCAGTTCGGCTTTGTTAAGGGCAGATCCTGCCTCTTAAACCTGGTCGATTTCTTTGAAACAGTCACCAAGGCCATTGACGAGGGAAGGTGGTCCACACAGCCTACCTGGACCTAAAAGCCTTTGATACAATACCCCACTCGGGCATTATAGATAAGCTCACCAGCTTAAATATAAACCCCTATGTCACTAGATGGGTTGCAAACTGGCTCAAGGACAGAACCCACATGGTTAGAATTGCTGGAGCCATGTCAGACTCCAAACCAGTTACAAGTGGCGTCCCACAAGGCTCAGTCCTGGGACCTCTCTTGTTCGGTATATATTTCTCGGAGGTACAGGCCAACTTGGAAGGACTGTGGCTGACCAAGTTCACAGATGACTGCAAACTGGCACCATAATCGACTCTCCAGCTGACACAAGCATCCTCCAAAAGGGCCTCATAGAAACAGACAACTGGTGCCAGAGCCATGGCCTCAAGCTAAGCGCCAAAAGTGTATAGTCATCCCTTTGGCAAAACAAAAGTGCCTAAATTACCACATAGGTGGCAATCCATTAAGTACGGAAGAAGTAATTAGGGACCTGGGGACCCAAGTTGATAGCAATCTCTCATTTGGCAACCACGTGCCGAAGTGGTTAGAAAAACATTTTATATAGCCCACCTAATCATGAAGAGATTCACATCTAGATCAGGGGAGGTCATCGTGCCTTTTTACCCATCCCTCATTAGGCCCATAATTGAGTACAATCCCCTTTTGGGATGTACCTTACCAGACACCTGCAGCAACTGGAAAGACCCCAAAGTACCTCACCAAGAGGATCAAAGGCCTCAAACAGATGCCATATGCTGCCCGGTTAAAGAAACTCCAGCTCTACTCAGTGGCATACCGCCTGCTCAGAGGCGATCTGTGCCTGATGTATAAAGCCATGTCCAACCCAGAATTAATGGACATGCTGCACCTCAGAAAATCCAAATCCCATCGAGCTACGCGCTCGAGAGACTTGAACCTCAGCAGTGAAATAAATAGGACATGCTGGAGGGACAGATTCATAACCCAGAGGCTCCCTTCACTCTGGAATAAAATCCCAGTCCAGATTAGGCAGAGTCCCTCATTGACTCTCTTCAAGAGGAATCTTGATGAGTGGATGGGAGATCGTAGGTTTACCCCGGGTATCACTTCTGTGTCACTGTTAGACAGAGGCACAGTATACTAACCTCAAAAAAGGGCATAGCAAAATTAATTTAAAATGGGTGGCGAAAGCCAAACACACTCTGCCTAGGCTTATAAATGCCCTAGGGCAGATAGCTTAGTATGAACCTATGAACCTATGAACAGTCAGTTCCTCGCATAGCATGGATATCCTTCAGCAATGATCAGAAGTGAAAGTTGACCAGGATGTAGTTTAATATGGCCAAGTCCTTGCTGGATGGGTTTCACCATGTGAGCTAGTGTTTGCAAGGATGCTGGAAATGGCTATTTCCCACAGTGAGATCCTATTGTAAGTGATAACCTTTTTGATTTATTTAACATTTGTTTACCGGGAAAGTCCAACTTGGAACAAAGCCAATTTTCAGCAGAGGTCCAGGGAGAAATGCTCCAAATGCATGTCTTTGCAATGTGGGAGGAAACTGGAGCACCAGTAGGAATCCCACACAAACACAGGGAGAACATACAGAGTCTACACAGAAGGCACCCCAGCCAAGAATCGAACCGGAGAGCCTCCTGCTGTGAGGCGACAATGCTACTGCTGTACCACTGTGCCATCCATTTACAATTAAGTCGCTCTGCCATTAGTGGCTTAGTGAGCCAAATACCTGCCTCGGTGACATATTCTGTATATTTTCACTCCTTCAAAGGATAGTCACATCATGTACAGCCTGTTCTATGCTTTCCTTCCTCAGAATATGCCCTTGCATTTTTCCTGGCAATGCCATATAATGCCTGAGCTATTGGTCATACTCAGGTCACCTGATTCATAGTCAGATGCTTTATGACTCTATGGCTCCAACAATGGCTGTGGTGTAACCATATCAGTGATTGTTAGGCATACAGTAGCACATAATATAACATAGTACAAACAATTATGTAGATACCAGTGACATAACAGTGATTGTTAGACATACAGTAACACATAATGTAACACATAATGTAACATAGTACAAACAATTATATACATACCAGTGACATACAAAAAGAACAGCAGTCAGTTAAATATCATGGGCAAACTATGACTTCAAGGCACTAAATTAAAGTACAGACTTATACCCATAGTGCAACACATACAAATGTTAAACAAATACACAGAGGAACTACTTATAGGCTACAAGTTTATGAGGTATCAGCCAAAGTGATTATAAAGTGGTGTTCTGCAAATGAATAAAAGTACTACCTGGGAAATTAACATGTTCTAGGACAAGTTTAAGAACATAAGCTTCCAACATGGACATACATACACAATTAGAATAGTCTGATATTTTCCAACACTGGGTATTTTAGGCTGTCTTCTATACAGTTATTAGCTTGATCTTTGGTTGTAATCTTTTATTTGTACACACCCTGGCTGATATTCATAGTCATTTGCAAACTTGTTCTCCCTTCAGCTGTTCCCGTTAGGAATTGCCACAGCAGATTACTGGTCTGCAGAATGAATGGCATTAGAGTTTTACAGTGTCAAGTCACCAGCCCGATGCTCAACCTTCCTCAGAAGGCACATACATGCATTCACTCACACCCAGGGCTAATGTAGAATGTCCAGTCCACCTGCAGCATGTCTTGGAAATGTGGGAGAAAATTGGAGCACCCAGATGAAACCCATATGAACACAGGGAGGACAAGCACACTCCACACAGAAGGCACCTCAGCCAAGAATTGAACTGGAGAATCTCATGCTGTGAGGTGACAACACTAACCGCTATGCCACTGTGCTGCCCTAGTCATTTGCAAACTATGCAAGTCAAATGCAAGCTGTCATGCATACATCACATGATCATCCTGAGTCACAGATCACCTGACTACACAGAACTGGCACCCTGTGCTCTGCACGGTGTGGTTCACAGTGCCAGATAAAGGCAGTAACCCATGGGAGGGGCCTATGTGAAAGACCTTCTTGGCATACTTCCAGTTATAGTAGTTGTGTAATTTGATATTCATAGATACTAAAACTATGCTAGTGTAAAACATGGCAAGGTTCCAAAGGTGGTAAACATATGCCATATTCTTATGGCACACTTCTGTGCCTTCCAGTGTTGAGAATGTGTGCAGAATTGTAGTCAGAGCACTACGCAGAGGCAGACAAATGATAGTGATAAGTCATGATATGTTTGATTAACAGTGCATGCATGTATATGTTGGTGTGTAACTTTATGTATGTGTGTATATGTACCCTGGGATGGGGGGCTGTTGCTGCCTATGCATGTTCTTCTAAGTACCGTTGCAAAAGCACAGATGGTAGGTCTCCCACTGCATAGTTGTTCCAGCTGCATAATGGAGAGATTCCTATTCATGCATCTCCCTGGATAATAAGATAGACAACTGTGAATTGGTACATCAATACCGTTCAGCTCAGCTTTTGGGGGGGGGGTCCCACTATACCCTCCTCCATAGGCAGCTTTGTCCACACAGGTGCTTTGCATTTACAACTTACTGAATAGTGGTGCACTGAAAATCATAACACTGAATGCAAAATCCTGAAGTGTGAATATACTGAAACTTTACAATTTTGAATTCAAAACACCTACCGACAGCATATATGTTCTACATACGTACACTACACCAGTAGTGCTAACAGCATATATGTTCTATGTACCTGCACTGCACCAGTAGTGCTAACAGCATATATGTTCTACGTGCATGCACTGCACCAGTAGTGCTAACAGCATATATGTTCTACATACGTACACTACACCAGTAGTGCTAACAGCATATATGTTCTATGTACCTGCACTGCACCAGTAGTGCTAACAGCATATATGTTCTACGTGCATGCACTGCACCAGTAGTGCTAACAGCATATATGTTCTATGTACATGCACTGCACCAGTAGTGCTAACAGCATATATGTATTACGTACGTGCACTGCACCAGTAGTGCTAACAGCATATATGTTCTATGTACCTGCACTACACCAGTAGTGCTAACAGCATATATGTTCTATGTACGTGCACTGCACCAGTAGTGCTAACAGCATATATGTTCTACGTACGTGCACTGCACCAGTAGTGCTAACAGCATATATGTTCAACGTACGTGCACTGCACCAGTAGTGCTAACAGCATATATGTTCTATGTACCTGCACTGCACCAGTAGTGCTAACAGCATATATGTTCTATGTACGTGCACTGCACCAGTAGTGCTAACAGCATATATTTTCTGTCACGTGCACTGCACCAGTAGTGCTAACAGCATATATGTTCTACGTACGTGCACTGCACCAGTAGTGCTAACAGCATATATGTTCTATGTACCTGCACTGCACCAGTAGTGCTAACAGCATATATGTTCTATGTACGTGCACTGCACCAGTAGTGCTAACAGCATATATGTTCTACGTACGTGCACTGCACCAGTAGTGCTAACAGCATATATGTTCTACGTACGTGCACTGCACCAGTAGTGCTACCAGCATATATGTTCTACGTATGTGCACTGCACCAGTAGTGCTAACAGCATATAAGTTCTATGTATGTGCACTGCACCAGTAGTGCTAACAGCATATATGTTCTATGTACGTGCACTGCACCAGTAGTGCTAACAGCATATATGTTCTACGTACCTACACTGCACCAGTAGTGCTAACAGCATATATGTTCTACGTACGCGCACTGCACCAGTAGTGCTAACAGCATATATGTTCTACGTATGCGCACTGCACCAGTATTGCTAACAGCATATATGTTCTACTTAACTGCACTGCACCAGTAGTGCTGACAGCATATAGGTTCCACGTACGCGCACTGCACCAGTAATGCTAACAGCGCACTGCACCAGTAATGCTAACAGCATATATGTTCTACATACACACACTGCACCAGTTCTGCTAACACCATATATATTCAATGTACGTGCACTGCATCAGTAGTGCTAACAGCATATATGTTTTACGTACATGCACTGCACCAGTAGTGCTAACAGCATATATGTTCTGCATACATACACCACACGACTAGCCATCCTGTCAAAAACATTACTCAAGTTTTAGTGAACCTTGGAAATGGATGCTAACATGCGTCCTTTAGAAGGGGTGGGAGAGTAAGTCCACCTGCCTACACATAAAAGGTAATAGGTATTTTTTTCAACACTTTGACTTTTCACCATTTTGACATATCAACATATACATTAAATATTATGACTTTTTACTATATTCCTTTCAAATTAGTTGACATGGATCTTGACCCCCCCCCACCCTCACTAATCATACACATACTAACTCCATAGTTACACATCCATGGAAAGCAAATAAAAGCCCCAAACTCTGAATAATGGAAAGCACACAGATAAAAACAGCACCAGCAGTCATTACCCCCTATAGAAGAGGTATTGGGAGTTGCATTTTGATAAATCCACAGTTCACAACTTTGAACTCATGCAAATTACAATTGTCATATTATAAAACAACTCATACAATGTGCCCAAAAGAGCTGGCCAAGGGGTGGACATATTATGTGTGAAGTGTAATAAAGAACAGGGAGCAATGGACAAATTCATGAGTAGAACCCAGAGAGACTTTACAGCAAGGCAGATTTATACAAGTTGGAGATATGAAAGCAGCCAGCAAAAAAGAATGAAGATTATCAGATGTACTTTATTCACAGAAGTGAGGTGTCATAGGTGATCTTATGGCTTATTGTGGGTGCAGTATAAACTGATTATATCCCTTTTGTTCTACACAAGCAGTTCACAGCCACTGTTGCAATGCAAGTAATTCTGGGAAGGCTTGCAAATGGTCTTCTTAAGTGATATGTATTTCGCCTTGCCCAGAGTGATCTTTTGACCCAGTAGGTTGTAGCTATGTAACTGATGCCTTCCACAGCTGAAACAGATGAAGCATCTTGTAGCCACTTTGAATTCTAAAATGTGTGACATCTTAGACAGCCAAAACTTGGAGAAGACTGGTGATCCAGTTGATTTCTTTGAAGGTATCACTTGCTCTAGCAGCCAATGCTTGAAAAGTGACTTTTTTTATAATATTCCAAAATTAAAAAAGGATTCACTGTTTTGCCTGGATGTATCCTTTTCCTCCCACTACAGATCAGCCACCTACCTTTTAGTGACAACGGGTGATCCTTACTCACCAGTATTTACTCTCTGAAATTAAAAAAGAATGTCTTTGCTCTGAGTTTCATTTAGAGTAATAAATGCAGTGACCAGATTTCTTCATCATTATCCCCTTCCTCTTCTTTGATGTTTCTACTGCAGGCCATGTAAAATATTTCTCCATCATCCACATTTATCACTCAGAGCTGCAGGACAGAACCTACTTTCTCAGACTGGAGACACATTTTTCCTTCCTGCATGCTGATAATAAATGAAAGAAACCTGGTTGAGGCAGCAACAATGTAACCAGCCTGTCATGGTAACTGAACTGTCGCACTGCAGAAATACCAAAACCAGGAACATCAACTGCTACAAAAAGTCTGTTGCACTTAGTATAGTTTGCTTGGAGTAGGATACAGTTTTGTTAATCATTTTGCACAAGAGGAAATTATGGGCATTTGCTAGCATTTTGGCTAAGTTTTTAAGATTCCTCTTAGAAGAATCAACTTTTTGAACTTTACCACGTCTTGTTGAATTCCATCACATAATGTGCCTTCCGACAGCTAGTGTGAAGTCCTCATTCAGAACAGTTACCTGTTATAATTCTAACAGTTTTAATGGTGAGCCCTGGCATTACAAAAAAAAAGTCTGAAAATACAGGAGAACAGTGACTATCAAACAGCCCTTGATGTGAAGGCAAGCCCCCCACAATTTAGAATTTATATATACAAGCTCCAAAATCAATATACCTCAGAGAAAAGGGAATACTCTGGGAAGCATCAATCTCTGACGATGTATGCAAGTCTGCACTTTTCCGCCATTCAGTCTCACTGAGGTAGCCGGCATTTAGTTAGTTAGTTAGTTAGTTAGTTAGTTAATTAGTTAGTTAGTTACTCATCCATTAATTTTGGTTGTCAGGGTAATTCCACTAGGCATATGGTTTATTTTCATTAGACACCCAAGGTAAATATTCATACTTGCTAGGGCAAATTTAGCCAGGGCAGCAATGAACTTCCTTTACGCTTTTCACACTTACACATTCCGCAGGACAAAGTAAAATATTAGGAGTAAAGATAACTATTTAGAAAGTCAGATCCTGGCACAGCTAACTTAGCGAAACAGCAGAA
This sequence comes from Protopterus annectens, assembly GCF_019279795.1. Taxonomy (NCBI): domain Eukaryota; kingdom Metazoa; phylum Chordata; order Ceratodontiformes; family Protopteridae; genus Protopterus; species Protopterus annectens. The sequence goes on along the minus strand of NC_056736.1, from coordinate 680,752,978 downwards.
AAATAAATAAAATAAAGTCATCCTTCCAGTTCAGTTAAAGGTTTAAGCAGATGTTTATTCAATGAAAGATGAGAGTATTATATGGAGGACTGGCCTGTCAGCAGGCTTCATTAGAGGCTCAATCAGCTTTGACGTGGTCAGAGACAGAAATAAGAGGATTCAGAGAGGAAAAAGAAGGGGTAAAACCAGCAGTGTGGAGTTAAATATGGATAGAGACTGTGTGACTCCTGCAAAAATAATAGTGATAGTCTTAATAATATATATATGCAGCAGTGATTGGAGGTAGTAGAAAGGAACTGAAATGTGTTTATTTTTAAATTAAAAAAGAGACCTACATTAAGAATAAAGATTAAAAAAACTGTGGCATAGAGAAATGTTATTTATGATGTGAGGTTATTTATTCATTTCTGCAATGAAACATTTTGTAACATTTTAATTTGAGACAGACTTTGTAATTGAAAATGTTTATATATTTGTGTAAAATGAAAACTTATGTTTTTCCAAGGAATGAGTATTGTTCCTGGTCAAATGAGTAAAAAAAATTGCAATTTAAAACATGAGGTTAATGAATATGATATAAACGACTGCTCACAAAAAATGTGTGACTCTGTAAACATGTATTAAAAAAGATGAAAGACGTGGTTTAAATGGGGGATGGGAAGCAGAGATTAAAATGTTTCTGTGTGGAAATAGCTAATCGATTAATTAATGTAGTAAAGTTAGATGTGACTAGTGTGGAGAATAAGGACATATGATAAATCTGTGCAAAGCAGAATGCAAGATATGTAAGAAAGTGGATCATTTTAGGTACAAATTTAAAGAAGCCCAGGAAAGTAGGGACATGGAACAGCAGTTAGAACGGGATAGTGACTATTTAATAGAAAATGCAAATACCGAAGAAGAGGAGGCAAATGAAGAAAACGGAGGGTGAGACGATGCATAGACAATGTAATTAGATATTGAAAATAATATTCAGACAGGGTACATGAGCTAGAAATAAAATGTGAAAATATGTTTGAGATATTAAGAGATGGGCAGTCTAAACAAATAGGGTAAATAAGGAAGATGAGACAGTATAACAAGAAGTCAGTAGAGGAACAAGTGAAATTAGGAAAACAAAAATAAATAAAAACGCTTTTCTCAAAGCTAAAAAGAAGAGAAAATAAAATATTCTAATTAAATGTAAACGGTATTTGAATAATGCCAAAACAATTTTGGAATGGTGCAGTAAGTTGAATGTGAACATAACTGCTTTACAAGATAAAAAGTTTATTGCAGAAATGAAAATCTAACAGAAATCAATATGGTAAAATAAGACTTTTATGGAATTTAGGACAAGACTGATGTTCATGAATTGCATACCTTTTTAGACATAAAGTGAAAGCATTCAGTTACTGTATAATATGTACAAGTAGGGTAACTGTGGTAGATCTGCGTCTAAATCACATCATTGAATACTTGAATATCGAACGCTCACATGAGCAAATATTCACATACTCAAAAACGGTATTGTGGGGGGCTACGCCCCCTACACCACCTGCTAAATATTTATTCCTACTCCAAGATCACACTGCAGTTAGGAAAGTGAAGAAACCCCAACCCCAATCTTCACTGTACTGCAAAAAAAATTCATAAGCTTTGAGTATGTGAATATTCGCTCATGTGAGCATTCAATATTCACGTATTCGATGATGTGACATAGATCCGTAGATCTTACTTGGGGAGAAGACGTTTTAGCTTAAGAGGTGTATACAGGTATGCAAAATGAAATAAATGGGACAATTATTTGAATATCTGAAACCATTTGTGATTGTGAATATGAAAATAATAGTAAATGGTGATGGTGGAGCATGTGACTGAAGCATTTATAATGTTAATCATGAGAGTTTGTAAAATATATTTGAGTATTATGGCTTTAAATGAAAGCTGCTAAAAGTTTTGCAATTAGAAAATGAGAAAAATATTGTGACAAATTTAGTTAATGTATGTCTTGCTCAAATGTTTTAATTAAGGGTGTCCCATTTGTGACAAATTTAGTTAATGTATGTCTTGCTGAAATGTTTTAATTAAGGGTGCCCCATTTGTGACAAATTTAGTTAATGTATGGTCTTGCTGAAATGTTTTAATTAAGGGTGCCCCATTTGTGACAAATTTAGTTAATGTATGGTCTTGCTGAAATGTTTTAATTAAGGGTGCCCCATTTGTGACAAATTTAGTTAATGTATGTCTTGCTGAAATGTTTTAATTAAGGGTGCCCCATGAGCAGTATATTATTTTTTTTACTAGTGGAGTACCACAGGGATCAATTTTGTGCCCTCTCCAGTCTGGCATTTATTTTGCAGACATCCAAGTCAGTATCTCAAAAGTGTTTGACCATGTTTGCTGATGACTGCAAGTTGGGCACTGCTATCTACTCATCCACTGATACAAAACAGCTCCAGCAAGGGCTGGAATGTGCACATACATTGTGTATCAAAAATGGTCTCAAACTAAATGAAAAAAAAAAATGTACAGTATAGCCGCATTTGGCAAAAAGGTTGTTCCCATCTCATATGTTATAAATGGTAGTCCTGTTCAGACAGATACAGCCACAAGTGACCTAGATACTTATGTGGATAGCTTTCCCTTATTTGATCATCATGATTTTACCACAGTCGGGAAATTCTTCTATATGTCCCAGTTAATTTCAAAGGGAATATCTTCAAGATCCAAAGAAGTCAGACTACCACTGTACCCTTTCCTTGTCAGATCTATCATTGAATACAATGTTCCCTTTGGTATGTAGAAATACATGCATAATATTCAACTGTAAAGGCCCCAGACATTTCTAACTAAGAAAATAAAAGGTCTTAAATACTTCAGCCCCCCAGGTAGATTAGCAGAACTCTGCTTATACTTGGTAGCCTACATGTTGCTGTGATGTGACATGTACCTCACTTTTCAAACCATGAAAGGTGAAGTTAAAGTTGACCTGCTATTTCTTTGCAAATCCAGTGGTTCTACAACCCCCACACTAAGGACTTAAATCTGCACCTACAAATAAACAAAATCCTCTGGAGAGATAGTTTCCTAACTCAATGTATTCCTAGCATACTGGGTAAGGTCAAAAGCAGCACTACTATGGCTGCCTTTAAGGCTAGTCTTGATAACTGGATGGGTGGACACAGACTTTTACTGCGGTTGTCATGTACAGCCCTCCTTCATGGGGGGGGGGTACTATTACATGTTTAAACAGGGTGACAAGAATTTTTAAGTTTGTCTGCTTAAAAGTGTATATCGCTAGGCATCTCATGGTTCCTGGGATGTCTTAGCCAAAACGAACTCCGCACATAAGGCAGATGCAAACGGCCAAAAAAGCAAACACAAAATCAAAAAAAGAGGCCAAAAAAGTAAACAAAAAATCAAAAAAGGAAATCTAAAACTGACTATAGCAACACTTCAGGGGAGGACTCCTCTGTTACTGAAACTGAGCATGGGCTCACTCAGGGGTCCCCAGCCCACAAAAAACAGAAAAGTGTAGACCACCCTTTAGATCTAGGACACACAGGGGTGGGAGAAAACATCGCAAATGTGGTAAATCCACAAGTATCCAGAATATAACCGTCTTTTACAGGTTACTACTTTACATGAGGATAATACCCTGTCGACCCAGGTCTTCCGCAAGTATCCGGAATATAACCGTCTTTTACAGGTTACTACTTTACACGAGGATAATACCCTATCGACCCAGGTCTTCTGCAAGTATCCGGAATATAACCGTCTTTTACAGGTTACTACTTCACATGAGGATAATACCCTGTCGACCAAGGTCTTCCACAAGTATCCGGAATATAACCGTCTTTTACAGGTTACTACTTTACATGAGGATAATACCCTGTCGACCCAGGTCTTCCACAAGTATCCGGAATATAACAGTCTTTTACAGGTTACTACTTTACATGAGGATAATACCCTGTCGACCCTGGTCTTCCGCAAGTATCCGGAATATAACCGTCTTTTACAGGTTACTACTTTACACGAGGATAATACCCTGTTGACCCAGGTCTTCCACAAGTATCCGGAATGTAACCATCTTTTACAGGTTACTACTTTACATGAGGATAATACCCTGTCGACCCAGGTCTTCCGCAAGTATCCGGAATATAACCGCCTTTTACAGGTTACTACTTTACATGAGAATAATACCTTGTCGACCCAGGTCTTCCACAAGTATCCAGAATATAACAGTCTTTTACAGGTTACTACTTTACATGAGGATAATACCCTGTCGACCCAGGTCTTCCGCAAGTATCCGGAATATAACCTTCTTTTACAGGTTACTACTTTACACGAGGATAATACCCTGTCGACCCAGGACTTCCACAAGTATCTGGAATGTAACCGTCTTTTACAGGTTACTACTTTACATGAGAATAATACCCTGTCGACCCAGGACTTCCGCAAGTATCCGGAATATAATCGTCTTTTACAGGTTACTACTTTACACGAGGATAATACCCTGTTGACCCAGGTCTTCCACAAGTATCCAGAATATAACCGTCTTTTACAGGTTACTACTTTACACGAGGATAATACCCTGCCAACCCAGGTCTTCCGCAAGTATCCGGAATATAACCGTCTATTACAGGTTACTACTTTACACGAGGATAATACCCTGTCGACCCATGTCTTCCGCAAGTATCCGGAATATAACCGTCTTTTACAGGTTACTACTTTACATGAGGATAATACCCTGTCGACCCAGGTCTTCCGCAAGTATCTGGAATATAACAGTCTTTTACAGGTTACTACTTTACATGGGGATAATACCTTGTCGACCCAGGTCTTCCGCAAGTATCCGGAATATAACCGTCTTTTACAGGTTACTACTTTACATGAGGATAATACCCTGTCGACCCAGGTCTTCCACAAGTATCCGGAATATAACAGTCTTTTACAGGTTACTACTTTATATGAGGATAATACCCTGTCAACCCAGGTCTTCCGCAAGTATCCGGAATATAACCGTCTTTTACAGGTTACTACTTTACACGAGGATAATACCCTGTCGACCCAGGTCTTCCATAAGTATCCAGAATGTAACCGTCTTTTACAGGTTACTACTTTACATGAGGATAATACCCTGCCAGCCCAGGTCTTCCAAAGTATCCGGAATATAACAGTCTTTTACAGGTTACTACTTTACATGAGGATAATACCCTGTCGGCCCAGGTCTTTCGCAAGTATCTGGAATATAACCATCTTTTACAGGTTACTACTTTACACAAGGGTAATACCCTGTCAACCCTGGTCTTCCACAAGTATCCGGAATGTAACTGTCTTTCACAGGTTACTACTTTACATGAGGATAATACCCTGTCGACCCAGGTCTTCCGCAAGTATCCGGAATATAACCGTCTTTTACAGGTTACTACTTTGCATGAGGATAATACCCTCTCGACCCAGGTCTTCTGCAAGTATCTGGAATATAACCATCTTTTACAGGTTACTACTTTACATGAGGATAATACCGTCGACCCAGGTCTTTTGCAAGTATCCGAAATATAACCGTCTTTTACAGGTTACTACTTTACATGAGGATAATACCCTGTTGACCCAGGTCTTCCGCAAGTATCCAGAATATAACCGTCTTTTACAAGTTACTACTTTACATGAGGATAATACCCTGTTGACCCAGGTCTTCCGCAAGTATTTACAGGCCACTAGTCTACACCCTGATCATATTATAAGGAATATTATAAGGAATATTCCCAAGTCCCAATTCCTTCGTATTAGAAGGATATGCTCCTCCCAGGATGACTATGAACATCATAAGAACAATTTGATACATAGGTTTAAAGCTAGGGGCTACAAACCAGGACATATTTTTTTTAGCTAGTAACTGGGTCACTGGACAGGACAGGTCAGAGTTATTGCAATATCAAGAAAAAACTCATACATCAGGGGATACTATTAGATTTGTTACTACCTATGGTAGAAACATCCATGCCATTAGAAACGCAATTAATAAAAACTGGAACATTCTCATGGCAAATCAGGAATTATCCAGTCTCCTCATGGATGAATGTAAGTTCTCATGCCATAGGGGACGCACACTGGGGTCTTATCTTAACCATTATAAATCCAGGGGTGAATGTTACTCTATGGAACAACTAACTATCACAGGAGACAAGTTAGTTGGATCATTTTCCTGTGGACATTGCTCCTTTTGTAAGTACATGTTAAAATCTAAGGAGTTGTCTAGTAAAAATACCAAGATGGTTTACAGAATTAAGCATTTTGCTAATTGTGGAATGGACTGGGTGGTCTATTTGGCCACATGTTCCTGTTCATCATTCTGTGTTGGGCAAACTTCTAGGCTGTTTAGAATAAGAATGTCTGAACATTTAAGTGACATTAGAAACAAACGTATGACTAATGCACTTTATAGACATGGATGTTATCATAAATCAGCAATATCTCATTTTTGTATCATTGATAAAATATGGGGTGACAGATCGAACAAATTAGGGCGGCATAGTATTTTGAATGATAAAGAAAAAAGTTGGATAGTAAGGCTAGGGACTCTTTTTTCCCCAGGTCTTAATGACCACCTGTAGCAGGAATAATATAGAATAAATAATATACAATGTTTGTATTATTAGGGATTTTTTCAGCTTTTGTCAATGCTGTACCTTTAAATGTTTGATTGACATGAAGCGCTGGGTGTATACATAGATTGTTTGTTAACGTAGATGGCAATCACTGATGAAGGCAAGGTTGCCTAAACTGGTTTGGTTTGTCACTATTTGGACTAAACTGAGTTATCACTCTTGGTGCTGGCCTCCTTTTTTGATCCTGGGATCTCTTGCCTAGTATGTTGCTATATCCCTTTAGGCATTCTATTAAAAAAGAAAGTATACTTAATCTATTTGGTTATAATGGAAAGTTAGTACATTTGGGAAATGTGCACATGATGCTAAATAGTAAGAAAAAAAATATTTAACAGATGGTTTTCGGCATTATTTGGCATTCTAAATTAAACCTAATAAAAGGGGGTACTGTATTTCTGTGACACAGAAAGTGGTTATATACTGCTTCCTTATACTTGTAATAAATATGAGAAATATGGCATAACTGAACATTGTTGATACAAGATAAAAAGACTGCCAGACAAAGAAAGCCAAAAGGAGAGTAATATTAGCAATGAAGAATTAAAAGGAGGCAATTATAGCATATTTTACTGAAACCATTTGTATAAAATATTTGAAAAACTAGGAAGAATCTGTAAGAGAGTATTTTGAAAAAAATATAATCTGAGTCCTTGGGGAAATTTAAGCGAAAATTTTATTGAGAAAATTAAAATGAGGAAACTGAGATATAAAGATCTGATAATGTGTCAAGATTTTCTGTGACAATTGTCGATTAATAAGTTACCAGTGAAAGGTACCACATTGTATAAATCAATTAGAGAAACAGAGCCATAGCTGGCCCATCAAGCACCTGGTACCAGTCCCCGAAATAGCTCCCACCCTCTCAGCTCTTCAAGTGAAGTGCAGAAAAAAACTGTAACAACTGACTTCCTACAGATGCACTCCCCCCTTCTCCCCTTAGCTATTGAAGAGATTTTCTGTACCAGCATTTTGGTATTGAAAAAAGTAATGCAGGAACTCTCAAACATATACCATAATGCTCTGTGCATGGAATAGATACTTCACTTCACCCCATCTTTGCTACACTACTAGAGAGAAAGATTGTATTTTTATTGGAAACAAATGATAGCACATGTATTTTTACAATGGGAAAGAATTAAAAAAGTATAATAAATACTAGTTAGAGAAAATACAGGGAAATAGTAATATTAAAAGGATTGACATGCAAATTATATTACATGGTTGTTATGAATAAAGAAGTGAAAAGATATTGACAAAACATATATAAATGTAGTTTGGAATTAATTTTCTGAAATTTCCTCAAGCTCAACAAGGTTCCTTACCCTCTTTCATCATTCAACAAGAGATCATTATGGCTATAAACAGCCTTAAATTTAACAAAGCTCCAGGACCCGATGGTTTCACAGCAGAATTCTACAATACTTTCAGCTTGAAAATCTCTAAAATCTTGTTACATCTTTTTAACTATATTAAGGATAATAAAATTATAGACCCATATCTAAATGCTTCTAAAACTATATTTAGTCTCAAAGAAAATGCTGACCCTAAAACACATGGAGCTCAGACCCATATGCTTAATTAACTTTGATATAAAAATCCTGGCTACAATTATAACCAAACAGTCTGGATACATTTAACATAGACAGACCTGTGATAATACACTCACTCTTGATGCCTTAATGACTCTTTCTAGCCAAAGTAGTAATCCAATATATGCCCTTGCAGTTGATGCTTCTAAAACTTTTGATAGGTTAAATTTAAATTTCCTACTTTTGAGTATGCCCTAATTTGGTATACTGCCAAGTTTTGTCCAACTCTTTGAAATTCTATACTCCACTGTTCACACCTTTTTACAGATTAATACGACAACCTCCTCTAGGGTTGATATCTAAAATGGAACTAAACAAGGCTGCCCAATGTCTCCTTATTTATTTAACTTATACATTGAACCTCTGCTTTTACTTGTTTCACAAAAAACCTTCTACCACATCCCCATCCTTCATAACACCAAGATTACCATGTCTGCACTTGCTGATGAATTAAACATATACTTTACACTACCCTCCTCAGATCTCAAGAACATCCTGTCATCTATTGATTCTTTCTCTAGATTTGCTGACTATAAGCTTAACCCGGAGAAATCCACAATCTTTCCCATCAATCATGCTTACCAGTTAAGCATTTGTCCTTTTACAATGGAAATAAGGTTAAACCAGTCCTTCAAATACTTAGGAATCTCTTTCCATCAAGATATTAAAATGTTTTATCAGAACAATATCATGAAACTCTGGTTCACTATACAAGATCTTCTTAGTTGCAATAAACTTCAGCCCTCCCTACTATCGAAAGTGGCCATTATCAACATTAATATTCTTCCAAGACTGTCGTATGTCTTCAATGTCTCTAACCTTGTAGTGTACAATATATTTTTTTAAACACTCATCTCTTTTTTATCAAAATTCATCTGGTTACCAAAGTTAGTCAGAATCGTATACAAAAAAAATAGTCTATCCTTAAGAGAAAGGAGATTTTGGACTGCATGACTTTAACAGTAGTGGATTAGTCACAATCTTTGAAAATAACACAAGCAATAAGACCTGAGCTTCGACCTGAGTGAAACTATTCTATAACTATATTAAAACCTATAATATGAACCCTAGAGCTATTCCACTTCTTAATGAGCAAAACTTGGGAAATATTAAACTGCATACCTCTATATAGAGCAAAATAATCACTATAAAAACTCTTTAACACACTCAAGCTAACCAGTACCTTCAACACTTTACAATCCCTTTATCTTAACCCAAACCTTAAACTCAATAATAGAACAAGATAAAGCAACACAAAAAAATGCATCCACAGCAACTAAATACAGCAGTTGTATTCCATAATCTAATCACTGAATGTCTACCAGGTACGAAAAACGAATATAAAATAATTTATTGAGAAGTTAGCACTTTCACCATAAAGGCTTCATCAGACTTATAAAATCAAAAGAAAATTTCAGACATTTAAATAACATATCATTTCAGCTGATTGGTTGTAACTACGTTTGACATCACGCATTAATAAACAGCTGCTTAACTTTAAAGCCACATATTCAAACTCAAAGACAATAGGTAATCCATGTAATAAAATTAAAGTTGCAAGATAGAGTCAATAATTAAAGATAAAAATTAAAAAGTATAAATAATCAACAGACTAAGAAAAAATATACACTAAAATATAAAACTTTTGTTGTCAGCTAAAACGCTTATTGTGGACTAAAACATACTACTGGCTATGCCGGCCTGGCTTGACCTATCTAAGTAATGACCAAATGTCAAAGTTTTATTCATGAATGTCATCCTATCGAAAGCAATGAAAATACATTCTGTAAAAAATTGCAACTAATGACCAAACCTAGTTATTGCACTTAAATCAATAGTATAAATTAATAACAGACATTTCATTAATATAGTTTGTTAATATGACAAAGTAACCTTCATTTAGATATTTTCATATTTTTAGCCTCCTATTCCATAAAATAGGTTTTAAGGGCGTTTTATCATTCAGCCCTGGTGATCTATCAGTCCTAAGTCTGATGATCCATCTTAATTCACAGTCTTCAGTGTGATTTTCGAGATCACCACCTCGTATGTTAGGATTGATATTCTGCACCACTGAAAACTTGAAAACATGTGCTGGACCTGCCTGTCTAATATGCTTGGCAAGGGCGTTAATTTCAGAGCCAATACGTATTTGATACAGGTGTTCTCTAATACGCTCACGAAATTTCCTATTCGTCTTGCTTATATAAAATGCTGTACATGATGAACACCTTGCAAGATAAATGACATGTTTACGTTGACAATTAGTAGCTGTACGAAAAGCAAACTCTTGACCAGAGATAGGGTGTGTGAATGTAAGTCTGGTATCTATCAATGTATTCACACTGATTACATTTATTACAAGGTTTGGTGTTGCCATCATTTCAATGAATGATTGCTATTTATCATTGCAGATGTATGATGACATAAAATTTGTTTTAAATTCTTTTTGTTTTTAAACAAAAACTTTGGGTCCTTCCCCACTATCTTTTTTATATTCTCATCTAGATGCAAGGTCCCCCAATGTTTCTTAATGATGTTGTTAATTTTATATGTGTCAGAACTAAAAAACATGGGGACACTCATCTGACAAATTTCCCTTGCCGATTTGACAGAATCACAGCCATTGTTATCAGAGAAGTATGGGTTGGCTCTAGTAGTTCTTAAATCATTAACCTCTCTGATAGTTTTGTTCACCTCTTTTGAATTGTATTGTTTATCTATAAATCTTTTGGTAAGGTCAACTAATTCCTCTTGGTAACCTTCTTCAGATGGATTGAGTCTGGATGCTCTCATGACCTGACTCTTGACTACATTACCAAAAACAAAATGGGGATGCATACTATTCCTGTGAAGTAATGTGTTTCTATGACATACTTTCCTATGTACGCCAGTATTGAGAAGACCACCCTCAAGTCTCTCAATACTAATGTCCAAAACAGAAATATTGCTTCTAGAGCAACTCATGGTAAACTTAAGAAAATCAGTCAGGCCATTAATGGTGGAGACAAATTCTATAAGGTCCTTCTCATCTCAATTCCAGACCAAAAACAAATCGTCAACAAAACGTTTGTAGAACCCAACATTCAATCCAAAACTTTCAAGAGGGAATAAAAGTTCTTCCTCCCAGTTGGCCATAACTATGTTGGCGTAGCTATTGGCACAAGAAGTGCCCATAGCTACACCATCATTCTGAATGTAAGCACACTCATCAAACAGGAAAATATTGTTCTGTAAAATTGTTTCTAGAAAGAGAGTCAAAAGATCTATAGATTTACTGTCCAAGTGGGAATGTGTGGATAAATATTGACGTGTCTTCTCCACACCTACTTCATTAGGTATTACAGTGAATAAGCTTTTGACATCTAATGTTACCAAAATGTAGGGTTCATCTTCTTTTACATTTTTCATGTATGTGTAGAGGTCCAAAATGAATTGTTTACTGTCCCTCAAGATAACTGAATTGGCTTCCACAACAGGTCTTATAAAATGTTCTACATAAATGGAAAATGGTTCCATCACCCAACCCCGTCCTGCCACTATTGGGCGCATGGGTGGTGTGGGCAAACATTTATGGGCCTAAGGAAGGCCCTGAATTATTGGCATCAGTAGTATGTTTTAGTTGACAATAAGCGTTTTAGCTGACAACAAAAGTTTTATATTTTATATTTTATATTTTAGTGTATATTTTTTCCTAGTCTGTTGATTATTTATACTTTTTAATTTTTGTCTTTAATTATTGACTCTATCTTGCAACTTTAATTTTATTACATGGATTACCTATCGTCTTTGAGTTTGAATATATGGCTTTAAAGTTAAGCAGCTGTTTATTAATGCGTGATGTCAAACGTAGTTACAACCAATCAGCTGAAATGATATGTTATTTAAATGTCTGAAATTTTCTTTTGATTTTATAAGTCTGATGAAGCCTTTATGGTGAAAGTGCTAACTTCTCAATAAATTATTTTATATGCGTTTTTCGTATCTGGTGGATATTCAGTGATTAGATTGAGGAATACAACTGCTGTGTTTAATTGCTGTGGATGCGTTTTTTCGTGTTGCTTTATATTGTTATTGGAGCCACAGCAGCTATCACCCTTTGGGAGTGTTCTTGTTTTTTTCAATAATAGAACACTCAACCTAAATGATTACCCCTCTTAAAGGGGAAAATTGTACTGGATATCTGTCAATATAAGAAGCAGTCACTTAATGAGATGAGGCTGGAGTTAAATCTCCCAATAAAGCCAAACCAAAAAGAACTGCAGATACTCCACCAAAGGCTGCCTGCTCACAAAGATTCCAAAGGAAAAAAAAAGAGAAAAAAAGAAAAAGCAGGTACTGGCCACCACGCTGAACAGCTTCAAAACTTTTATTTTAAAATAGAATTAAAAAGACAGGAATAAGCATTTTCAGGACCAAGCCCTTCTTCAGATACAAAATTCAAATGAAACTACAGTTTTTATATAGCTCTTCAAGTTAACTTTCAGTACCACACCCTCCTTATCTTTAGTGCAGGTCTTAAAGGTATAACCCCATTTAAACCTGGGGTTTTGTATGCTGCTAGCTCAAGGATCCCTTTAGTTTCATTCAACTCTGTCTCAATCAAATCACCTCCCCTTTTGTTTTTATTTACACATTGTATAACCATAAACTTAAATGATTTTCTTACTTATTTCTGTTCATTTTAGGGGACAAATGGTGCAAAATTCTGTTTTTCAGCATGCAGTTAGTTTTTCCTACATAGAATGAGCTGCAGTCCTGACAGACAGCCAGGTAAACAACATGCTTTGTTATACAATCTGCATACAAAATATTGTTTGCCTGACACAGGGTGTGCATAGGATTCTGCCTCCACAATGTCCTAACATGCTTTGCAATTTCTACACTTTCATGTACTACACATTGTGTAAAATTGTTCCTACTTTTTTCTATCTTCTCTTCATGACGTAATACATCTTTCAGATTTTTATTTCTTCTACAGCCAAAAACTGTTTTTTCTCCCACTACCGTGGCTATTTTTTCATCTGTCAACAAAACATTCCAATTCTGTTATATCACATATTCCCCCAATGTTATTACTATATGTTAACATTAGCCTCACATTATCCATCTGTGAGGCTCTAGGCTGAACAGGTGTTCCATCCTGTTGTCTATGGGAAAACCAAGGCCTAGACCTGGTACTTCTGTATTGTTTACTCTTAGTAATAGCATCTTTAACTCTATTTTCATTGTATCCCCTTCGACAGAGGTTAGTCTCCAACTTGTCTTTTCCTTGTTCAAAATGTGTATCCTGCGTACATACATGTGAAATTCTACCAACCTGCCCTCTTATTATACCATTGAATGTATACCCTGGATGCATGCTGTCATAACATAGCATGATTTTCTTCCAACAGTTTTTTCTGAATAAGGTTGTGTCCAAAACTCCATTCTCATCCCTCAGCAATTTTACATCCAAAAAGTCCAAAGCTCTACTGGAATACTGCATGGTGAACCTAAGGAAAGTGGTCGTAGATTCCAAATATTCAATAATTTTTTGTAAATCCATGACCCCCCCATAACAAAAAAACATCATCCATAAAATATACATAGGAAATTAACTTGACCTTCCATGGATGTTGTCCTCCATATGTAACTTTCTTCTCCCAGTAAGCCAACACTAAATTTGCCTAAGTGTTAGCACAGGGGGTGCCCATAGCTACCCCCTGCTTCTGGCAATAATATGCATCTTGACACATAAATATGTTATTTTCTAACACTATTTTAAGCAGCTCACTTATCAGTTTAATGTTATCATGCTCAAAGTTAGCTACGTGTGATAGTATGTGTTCTATGGCTGATATGCCATAGGTATTGCTAATGACAGTAAACAAATTCTTTACATCTAGTGTAACCATAATATAATTCTGTCCTTCATTCCATATCATAAGCTCAAGCAACAATGTTAAGAAGTGTCCTGTACCCCTTAATATACTAGGAAATGTATCTAAAACTTTTTTCAATGTACATTCTATCCAAATGGATACATTCTCAGTGACCCATCCCCAGCCTGTGCAGATATTGTGATAAAACCAGCGGATAAGGGGGGAGGTGTAGTACTAATGAATAAGAGTTCTATCAGAGAAAACACTTAAAACTGCTACAAGATGAACACACATTCACATGTATACCCCTATAATGGTTAGTCAGATGGTTGACAAGGTAAAGCAAAGGATTACAGAATTAAAATAATTGGGCTAATGTCAGAGGACTTGCACACATTTTTATGGATAGAACCTCCAATGGTGACTATATTGAAGGCACTACTCAAGATACATAACAATCTGGTTGACCCCCCCCCCCCCCACTGAGACCTATTGTCTCAGGCAGGGATTGGGTCACAGGGAATGTATCCATGTGGATAGAATGTACATTGAAAAAAGTTTTAGATAAATTTCCCAGTATATTAAGGGATACAGGATACTTCTTAACATTGTTGCATGAGTGTATTATACGGAATGAAGGACAGAATTATATTATGGTTACACTAGATGTAAAGAATTTGCTGTCATTAGCAATACCTATGGCATATCAGCTATAGAACACATACTATCACACGTAGCTAACTTTGAGTGTGATAACATTAGGCTGATAAGTGAGCTGCTTAAAATAGTGTTAGAAAATAACATATGTATGTGTCAAGATTCATATTATCGCCAGAAGCAGGGGGTGGCTACGGGCACCCCCTGTGCTAACACGCAAACTTAGTGTTGGCTTACTGAGAGAACAAAGTTATATATGGAGGACAACATCCATGGAAGGACAAGTTAATTCTCTATGTGAGTTTTGTAGATGACGTTTTTTGTTATGGGAGTGGTCATTGATTTACAGCAATTTGTTGAATATTTGGAATCTACGATCACTTTCCTAAGATTCGCCATGCAGTATTCCAGTAGAGCTTTGGACACAACCTTATTCAGAAAAAACTGTTGGAAGAATAGCATGCTATTTTATGACAGCATGCTTCCAGGGTATATGTTCAATGGTATAATAAGAGGGCAGGATGATAGAATTTCACGTGTATGTACACAGGATACAAATTTTGAACAAGAAATAGACAAGTTAGAGAGTAACCTCTGTCAAAGGGGATACAATGAAAATAGAGTTAAATATGCTATTACTAAGAGTAAACAATACAGAAGTACCAGGTCTAGGCCTTGGTTCTCCTATAAACAAGAGGATGGAACACCTGTCCAGTCTAGAACAGTTTTTGGCTTTAGATGAAATAAAAATCTGAAGGATTTATTATGTCATGAAGTGAAGATAGAAAAAAGTAGGAACAATTTTACACAACTTGCAGGTACGCGAAAGTGTAGAAATTGCAAAGCACGTGAGTACATTGTGGAGGCAGAATCCTATGTACACCCCGTATCAGCCAAGCAATATTGTTTTGATATGTATGCAGATTGTAGAACAAAGAATGTTATTTGTCTGTCGGGACTTGCAGCTCATTCTATGTAGGAAAAACTAACTGCATGCTGAAAAACAGAATTTTGCACCATTTGTCCCCTAACATGAACAGAAATAAGTATGAAAATCATTTAAGTTTATGGTTATACAATGTGTAAATAAAAACAAAAGGGGAGGTGAGTTGATTAATGAGACAGAGTTGAATGAAACTAAAGGGATCCTTGAGCTAGCAGCATACAAAACCCCAGGTTTAAATGGGGTTATACCTTTAAGACCTGCACTAAAGATAAGGAGGGTGTGGTACTGAATGTTAACTGAAGAGCTATATAAAAACTGCAGTTTCATTTGAGTTTTGTATCTGAAGAAGGGCTTGGTCCTGAAAATGCTTATTCCAGTCTTTTTAATTGTGTTTTAAAATAAAAGTGTTGAAGTTGTTCAGCGTGGTGGTCAGTACCTGTTTTTTTTTTCTCTTTTTTCCTTTGAAACCTCCCCAAAAGTTACACCTTTATCTTAAGACAACTGAGAAAACTTTGTGCTAAATTCTGGGTTGACCTTGATCCTGCTCCTGATAAAATAAATACATGCAATATATGATGGTCCTCCGTATTAATGAAAAAGAAAATAATTTCATATACATATAAGCTTATCACTGCTATTAGATTCCAAAATGAAACACTCTTCTCCAACTACTCGACTAAGCTTAACCCAACAATCTCCTCAACTCAAATTACCAGCTCCATTCAACAACTTCATCATTTATTCCCTTTAGAGAGCTATATTACACCCATCTAATGATTTTGAACAATGCATACCTCACCCCAGCCAAGATTAATAAATTCATCCTCTTCCCCATTCTGCCAAGATAACCAAACAGCTGACGTCTTTCATATTTTCTGGAGTTGCAAATGTACCTATGAGTTATGGTGTTCGCTTAGGGTTTAACTGCAAAAAATGGGATATGAGAAGGCCACCCTTTCCTGGGAATTTACTATGCTACACATTCCTCATTTAGGCTTCAAAAAGAAACTAAAATTCATTTCCAACATGCATGCATCTGTACTTGTTAGGAAATAACCTAATGAATTTTTCTTCTTCTCTCGATTAACATATCTGCCTGGTATTTCCTATCTAAACTGTTGACACATATTACTCTCTCTGCAGTTAGTATCTGTGCTATTAAATGCATCTTTGATGTACTATCTCATGATGTCACTCTGAATTGTGTATTACATATTAGAATTTTTTTATTTTAAGGCGTTGCTATATTTCCTTGTATATAACTTAATGCTAACCAAATTTCTCAAACATATTGCTACTGTATTCTCAAAATACTGTACTTTTGCCTTATAAATATTCCTGTTGTATATTTCTCTTTCTCTGTTTTTGTACCGTTAAATATCTTACAACTTGAATTTTTTTTTCTTATTATTTTTGCTAATTACTTTCCTGGAGCTTTTCTCTTTGGTTCTCCACTGAAAAAGGGCTCTCTGGGCCGAGTCGGATAAACTCGGTTAACAAATGTAAAAATAAATAAATTACAAAATCATATTTTAATCACTGTATTTGCTCTAATGAAACTCTATATCACCCTAAATTGTAAAGACAGAGCTGTAATGACATGGAAAGGGTTCACTCAACTGGCTATAAAATACTTATTAGCCCACAAGTGTAATGTATTGCCAGAAATGCCACCTGCAATTTATTGAATATTAGGACACCTTGTTCAATATATGTTCATAATAATATTTCCTAATTTCTGTGAAAACCTTGGGGTTGGGTTTTAGTTTTTTTTTTTTTCTCTTGCTATACCATGCTGACAGCCCTTTGCTATACCGGATCTATATCATATGAACAAATCACAGAAATTGCGAATGCTCATAATATCGAACGTACTGGACCTCGAAGTGCTTTTCCTGAGATCGTGGTACAGTGAAGAATGGGATATTTACCCTTTCCTCATTGTAGTGCAATCTCGGAGTTGTAATATATATTTAGCAGGGGGGGGTGTGGGGGGGGGGCGCAGCCCCACACAATAGGAAGTTCGAGGTCCGATACATTCGATATTATGAGAGTTCACAATTTGTGCAATTCGCTCATATGATATTGACCCACTATACCTCGGGACCAAACCACGCCAACCGTGGGTAAATCCCGCATTACCCACACCCAGGCATGGGTTATTGCTATATTTTACCCTCATGAATGCTTGAGTGCTATGGTTATGTAATTTCCAATGTATTTGTTAAAATTATTGTCAATAAAGATTTTTGAAAAATGAAGATTATGTGTTTAGAATATGTGTGTGTGTGTGTGTGTGTGTGTGTGTGTGTGTGTGTGTTTGTGCGTGCGTGCGTGCGTGCGTGTGTGTGTGTGTGTGTGTGTGTGTGTGTGTGTGTGTGTATATATATATATATATATATAAAATATGATAAATGCAAAGATTTATGTAAACTTATGCACATAAAATATCATATTTAGTGTTCTGACTGGGGACTCATTAACTAAATAATTGGAAATATTTCTTAAGAAGTTGTTCAAATTTAATTTAATTTAAGTGCATTAAACAGAGAGAAGTCCCTAAGGATTCAAGGTTATATAAATTTCTCAACAGGACTGTCAAAGGTATTTATTTCTATGAGGAGCTTTTACAGGATTTAGATAAAAATTGGCTTGGAAAGCCTCAAGATTTTAATTTAAAATTATGACAGACAATTGGAGCAGCTTAAAGTTGAACTGGGCCATATTAATTCCGTTATCGTTAACAATCTTGCTTTTCACATGCACCAAGATAAGCATACTGATATTTTCTCGAAGCTGGAATAGCATGTGAACATAGTTAAAAAGTAAACTTAAAAAAGCTGGTCAGACACAAACTATAATATAATAATAGATAATCTTACCCATTTTCTAAATATAAGTAAACATTTGGCTGAGGCCCAAGAGTTAACAACCAGACGCCATACTTCTCAGTTGTCCAGATTTTTGCGGAATGTCCAGATTTTGGACTTCATATTTTTGGTCTGTTCTACATAAAATGTGTGATTTTTCTGGCAAATCACTGAAGATTGAAGTCATTAAATAATGACATGTATTTGAGTTTCAGGCTTTATATCCTTCAGGAAATGCATGCTAATACATATCCTGGTATTCTGGCAACTTTCTAAATTTATAATAGCATTATTTAAAATAGATCCCTTTTTTGGGCCTTTGTCCATATTTATTTTAGGCTTTGCCCAGATTTCTTGCTCTAAGAGGTTAAGAAATATGCCAGAGGGACAAGGAAGATTATTTGAATCATCAGCGTCCAATCAGTGAAGTAATGAATTTTCATCATCCTAAGATGGAAAGGTTGGAGACACTGGATAAATTTGAATCAGCTGGTAATTCTACTGAGCCTACCATTTTGTAGGGACAATTCAGCCCCAGCAGCCAGAGCGATTAGCTCAGAAGAATTAACTGGACAATTACAACCACTGTGTGAACAGTTTAACATCTCATCATCTTTATTAATATTGGACAATGCAGATTTATCCCTTGGGGCCTTGATTATTCAAACTCGTATGGTGCGCAAGCGTGACAAGGATGATAACAATGTAGTCGATTACTATGGCACTGATAAGACATTTAATTTCAGTAATGTTTTGATAACAGATGCTCATGTTTCTTTGCTCCAAAAGAGTTTTTCTTTTGAACTGGCTGTCAGAGCAAGTATTTAGCAGATTTTAATTGAATGGAACGTACTTTTAAGAAAGCTGCATTTTTCTGAGCAGGGATTAAGAAGAGGTAGTTTATACAACCCTTCCCTACCACCTGTTTTGAAATTATATGAATCTTTAATTGAAAAGGATGTTCATAGTTGGTTGAAAATAAATAGAAAAATGTTTTTTACAGTCTTTTGCAGCCAGAACTTAATTTATTACATCAGTTTTCTTTTGACAAGTCTCAGGTTATGAAACCCACTAAATGTGCAGGGGGTTGTGATTATGGACTCACTGCTGTAGAATTCTAAATGTTTGTCTAGTGAATGATGATAACTGGTATAAAACCATTTGTAGAAATAAAGTACTGTTGGCCTATAGGAACATAGAACCTTTTTTAATGAAATATTACATAATGGGGTTGTTTCTATCAAGCTGTTTACATATTTGAATGTAACAATCCCCTGTAATTTCTGACATATTCAGTATCCCCAAAATCCATAAAACATGTTGGATTCACCATTGAGGTCCACTATTTCACCACAGGAAAATAAAACAGAGCACCTCACCGCTTATGCAGATCAAACACTGAAAGGGATTGTAGATTTATTTGCTCAAGTACTGAAGGACTCTTGGCCTTTTTTTCATTTTTTTATGTGTTATAGACAAATTATATTATTGAGTATTTTTGTTTTATCACTGCTGACATAAAATATTTTTATACTGTCATTCTCTAAGAAATGGGTTTTCAATATTTTAGGGATATTTGATTAGATACAAAAATGTAATCTAGACAACAGATAGATCTAGTATGTGAATTCATGAACATTATCCTTAAAATAATCAATTCGTGTATGAGGGGGATTTTTTTTCTGCAAATATCTGGTATAGCTAGGTGAGCAGCTTCACCTCCCATTTTTTTCTAATTTATTTTTATGTAAATGGAAAAAAAGACTGCGTTTTGTTATCTTATATTTGTGTTTCTTAGACAATCCCCGTCCTAGAACAATTACATTTAAAACCCCGTGTCCGTATTTCATTGTAGTGTTGATTTTTATACCAAGTGGAAGCGAAATGCAGCGTGTTTGTGTGCCGCTGCCCTTTGCTAAGCCTAGCCCATTCAATGGTCACAGGATTCGCTCAATATCTGCCCATTCGCGGTCTGAGTCGTCCTTGTCTGGACGGCCCAAAGATGAATGGGTATTACCCAGGTCAACCTACCATGTCATGAAAAATAAGTATTTGCTTGTACCTATGTGCGTGAAGTACAGCATGTGGAAGACCAAATATGCTAGGGTTGTCCTCACAACCATATTGGTACCAGAGATATGTAGAGTATGCAATGTGTACTGCTGTCTGTGCCATGGACCAGCAACCAGAGAAGGGATTGATGGTGTGTTTGTGGAATTTGGGGGGGTGAC